>NC_135232.1:312438004-312741034 GCF_051348905.1 Ranitomeya variabilis | reverse complement strand
AGAAGGCCGCTGGGGACCCACAAGTATGACTGTTCTAGAAGGCTAGGGTCACATTGCTTTAGGGCAGTCCGTTTAGCGCATAGCGCTACGGACTGCGCTAACGCAATGTTCCAAAAGGGATCGCGTTAGCCGATCTAGCTAGCAGCGTTCGCGGGCCGTCACTCAAATGACGGCACATCGCTAGCGCACGCCCAATGTGGGCGGCCGCTAGCGATGCGTTCGCCATTACAGGCAATGGCGGCGTTAATGGAGTACGTTACACCGCGTTAAACGCGGTCACATAACGCAATGTGACCCTAGCCTTAACATGGCTCGGTCCCCAGCGGCTACTAAGTGTGTTTATCTCTGAAACAACAACAAAGAGACAAACAAACATGGAAGTGATTGTACAGCCACTGCCTTATACTTGCTGCCCACTGTTAGGGGAGCATGTATCAGCTGCCAGGTTCTCTTTAATAAAAAACCCTAAACATAGTTATTACATCAATTGAAAAAAGACTTGTGTCCATCAAGTTCAACATTTCTTCACGAATTATACATTCTTTGTCACTGAATTATCTCTATCCCATAAAACTGATCCTTTAGCTCAATGGCCAAACACTTCCATTTTAATTCCTCTCCTCAGTGCCATGAAATTGGTTTGGTTGATAAAGGAAGTTGAAACTGATGGACAATCCACCTGCTCTGCTGGCACACCAAGATATCTCCTGGACTAACCGATAGATTTGGCAAGTGTGGCTTCCTTACAGTATATATGATACACACAAAAAGCCATCATATGTATTCTTTTGAATGAGAATCACCACAGAAAAAAAAATCTAGATGCTCTGGATCAGATTACAAATCACATCACGCTGTGAAAAAGAGACAGTGCTTGCGAAATAATAGAAGCTGCATTTCAGTGGAATTTCTCCATAAAATTTTTGTGTACGATGTTAAATGTTAAAACCATGGTGAGCGAAAGAGTTGATCCTTTTTTCACTTACTAAACCATTAAGTTGAAAAGGTGACTGTAGGCAGATGACTAACATGTACTTTCCAAAGTACAATTACAGTTAAAGGGAAATTGGCAGCCATTTCATGCTGCCTGAAAGCGCAAGGAGCTTGGACTCTACACAAGCTCACCCATTACAAAAGATAAAGTTTTAGTCTGAAATACTGCACAGAGAGACCCTATCTTGAGAAGGAGCCAGGGAGAAGTGTTGACTGAGTTACTTGTCTGTTCTGATCACCTAGGTAGGATTGATTGATGGTCTCCACTAAAAATATATATATATTTGTACATTGTAAAAATAAATGTCAGTCAAACTGTGGGAGGTGCCCGGCAGACTCCTTTTTTTATGCCTAGCTTGTTTGTAAGCTAGGTTTTCTCTGAAGCACTGTATCTATTTACAGTAAAAGTTAGCGTCTTGTAATGAGGGAATATACTGTACAGTATGTTTCATACTGTATGTCAGGCTTTCTCAACTCCAGTCCTTGAGACCCATCAACGGATCATATATTTAGAATTCTCCAGTTAAATATTTTATTAAATATGCATTTATATGTAAATGAGGTCCAAAAATGACTATAGTAGCAACTCTGTTGGATATATAAACAAGGAAAAACCTGAGTCTATGCTACTTAATAAAAACGTATATTTTATTGAAAAAGCAATTACTGACACAAACACATAAATACTGGGCAAAAAAGAGATGAAGGTAAATTGGTGACAAATAATCCAGAGATGATGGAGCCAACAGCATTGCATGTATAATAATAACGAAAGGGTAATATATGAAGATAAACAGTGATGGTAAGTATGAAAGGTAATTATCCTTTTCTCATCCAGGAGCTTGTCAGACTCAAGTGTGCTGGTGAGCATGGATATGGAACTAATACTACATTCTGCCACAGTGCATGGACTGCTGGAGATCCATTTCCATGTGAACTCACACTATGTAGTTCAGACCTACCACGTGTGCATTTTATACTTTTGCCTAATAGATCATTTTATTTGATTTGCTTCAGGATAGTTACCTTTTTATACTTACCATCACTGTTTAGCTTCATATATTACCCTTTGGTTATTGTTATACATGCAGTACTCCTGGCCCCATCATCTCTGGATTATTTGTCACTGATTTACCTTTATCTCTTTTTTGCCCAGTGTTTATTATTATTATTATTATTATTATTATTATTATTTATTTATATAGCACCATTAATTCCATGGTGCTGTACATGTGAAAAGGGTTACATACAGGGTTATAGATATCGTTAACAGTAAACAAATTTACAATGACAAACTGGTACAGTGGGGAGAGGACCCTGTCCTTGCGGACTTAAATTCTTCAGGGTAATGGGGAAGAGACAGTGGTGGTGGTGAGGCGGCAGCTTGGGTGGTTGGTGAGGCGGCAGCTCTGGTGGTGGCGACGCGGCAGCTTGGGTGATTGGTGACGTGGCAGCGACTCGGGTGCTTGGTGAGGTGGCAGCTCGGGTGGTTGGTGAGGCTGCAGAATGGTTTTTGCAGGCTGTAGGCTTTCCTGAAGAGATGGGTTTTCAGGTTCCGTCTGAAGGATCCGAGGGTGGTGGATAATCGGACGTGTTGAGACGTTTAATTCCAGAGGATGGGGGATATTCGTGAGAAATCTTGGAGGCGGTTGTGTGAGGAACGAATAAGTGTGGAGGAGAGTAGGAGGTCTTGGGAGAATCGAAGATTACGTGAGGGAAGATAGTGGGAGATTAGTTCAGAGATATAGGTAGGAGACAGGTTGTGGATGGCTTTGTAGATCAGTGTTTGCAGTTTAAACTGGATTCGTTGGGGAATTGGGAGCCAGTGGAGGGATTTGCAGAGGGGTGAAGCAGAGGAGGAGAGAGGTGGATTAGCCGAGCAGCAGAGTTGAAGACAGACTGGAGTGGTGCAAGGGAGTTACCAGGGAGGCCAAAGAGGAGGGTGTTGCAGTAATCGAGGTGGGAGATGATGAGGGCATGCACAAGAGTTTTTTAGTAGATTGTGGGCTGAGGAAGGGACGGATTCTGGCAATATTTTTGAGTTGGAGGCGACAGGAGGTGGCAAGAGTTTGGACGTGCGGTTGAAGGACAGGGCAGAATCGAGAGTTACCCCGAGGCAGCGGATTTCAGGTGCGGGAGAGAGCGTGATGCCGTTTACCATAATAGATCAGGTAGGGGTGATACGCGAGATGGGGGAAAGATGATGAGTTCGGTTTTGTCTACATTGAGTTTTAGGAAGCGAGAGTTGAAGAAGGAGGATATGGCTGACAGACACTCCGGGATTCTGGACAGAAGAGAGGCGACATCTGAGTCAGAGAGGTAGATCTGAGTGTCGTCCGCATATAGGTGGTACTGGAAGCCATGGGACTTCATGAGTTGTCCTAGGCCAAGGGTATACATGGAAAAAAGTAGAGGCCCTAGGACAGAGCCTTGAGGGACTCCAGCAGAGAGGGGGTGGGGTGAGGAGGTAGTGTGGGAGTGGGAAACGCTAAATGTGTGGTCGGAAAGGTATGAGGCAATCCAGGACAGGGCAAGGCCTTTGATGCCGAGGGAAGAAAGAATCTGTAGCAGTAGGCAGTGGTTAACTGTGTCGAAAGCAGAGGACAGGTTGAGAAGGAGGAGGATGGAGAACTGTCTGTTAGCTTTGGCTGTAAGTCATTAGTAATTTTGGTCAGCAGTTTCGGTGGAGTGGTGGGGGTGAAAGCCAGATTGGAGGTGGGAGGAAAGTTGACCATGGACATGCTGCTCAAGGAGTTTGGAAGCAAACGGGAGCAGTGACATGGGGCGATAGCTGGGCATAGCAGTTGGGTCAAGGTTAGCTTTTTTGAGGATGGGTGTGATGGTGGCATGTTTGAAGGCAGAGGGGAAAGTACCAGAAGATAGCGATAGGTTGAAGAGATGGGTTAGGGCCGGAATGAGCGTTAGTGAGGTTGGAGAGCAGGTGGGAAGGTATGGGGTTAAGTGCACAGGTGGTGAGGTGTGATTTGGAAAGGAGGCGAGTAATTTCTCCTTCAGTGATGTTTGAGAGGGAAGTTATTGGGGAAGGGCAGAGGTCTGGTACATGGAGTGGTTGGGGTGTTGGAACAGTAAAGGTTTGCCTTGTTTGGTCGATCTTGTTTTTGAAGTAGGTGGCAAAGTCCTCAGAAGAGATGAGGGGAGTTGGAGGTGGCAGTGGGGGGCGGAGGAGAGAGTTAAATGTGCTGAACAGTTGTTTTGGGTTGTAGGATAGTGAAGATACAAGGTTAGTGAAATAGGTCTGTTTAGCAGAAGTGAGAGCTAGTGTGAAGGCAAGTGTAGCTTGTTTGAAAGCGGTGAAGTCGTCTGGCAGGCGTGTTTTTTTCCAACACCGCTCCGCGACCCTGAATGCTTGTCGGAGTTTTTTTGTGACGTTGTTATGCCAGGGTTGCCTAGTGATTTGTCGCACTTTGCCATGTATGAGAGGGGCGACTGAGTCTATGGCTGATGTGAGGGTGGAGTTATAGAAAGCAGTGGCGCTATCCGTGTCGTGGGGTGAAGATATGGAGGACAGGGGTAGAAGAGAGTCTGAGAGTCTCTGAATGTCTAGGTGTGCAAGGTTCCTGCGAGGATGTGGTACTGGCTGGATGTGGGGGGCAGGTGAGGAGGACAAGGAAGAGAAGGTGAGTAGATGGTGGTCAGATAGGGGGAAGGGAGAGGTTGTGAGATTTGATAAGGAACAGAGGCAGGGGAAGATGAGATCGAGCGTATGTCTGTCTGTGTGGGTGGCTGTGGAGGACAACTGAGTAAGTCCAAAGGATCAGGTAAGGGCCAGGAGCTTGGAGGCTGCTGGTTGGCGGGTGTCAGTAGGGATATTAAAGTCACCCATTATGATGGGGCGGATGTCAGCAGAGAGAAAGTAAAGAAGCCAGGTGGAGAATTGGTCAGTGAAGGCAGTGGCTGAGCCCGGTGGTTGGTATATGACAGCCATTTGGAGATTAGATATGGACAGAATGAACCTCGAAAGAAGGGAGGATAAGGGAGGGTGGGGGTTGGATAGACAGTTTTTAGAAAAAAGGAAACCAACTCCTCCGCCATGTCTGTTGCCAGAGCGAGGAGTGTGGGTATTGTGGAGGCCACCGTAACTCAGTGCAGCAGGGGAGGCCGTGTCAGGGGGTGTCAGCCAGGTCTCGGGGCCGGGAAGGAAAGGTTGCGGGAAGTAAAGAAATCGTGGATCACGTGGAGCTTGTTGCAGACAGAGCAGGCATTCCAAAGTGCCCCAGAGAGAGGAAGCAGGGGGGAGGGAATCAGTTGCACAGGTTTTAAGTGTGAGGGATTGTGGTAAGGTACCGTCACACTTAGCGACGCTGCAGCGATACAGACAACGATTCCGATCGCTGCAGCGTCGCTGTTTGGTCGCTGGAGAGCTGTCACACAGACAGCTCTCCAGCGACCAACGATGCTGAAGTCCCCGAGTAACCAGGGTAAACATCGGGTTACTAAGCGCAGGGCCGCGCTTAGTAACCCGATGTTTACCCTGGTTACCAGCGTAAAAGTAAAAAAAACCAAACACTACATACTTACATTCCGCTGTCTGTCCCCCGGCGCTGTGCTTCTCTGCACTGTGTAAGCGCCAGCCGGAAAGCAGGGCACAGCGGTGACGTCACCGCTCTGCTTTCCGGCCGCTGTGCTTACACAGTGCAGAGAAGCAGAACGCCGGGGGACAGACAGCGGAAGGTAAGTATGTAGTGTTTGTTTTTTTTTACTTTTACGCTGGTAACCAGGGTAAACATCGGGTTACTAAGCGCGGCCCTGCGCTTAGTAACCCGATATTTACCCTGGTTACCATTGTAAACATCGCTGGCATCGTTGCTTTTGGTGTCAAACACGACGATACACGCCGATCTGACGACCAAATAAAGTTCTGAACTTTCAGCAACGACCAGCGATATCACAGCAGGATCCAGATCGCTGCTGCGTGTCAAACTCAACGATATCGCTAGCCAGGACGCTGCAACGTCACGGATTGCTAGTGATATCGTTTAGTGTGACGGTACCTGTAGTTTGGACAGTCCACAGCAGGGGACAATTAGCAGATTGCAGTTACATGAACATTTGACTGCCTTCAAAGCTGAAGAAAGATAGGATAAGATAGGAGGATAGTGTTAGGTGTGAAAAGCAAGAATATATCAATCAGCATGCAGTAAATTAGAAGTATGATTCATTGAATTAAAGTCAGGGAAAAGGAGCAGTGTACCAGGTAGAATAGGTGGAGAGAGATGCATGGATTCAGGGATGCAGTGGGTATTCCAAGTTAGCAGACAGTTCAAACGTACCAGGTAGAATAGGGGGAGAATTTACGCATTTGTCTGTAACTGGTTTTTCAATAAAATATATTTTTAATAACGGATTGTGCACGGTAAACTACAGACATGAGATGAAATTCGCCTTGTGGTTGTTTAATCTTTATTTTCAGTTTTGAGTTAATGAGATTCTTGTGCTCCAAGGCCTGCGCGTTTCGGGGGTAGGGGGGCTTCATGTGGTGCTCTGCTTAATTATTCATCAGTATTGCATCTGACAGGTCACTGAGGGACCCTATTTTACATAAAGAATATTGCACAGGCACCGGCATCGACATCTTGCTAGAGAAAAAATGGTGCCATCTTAGTGGAGACAATTTTTCCTTCTCTTGCATGATGACGCTACCTGCTCAGTAGCAGCTATCAGATCACTCATAGCTGCTACTGCATAGACGGGGCCAGCGCCATTTTCAAACAGATTTTTTTTTTTTAAAGAATTTATGGATATCCTGAAATAAAAGGATTACATACACATTATATATACGATCATGGTGCAGTGCATTTGCCACCGCCAACACCTGCAGAAGGAGATTTTTTTAAGATATATATATAATATTCATTATGTAAAATAGGTATTATGTAACTGAGGGATCAGTGACTTGTCGGAAGCCATACAGAGGAATGCATAATCAAAGCACCACATGGAGAGCCCCCTACAAGCCGCCCCGGAGCACGAGAATCTCATGAACTCAAAACTGAAAATAAATATTAAACAACAACCACAAGACGGATTTCATCAACCAAGGTATCATTGTAATCAGTATAACGGCAATGACCTGACAGTGTCTGTAGGTTACTGTGCACGATCCCGATGACAGGTTCCCTTTAAGTTGCATAGACTCCGGTTCCTCCTTGTTTATATACCATCAACAGATTGTGTTTTCGGGATCTCCTCTTTATTGCCCGTGTGGTGGCATTATCACCTGTGCAATGCTAAGGAAATCCTGAAAACGTGATCTGTTGCTGGGCCTTGAGAATTTGAGTTGAGGAACACTGCTGTGTGTGGGGTTCGAGCAGCATGATATGTCTGGCCGGTTCCCTTTTAACTAATGATGAGCGAATATACTCGTTACTCGAGATTTCTCGAGCATGCTTGGGGGTCCTTTGAGTATTTTTTAGTTCTCGGAGATTTCGTTTTTCTTGCCGCAGCTGAATGATTTACATCTGTTAGCCAGCATAAGTACATGTGGGGATTCCCTAGCAACCAGGCAACCCCCACATGTACTTATGCTGGCTAACAGATGTAAATCATTCAGCTGTGGCAAGAAAAACTAAATCTCCGAGCACTAAAAAATACTCAGAGGATCCCGAGCATGCTCGAGAAATCTCAAGTAACGAGTATATTCGCTCATCACTACTTTTAACCCTTTAATGACCGCTGATATGCCTTTTAATGGCGGTAGTTAAGGGTACTTAAACCACAGCACTGTTAATTAAGAGCGCTGTGGAAAAAGTGTATAGCGCCCCCCAGAGTCGGGTTTTCTTCTGGGGTCTCGGCTGCCGGGTGTAGCCGAGATCCCAGGGAACATGATTCGGGTCAGTTTTTATCGACCCCCGGGTTGCGATCGCCGTTATTAACAAACAGTATAACGGCGATCTCAAGAAAAAAAAAGCACGATAGGCCATTCAATTTCTCTGTCCTCTGATGTGATCTCACATCAGAGGACAGAGAAAAATGGTCTCCGATTGCCCCCGATACTTACCAGTGTCCCTGGATCCTCCTGCTTCCCTCCACGGCCGCTGGCATCTTCTTCCGGTAATAAAATAGCGGGCGCATACTCAGTGCGCCCGCTGAGATCTTCCGGCCAGCACCCGGCAACAATAGGAAGATTTTTCCTATTGGTTAATTTTGGTCACTGTGATAGATCCTATCACAGTGAGCAAAATAAAAAAATAGTAAATAAACCCCCCCTTTATTACCCCCTTAGTTAGGGAAAAATAATAAAATAAAGAAAATGTATTTATTTCCATTTTCCCATTAGGGTTAGAGTTGAGCTAAAGTTAGGGCTGGGGCTAAAATTAGGGTTAGAGTTGGGATTAGGGTTTGGGTTAGGGCTCGGATTAGGGTTAGGTTTGTGATAAGGGTAAGGGTGTGTTGGGATTAGGGTTAGGGGTGTGTTGGGGTTAGGGTTGTGATTAGGGTTGGAGTTAGAATTGGGATTTACACTGTTTAGGTACATCAGGAGGTCTCCAAACGTGACATGGCGCCACCATTGATTCCAGCCAATTTTGCGTTCAAAAAGTCAAATGGTGCTCCCTCCCTTCTGAGCTCTGCCGTGCACCCAAACAGTGGTTTACCCCCACATATGGGGCATCAGCGTACTCGGGACAAATTGGACAACAACTTTTGGGGTCCAATTGCTCCTTTTACCCTTGGGAAAATTAAAAATTGGGGGCTAAAAAATAATTTTTGTGGAAAAAAAGATTTTTTATTTTCACGGCTCTGCGTTCTAAACTTCTGTGAAGCACTTGGGCGTTCAAAGTGCTCACCACACATCTAGATAAGCTCCTTGGGGGGTCTAGTTTCCAAAATGGGGTCACTTGTAGGGGGTTTCTATTGTTCAGGCACATCAAGGGCTCTGCAAATGCAACATGACGCCCGCAGACCATTCCATCAAAGTCTGCATTCCAAAACATCACTACTTCCCTTCTATGCCCCGATGTGTGCCCAAACAGGACAAATTAGCCAACAACTTTTGGGGTCCAATTTCTCCTATTACCCTTGTGAAAGTAAAAATTTGGGGTTGAAAAGATAATTTTTGTGAAAATTTTTTTTTACATTTTTTAAATTAAAAATTGCTGGCTAAAAATCATTTTTGAGGAAGAAAAAAAGATTTTTTATTTTCACGGCTCTGCGTTCTAAACTTCTGTGAAGCGCTTGGGGGTTCAAAGTGCTCACCACACATCTAGATAAGTTCCTTAAGGGGTCTAAGTTTCCAAAATGGGGTCACTTGTGGGGGGGGTTTCCACTGTTTACGCACGTCAAGAGGTCTCCAAAAGCGACATGGCGTCTGATCTCAATTCCAGCCAATTCTGCATTGAAAAAGTCAAACTGCGCTCCTTCCCTTCCGAGCTCTGCCATGCGCCCAAACAGTGGTTTACCCCACATATGGGGTATCGGCGTATTCAGGAGAAATTGCACAACAACTTTTATGGTTCATTTTCTCTTTTTACACTTGTGAAAATAAAAATTTGGGGGGCTAAAAAAACATTTTTGTGGGAAAAAAAAAAAGTTAAATGTAAATTTTTTCCTTACACATTGTTTCAGTTCCTGTGAAGCACGTAAAGGGTTAATAAACTTCTTGAATGTGGTTTTGAGCACCTTGAGGGGTGCAGTCTTTAGTATGGTGTCACTTTTGGGTATTTTCTGTCATGTACACCCCTCAAAGTGACTTTAAATGTAAGATGGTTCCTTAAAAAATGGTTTTGTAAATTTTATTGTAAAAATGAGAAATTGCTGGTCAACTTTTAACCCTTATAACTTTCTAACAAAAAAAATGTTGTTTCCAAAATTGTGCTGATGTAAAGTAGACATGTGGGAAATGATATTTATTGACTATTTTGTATAACATATCTCTCTGATTTAAGGGCATAAAAATTCAAAGTTTGAAAATTGCAAAATTTTAAACATTTTCGCCATATTTCGGTTTTTTTTTTTCATAAATAAACGCAATTAATATCGAATAAATTTTACCACTAACATGTAACATCTAAAAACAGTCTCAGAATCAGCGGGATCCATTAAAGCGTTCCAGAGTTATAAACTCATTAAGTGACAGTTTTCAGAATTGTAAAAATTGGCCTGGTCATTAAGCTGCATATTGGCTCCGTCACTAAAGGTACCGTCACACTCAGCAACTTTGCAAAGAGAACGACATCAATCCGTGACATTGCAGCGTCCTGGATAGCAATCTCAGCGATCTGGATCCTGCTGTGCCATCGCTGGTTGGAGCTAGAAGTCCAGAACTTTATTTAGTCGCCAGGTCGGCGTGTATCGTCTTGTTTGACATCAAAAGCCACGACGCTAACAATGAATATAATGGAGCTAACAACCAGCGAGAACGAGAAGTGAGTCGCCGTTACGTCACTGAATCGCTCCTGCATCGTTCTGGAGCTGCTGTGTTTGACGTCTCTACAGCGACCTAAACAGCGACGCTCCAGCGATCTAGTTTAGGTCGGCTCGTTGTCTATATCGCTGCAGCGTCGCTGAGTGTGACGGTACCTTAAGGGGTTAAGGAATTTTGCTAAAGCAAATCTAAAAGCTTTTGTCTGTTTACAGAAGTTCTTATTTACTCTCTATGAGAAAATGATAAGTGAGAAGACTCCCACAGAAGCACAAGGCAAATTCTGAGACATAGAGTACCTTAATTAGAATCTAATCCCAAGGACCCAGTGATATGGCGCTGAGCAATGACAAAACATGTAGTCATTAATTGATTATCATGTAAGATTGTGCTCATTTTATGTAGCTTATCCTGAGAACAACAGTAGGCGCTCTTCTCAGTGGGAAGATCTGCTGCACAACAGTAGTGTGTATTAATCAGAAACATAAATGCCTCTGGCATTGTTTAGTTTCAGCATGATCATGTGGCTATTTCAGGCTGTAATAGTTTACAGATTTTTTTTTTTACTGATATCCTAAAAAAAAGTTTACTTTCTGGCGGGGATATTTCTGAGCTGGAGTTTAACTCTTTAAGGTGTTTAGTCATGTGGTAGTACAGTACTTTGATACTATTGAGATACTGTTGTTGTTATTATTATTATTTATTATTATAGCACCATTTATTCCATTGCGCTTTACATGTGAGCATGTGAAGAGGGGTATACATAATACAAAATCAAGTACAGTAATCTTAAACCATATAAGTCACAGCTGGTACAGGAGGAGAGAGGACCCTGCCCGCGAAGGCTCACAATCTACAAGGTATGGGTGAGGATACAGTAAGTGAGGGTAGAGCTGGTCGTGCAGCGGTATGGTTGATCGGTGGTTACTGCAGGTTGTAGGCTTGTCAGAAGAGGTGGGTCTTCAGGCTCTTTTTGAAGGTTTCCACGGTAGGCAAGAGTCTGATATGTTGTGGTAGAGAGTTCCAGAGTAGGGGGGATGCGCGGGAGAAATCTTGTATCCGATTTTGGGAAGAGGAGATAAGAGGGAGGTTGAGAAGGAGATCTTGTGAGGATCGGAGGTTGCGTGCAGGTAAGTACTGGGAGACAAGGTCACAGATGTATGGATGACACAGGTTGTGGATGGCATGGTTAGGGTTTGAACTGGAGTCTTTGGGTATTGAGGAGCCAGTGCAGGGATTGACAGAGGGGAGAGGCCGGGAATAGCAGGGGGTCTGTTACTAAGTTAATTCATGTCTGCAATACATTAAGGGCGCATTTGTAAAATTGGTCAAACCAACTTAGAAAAAATAATAATAATAATAATCTTTATATAGTGCCAACATATTCCGCAGCACTTTACAGTTTAAGAGCTTGTTTCCACTTGCGAGAAACACGTCCGTGTCCCGCATGTGAAAACCAAGCTCTGGCACGCCAGAGCTTGGTTTTCACATGCGAGACACGGACTTATTTCTCGCAAGTGGAAACAAGCCCTAACAGTTTCAAACACAACAGTCATAATTAAAAACGTTAACACAAAGATAACAATTGTCAGTACTCAATGGTTGACGCCTGCTTAACTGAAGACATGATGAGAATTAGCAGGCGTTTCAAGATTATAGCAGACTCTTAAATCAGGCTAAGTTCCTATTTGCCATTATCTTTCAGATGGCCAATGTAAAAACACATACTTATATATTTCTACACCTAAAAGCTGTGATAATTATGCCACATTTCAAGGGATGTAGTATCTTAATACTTGCAAACCCTTTTGCTTTGTGTGTTAAAGGCTTTTTTCTTTATTTATTCCCTGTACTCTGGTAGGTTACCCTTAAGTTGTTTCTCATTAATACATCAAATGGGTGGCACCAGAAGTCCTGTACTCTTCTTCTACTCTGAAGAGGCTATTCACATACCTTATTACTAGAGGACTAACATTTTTCAAATCTGTTTTATATCCACAAGATCAGATTGTCAGTTATATTTAAGGGCTGATATGTATTTTCCTTTATTTTGATAAACTTAAGATCTCACCTGAAGGTCGTGGTGTTGCTTCAATCTCCAATATGTTGACAATAACTCGCATTCACAACACCATTGCTGCAGTTGCTGGCATGAGAAGGTAAAATCTCTCTACAATATATTTGTACTATGTATTCAGGCAGATAACCACACATTTTTTTTTTAAATCTAGGGTAATTAATCTGGCCCGTGATTATGCATCAAAGAGATTTGTATTTGGCAATCTGATAAAGGATCATCCTTTGCATATGCAGACTATTGCACGCATGGAGGTAAGTGCTTTTTCTTTGATATTGTTTCTTGCTGAAATTTAACAAATATGGTGATATGGCAGCATTTTAGTTATACAACATTGAGAAAAATTAATTCTGACAACTTGTTTATACATCTGCAGACACTAATCACTTGAGTTAAAAAGTTGCACTGATTTTTTAGGCTGCAGTCTTCATTCCTTAATTTTTAGACCTTCTGATGTTCATTTTACAATCTACTTCTAATATTAAACTTTGCACCTGCTCTCTTTGTTTTCCACTCCATTCTCTAAGTATAGCTGATGGATGCCAACAGCAGCCTGAAGCTGTGTGCTGTCTGCAGGGCTGCCATCCAGGTATTACTGCCCTTAATGGCGTATGAGTCCCGGTGAGTAGAGGAGGACCTGGTCTGGGCCCACCCTCTTTTTCTTCTTCTGCTCACTGGGCTCTAGCTGCAGAAGTCTGCCAGTTTAGTAACTGAACGTGTGTCCTCAGATCCACGTTCATATGAAATGCAATGCACTGTAGCAAGCCAGTGGCTTTCTGCACAGCAATAGTTAATAGCATCTAGCTGACATCGGCTTATGACTTCACTGCCATGCGCCGGCATGACCGCGCCTCAGATAGATGAGGGGAGGATGCCGCTGGACCCTGGCCAGGTAAGAAGAAACTATTTTTTATCGGTCGTCCATGACAGCACTACGGAGAGAGGGGATCCGCCCTTCAGGAACAGGAAACCTACAGATACATAAGGGCGGCACCTCTCCCACGCATCAGTTGGTTTCCTGTTCCTGGAGGACAGGATTCCCTGCAGATACGACTTCGTTTCTCCTATCAATACCCAGGCCGGCTGTCCGACCCAGGTAGCGAGGGGGTCTCCTACCTCGGGCAGTGCGGGTCCCTGGAAGCGCCACGGTGGGTCCGGGTAGGGCTCCACGACAGTGAGCGGTGCAGTGTGGAGCGACGTCCGGAGGAGGTCCATCCCCAGTGGTCAGCAGGTGAGTATGTCCCCCCCCGGGGTCCGCTCTCCCCCCTGGGCCTCGGTCTTCCCCACTCTGATCCCCGTCGGTGCGGTGCAGCGCGGCGTCCTGTGTGCTCCTTTCGATTCGGGACCGGAGCTGGGGGTCGGACGCCGGCCTCTGCCGCGGTCACCGCTGGGCTGCGGCCGTGGAAGCGGCGGTGGCGTAGCGGGGGGGCGGCTGGATGGTCCGGCGGCACCGTTCCCCGGCTTCCGGGCACGTTTCTGAGCGTTCTGCCCGAAACCGGAAGTGACACGCAGGGGGCGGGGCCAAAACCGGAAGCCAAACGCCGGCCGGTTTTTTTTCTAAAAACGCCGCTGTCCTGCATGCGGCGGGGGGGGGGGCGTTTGGGTGCAGGGGGGGTGGAGCAGTCACCTGCAAGTCGGGGGGGTGGATTTGGCCACACACCTGCACTGATTCCGGATCCGGGGGAGGGCTATTTATAGCCAAACAGAATGCTGCAGCACTGCTTGTGAGCCCATCTGCAGCTATGGATGAGCCGGAAGCTGCCGTCGGTCTGCTGGAGCAGGAGCAGGATGGATCCTCGGAGAAGTCCCATGCGAACCCCCAGCTGAAGACCCGCGGACGCAGTAACCAGACCAGTCGCAGATCTAAGCAGAAGGATCTGGACCGACCCCCCAGTAATCCGGTACCTACCGCTACTGCCTGGGTAAGAGATCTTCGTGAATGTACCCTGATGCAGTCTTTTCCTATGTTTATTTCCGTAGGGGAAAAAAAGCGCTGGTAAATCAAAAAACAAGGAGTGCGCGCTATGCGCTTGCCCTTTGCCAGACGCCTACCCTAAGAGACTTTGTCAGTCGTGTGTACGGCAGACGGTAGGAAATAAATTGATGGGAACACTGATAGCGGTAGCGCCAGATAAATTACATAGCCTTTTTCTCCGCTCCCATAGGTGGCGGAAGAGTCTCCTGATTTCACATCAAGCCTTAGGGAGATTATCAGGAAGGAGGTGAAAGATTCCCTGAAATCCCTGTCCCGGGGGGAGTCTTCAAAAAGAAGAAGGGAGCCTAGCGCCTCAGAGTCGGAGTTGTCCGCTGGCCCTAGTAGGGAGAATGAGTCAGACGCCTCTGTCTCCTCAGCGTCCTCTTCGGAAGAGGAGTCTAACCGGTTCTGTTTCCCATTGGACCAAATGGACAAACTTATTAAGTCAGTTAGATCCACCATGGGGGTGGCTGATGAAAGGCCAGAACTCTCTACACAGGACCTAATGTTTGGCGGTCTAGACCCTAAAAAACGTAGGTCTTTTCCGCTCAATGACAAGGTCCAGAACCTCATCAAAAGGGAATGGAAAAAACCGGAGAAGAAAGGCTCTTTTCCACCTGCCTTTAAACGCAGATATCCCTTTGAGGACCCCATGGTGAATACATGGGATAAGGCGCCGAAATTGGACGCAGCGGTGTCTAAGGCGTCTAAAAAATCATCTATCCCCTTCGACGACATGGCTTCCCTAAAGGACCCTCTCGATAAGAAGGCTGACTCATTCCTTAAAGGGACATGGGAGATGTCGGCGGGTGCCCTGAGACCTGCTGTAGCTGCGACATGTGCAGCCAGATCGATGATGGTCTGGCTGGATCAGCTAGGGTCTAAGTTGGAAGGCGGTGTTTCCAGAGACTCTATGTTGAAATTCCTGCCAACAATTCAGAATGCCGCTGCCTTTCTCGCGGACGCATCTGCGGATTCGGCAAGAATGGCGGCTAGGGCGGCCGGACTATCAAACGCAGCACGCAGGGCCCTATGGCTGAAATGTTGGCCAGGTGACCTTCAATCCCATGCGAAGGGGAATACCTGTTTGGTCCAGTCCTAGACGAACTGCTGGAGAAAGCTGGAGACGAGAAGAAAAAGTTTCCCAATCTACCAGCTACCTCTTACAGGCGTCCCTTCACAGGGAAAAGATTCTTTCGTAGGAGACCAGCCAGAGACCAGAGCAGATGGGATGAGAAAAAGAAGAAAGGTACTGGATTTATGTTTGGAGGTGGAGGACGTCAGGAGCCATCCCGTGAGGTCAAAAAACCACCCCAATGACTAGTCGCCCCGGTGGGAGGTAGACTATCTGCCTTCTACCCGGCCTGGTCCAAAATCTCCAGTAGTGATTGGATTTTGGGGTTAATAGCCACGGGTCTGCGGCTAGAGTTCTCCTCCATCCCTCAGAACTTCTTCAGAGTTACCCCACTCAGGTCCTCTCCAGCAGAACAGGCGGCCCTGGAAGCAGAAGTTCACGACCTGCTCAGTAAGAATGTCCTGTCAGAGGTTCCGGAAGGAGAACAGGGTAGAGGATTCTACTCTCCTCTATTTCTAATAAGTAAACCTGATGGCTCCTTCAGAACAATTATTAACCTTAGGGCTCTTAATAATTTCCTGACCGTCCAATCATTTAAGATGGAAACTATTAACACCGCAATAAAGCTGCTGTTTAAAAACTGCTTTATGGTAGTATTGGATTTGAAGGACGCCTATTACCATATCCCCATTTATGCAGGTCACCAACGATACCTGAGGGTGGCGGTAAGGTTGGATGGGGTAATCAGACACTTCCAGTATAGGGCCCTCCCCTTTGGTATATCGGTCGCCCCTCGAGTGTTTACCAAAGTTATGGCGGAGGTTATGGCTCACTTGCATGAGTCCAACATTCTAATAATCCCCTACCTGGACGATCTCCTTATCGTAGGTAAAACGGTGGATCACTGTCTGGAACAGTTACATAAAGTGATGTCTGCTCTGGAGCATCTGGGGTGGATGCTAAATGTCAAAAAATCACGCTTACAGCCCATGACGGTGCAGCGATTTTTAGGCCTGACCCTGGATTCCCAGGTTCAGGAATGCCGTTTGCCTCAAGAGAAAATTGATCGCCTGCACCTTCAGGTGCTGAATGCCTCTAAAAACCCCACCATGTCCCTTAGAAGAGCCATGTCTCTGTTGGGCTCTCTCTCGTCCTGTATTCCAGCGGTCCGATGGGCCCAGTATCATACGAGGATACTTCAGGGCGAGGTGCTGTTACAACAAAAAAGGTTGGGGGGATGTCTGGAGAGCCTGATGACCCTATCCCAAGACGCTATTATATCCCTCGGATGGTGGCTAGTCCAAGAGAACCTGTCCACAGGGGTCCCCTGGGAATATAATGTAACTCGTATAGTCACCTCGGACGCTAGCCCTTCTGGATGGGGGGCTCACATGGGGGATACATTGATCCAGGGGCTTTGGGATCAGGATCAGATAGAAATGTCTTCCAACCTAAAGGAGTTAACGGCTGTGGAACAGGCAGTTAAATCACTCCTTATCTATCTACAGGGCCACCACGTGCGGGTATTCTCGGACAATCGGGTCGCCGTGGCATACATAAATCACCAAGGCGGGACTCGTTCCAAATCCCTAATGTGCGTAGCAGATCGTCTATTCCATCTAGCAGAGCAACATCTTCTCTCATTGACGGCTCTTCACATAAGAGGGGCAGAAAACACTACAGCGGATTTCTTAAGCCGCAACACATTGAGGCAGGGGGAGTGGTCCCTGAACGACTCCATCTTCAACCTCATCGTGGAAAGATGGGGTCAACCAGAAATAGACCTGTTTGCCACAAAAGAAAACAGGAAAGTGGCACAATTCTGCTCTCTCAACCCCAGAGAAAATCCTCTGTCAGTAGACGCCCTCCTCATAGACTGGAACTTCAGGCTAGCCTACGCCTTTCCTCCCCTGTCTCTACTTCCTCTGGTGGTGAGGAAAATCAGGAAGGACAAAGCCACAGTGATAATAATTGCCCCCTTCTGGCCCAGAAGGACGTGGTTTCCATGCCTGAGGGCTATGTCGATATCCGACCCATGGGTCTTGCCAGACATCCCGGATCTCCTGTCCCAGGGCCCAGTCTACCATCCTCGGGCGGTTGGCCTTCATCTGACGGCGTGGATTTTGAGCGGGCGCTGTTAAAGGATAGGGGGTTCTCTCCGGGCCTCATTAACACTCTACTGAAGAGCAGAAAAATAATCACCACAAAGATTTATGTTAGGATCTGGAAGAGGTTCCTTCAAAACTCGGGGGTAATAGCTGGTCAGTCAATACCAATAGACCAGATTTTAGAATTCTTACAGAAAGGGTTAGATATGGGGTTATCCCCAAATACACTTAAAGTGCAGGTATCAGCCTTAGGGGCCCTCTTTGGCTGCAACATTGCTGAGAATCACTGGGTCAGCAGATTCATCAGAGCGACAAAACGGTCCAGGCCAATGGTGAAGAATAGGGTCATGCCATGGGACCTGAACCTAGTCCTCTCAGCCATGACAGAGGCCCCATTTGAGCCAATTGCATCAGCCTCTATTAAAAATGTATCACTTAAAGTAGCCTTCCTGGTGGCCCTAACATCGGCGCGTAGGATAGGCGACATCCAAGCATTATCCAGGGTTCCCCCTTACATGCAGCTTAGGGATGATAGAGTGATACTATCCCCTGATCCAGCATATCTTCCTAAAGTAGTGTCCAGGTTCCACAGAACACAGGAAATAGTTCTTCCATCCTTCCTCCCCAATCCTACTAACGATAAGGAAAGGAAGCTACACACTTTAGATGTAAAAAGATGTATCCTGGAATATCTGGCAGTAACTGATCCCTGGAAGATAGATAACGCCCTATTCGTGTCCTATCAGGGTAGTAGGAAGGGTCACAGGGCATCAAAATCTACTTTAGCTAGATGGATCAGGGAGGCTATCTCGCTGGCATACATCTCAAAGGGCAAGCCGGCGCCTGAAGGTCTGAAAGCGCATTCCACTAGAGCTATGGCGGCTTCGTGGGCGGAAAGATTGGAGGTGTCGATCGACCAAATTTGTAAGGCTGCTACTTGGTCTTCTCCACACACATTCTATAACCATTATAGATTGAACTTGGGTGCCTCTTCTGACCTTTCGTTTGGTGTAAGGGTGCTGCAAGCTGTAGTCCCTCCCTAGTTAGTTACTCTCTGTAATTCTCTCCGTAGTGCTGTCATGGACGACCGATAAAGTCTTAGTTACTCACCGGTTAACGGTGTTTTTCGGAGTCCATGACAGCACCTGTACATACCCTCCCGTCTTCTTAAGTTCTGGGTGTACACCTCTTCCTTTATTTATATAATTCACGGGTAGTGAATAGTTAGTTATTTGTATCATTGTTTATTATGTATGCTATTAACCTTGGTGGTCCTCTTGTGCTCTGTAAACCAACTGATGCGTGTGAGAGGTGCCGCCCTTATGTATCTGTAGGTTTCCTGTTCCTGAAGGGCGGATCCCCTCTCTCCGTAGTGCTGTCATGGACTCCGAAAAACACCGTTAACCGGTGAGTAACTAAGACTTTTTTTGTAACTCCACACAATGGGGAGCAGAATGGGAGATCTTATGGGGCAGGATAGAGGCGACACGGGGGCATGATGGAGACACATGGGGGCACGATGGATGAACTTATGGAGCCAGGAATGGGAGAATACAAGGGGCCATGATTGAGACATGTGGGGTCCAGAATGGCGTACATATGGGAACAGGATGTGAGACATTATTATTGTAGGGGCTAATTAAGGGATTTATTTTATTTTTGAGGATACTGCTTTCAGTGAGGGAGAGGAAGTCCTGTTACTGTCAACTGGTGTAGTGTAGAAGTTGAAGAATAATTGGTGAATTTGTTTTGGAAGTGGTGCTTTAGATAACTGTGTCTTATTTTCTGCAGAGACAAGTCCTGCCTAGAAGAAGTGTTGGCGGGCTATGCTGGATGAAGAAGAAAAGCGAAGATGAAGGACTTCAACTAGAGACGTTGCCGCTATGTCAGTGTGTTAGCTATACACTGGCACACTACACTCTATACTATATAGAGAGCTCCTGTGTAAAATGTCACTGGTGATCCCTGTATTACCTGTACACTGACATTATGCACCGAATCTCTGTATATAGTGTCAGTGTACAAGGATCACCAGTGACATTATATGCCTGAGCTCTGTATATAGTGTCTCTTGTGATCCCTGTATTACTGGTACACTGACACTATATACTGTAGACTATGTACAGAGCTCCTGTATATAATGGCACTTGTGGTAATATTGGTATTATGGTTTTTTATTAATAAGTATTGTAGTATTTGGTCACTATATGGTGGTAATATGTGGTCTGGTCATGGTGTGGCAGTATTTTTCCTTGTATGTGTTATTCAGTCACTATGTGGTCTGGTCATGGTGTGGTGGTATTTTTCACCGGTATATGGTATTATTTGGTCACTGTGGCAGTAATTTGTGGTCCGGCTTGGTGTGGCGGTATTTGTCCCTCGTATGTGGTATTATTGGTCATTTTAAAAAATGTATGTGACACATTTCCTTGAAGAGCAATACATAATAATATATCTAAAAAGAGTATTGGATATTTTAATAAATGTCTAATATGTTAGAATAGAGTAGGGCCCTGCCTAAAGAGTCTACCTTGTAGTTGTAGTGGCAGGTTTAAAAAAAAAAACACTTTTGGCCAAAACAAAAGCTGATGTACGTGTATGTGATATGGTGTTCAGAGCTGTTCATGTGTGATTGGTGAGGACGTGGTGCAGAAGTGGAGTTTTTCTGAGAGTGGGCCGTGGGAATCTGGAAGGGTTGAGTGGTGGACGCGGAGTCTTGGGGGGGCATGAAAATTTTGCCAGTATGGAGCCCTGAAATTCCTGGTGGCAGCCCTGGCTGTCTGCATACAGTTGGGAAATAAGTATTTGATCCCTTGCTTGTTTTGTAAGTTTGACCACTGACAAAGACATGAACAGTCTATAATTTTAAGGGTTGGTTAATTTTAACACTGAGCGAATATCAAAAATAAAATCCAGAAAATCACATTGTATAAATTATATAAATGTATTTGCATTTTGCAGCGAGAAATAAGTATTTGATCCCTCTGGCAAACAAGACTTAATACTTGGTGGTAAAACAATGGCAAGCACAGCAGTCAGACGTTTTTGGTAGTTGATGATGTTGTTTGTGCACATGTCAGGAGGAATTTTGGTACACTTCTCTTTGCAGATCATCTCTAAATCATTAAGATTTTGAGGCTGTTGCTTGGCAACTTGGAGCTTCAACACCTCCATAAGTTTTCTATGGTATTAAGATCTGGAGACTGGTTAGGCCAATCTATGACCTTAATGTGCTTCTTTTTGAGCCACTCCTTTGTTGCATTGGCTGTATATTTTGGGTCATTGTCTTTCTGGAAGACCCAGCCACGACCCATTTTTAATGTCCTGGCGGAGGGAAGGAGGTTGTCACTCAGGATTTTATGGTACATGGATCCATCCATTCACCCATTGATGCAGGGAAGTAGTCTTGTGCCCTTAGCAGAGAAACACCCTCAAAACATAAAGTTTACACCTCCATGCTTGACAGTGGGGACGGTGTTCTTTGGGTCATAGGCAGCATTTCTCTTCATCCAAACACGGCAAGTTGAGTTAATGCCAAATACCTCAATTTTTGTCTCATCTGACCACAGCCCTTTCTCCCAATCACTCGCTGAATTATCCAGGTGTTCATTGGCAAATTTCAGACAGGCCTGCACATGTGCCTTCTTGAGCAAGGGAACCTTGCGGGCATTGCAGGATTTTAAACCTGTACGGCATAATGTGTTACCAGTGGTTTTCTTTGTTACTGTGGTCCCAGCTGCCTTGAGATCATTAACAAATTCCCCAGTGTAGTTTTAGGCTGGTCTCTCACCTTCCTCATGATCAAGGATAACCGAGGTGAGATTTTGCTCTGTGCTCCAGATCGATGTCAATTTACAGTAATTTTGTATTTCTTCCATTTTTTTACTGTTGCACCAACAGTTGTCTCCTTCTCACCCAGCATCTTACTTATGGTTTTGTAGCCCATTCCAGCTTTGTGCAGGTCTATGGTCTTGTCCCTGACATCCTTATAAAGCTCTTTCGTCTTGCCCATGTTGTAGAGGTTAGAGTCTGACTGATTCATTGAGTCTGTGGACAGGAGTCTTTTATAAAGGTGACTATGTAAGACAGCTGTCTTTAATACAGGTAACGAGTTGATTAGGAGCGTCTAACTGGTCTGTAGAAGCCAGAATTCTTATGGTTGGTAGGGGATCAAATACTCATTTCTCACTGCAAAATGCAAATAAATGTATATAATTTATACAATGTTATTTTCTGGATTTTATTTTTGATATTCTTTCTCTCAATGTTAAAATTAGCCTTCCCCTTAAAATTATAGACTGTTCATGTCTTTGTCAGTGGGCAAACTTACAAAATCAGCAAGGGATCAAATACTTATTTCCCCCACCGTATATGTCAGAAGGAACTACACAACCAGTTATGTGAAGAAATTGCACAGACTCTGCATCAACTAAAGGGTAGACATTTTTTAATGAAAATGATTTGGAAAGTTGATTTATTTTGAATTTAGGAAGTGAATTAACAATAAAGAAAAAAACAGTGCAAATGTGTTCATAGCTTTTAGCTCATGTAGCAATAACTACCGTATTTTTCACACTATAAGACGCACTGGACCATAAGACGCACCTAGGTTTTGGAGGAGTAAACTAGGGGAAAAAAATTTAAGCAAAAAATGTGGTCAATTCTGTACTTAATATCCCCTATCCTGGTATATATGGCCCCCTCATTCTTTACCTGGTATGCATGTCCCCCTATCCTTATCCTGGTATGCATTGATCCCTCATCCCTATCCTGGTATGCATGGTCCCATCCCTTTCCTGGTATGCATGGTCCCATCCCTATCCTGGTATGCATGGCCCCCTCCTTATCCTGGTATACATGGCCTCCTCATTCCCATCCTAATGCATGGCTCCCTCATCCCTATCTCGGTGTGCATGGTCCCATCATCCCTATTCTGGTATGCATAGTCCATCCCTGTCCTGGTATGCAGGGCCCCATCCCTATCCTTGTATGCAGGGCCCCATCCCTATCCTTGTATGCAGGGCCCCATCCCTATTCTGGTATGCATGGCCCCATCCTTATAATTTGCCCCATCCCCATCCTGGTGTGCATGGCCCCATCCTTATAATTGTCCCCCATCCCCATCCTGGTATGCTTAGCCCCATCAGAAAACATTTAAAAAACCAAACCATTACACTCCCCTACCCGGCACTCCCTCGCAGCATCCTGCTCCAGTGCCAGCAACTGCTTTATGCTTGTAAGCAGTTCATCGCAGGGACGTCATGCCCTGCTCACAAGCAGATCACAGCTACCGGAATACTCACCGGGATTGTGCGCGCAAAGAGCAGTGAGTATTTATTGCTCTTCTGTTAGCGCGCAGTGTCAGGAACCAGCTTCCTGCTGCTGCCGGCGGCCTCGTGTGCCACTACTTAAGAGAAATTTAATATTCATGACCACCGGGCAGCAACAGGAAGCCGAATGCTGACACTGCGCGCCACAGAAGAGCAATAAATACTCACTGCTCTTTGCGCGCACAGTCCCGGTGAGTATTCCGGCAGTTGTGCTCTGCTTGTGAGCAGCGCATGACGTCTCTGCCATGCGCTGCTTAAAAGCATAAGGTAGTTGCTGGCACCAGAGCAGGATGCTGCGAGTGAGTGCCGTGTAATGGTTTGTTTTTTGATGGGGGTGGGGGCCAATTATAAGGATGGAGCCATGCATACCAGGACCGGGGTTTGGGGAAAATCATACCAGGATAATATTATTAAAGAGAAATCAATATTCATTGCCCTCCACACCCATGGGCGTGGAATGCAGTGAATATTCATTTCTCCTTAGCAGCGGGAACAGGAGTTAGCTGCAGCCATCGGCTCTAGCCTCCTGTGACCTGCTGCTCTGCTGATGCCATTCCCCCACCTTCACACCACAGCCAGACTATACACCGTACCACACCATACATCCGGACTATAACATACACCCCCCATTTTCCTCCACATTTTTGGAGAAAAAAAAGCATCTTATAGTCCGAAAAATACGGTATTTCAGTTTAAAAAATGTTGTTTTTTTTAATAAAATAATGCATGTATACATCGTCTAAGACCTGGGCAAAGCGTGCACTTCCAACCCTTTAGCTGTTCCTATTTCTCTTACCCCCATGACGGCACCACGGAGAGAGGGATCCGCCCTCAGGGACAGGAAACCCACAGGTTAAAAAGGCGGGACCTCTCTTCCACCTCAGTTCGCTTTCCTGTCCCTGACGGGGAACCTACAGGTGAACATACCTGCATCGCGGGATACCGGGGCCATCTGACCGGATTCAAGCAGCAGGGGGCCCTGCCGCGGTCAAGGTGGATCTTCGTCCCCGAGGGCACAATCCGGGGTCGGCGGGCCCTGAGTAGGTGCAGGGAAGAGGCAGTGAAGAGGAATCCGGTCTGCCTCTTCCCTTTTATCACACGACCGGTAATAGGTACCGGCGGCTACCTGGTAAATTACCTCCAGTCTGGGGCCCTGGTGGGGATGTTGGCGGCGGCCACCGACAGGAACAGATGATATGGAGACAGTGGCGGCACTTCCAATACCCCCAAGCGCCGGCGGCCAGCATGGCGGCAGAGGCTCTAGTGGAGCGCGAGACTGGCCGCAGTTTAGTGAACAACTGGCCCTACAAAAGGAAATATACAGTCTCCTCGCAAAGAATGTCCTACAGGAGGTCCCACAACAGGAGAAAGATACAGGATTTTATTCTCCTCTTTTTCTCCGAACAAAGCTAGATGGGACATTCAGGTCGATAATAAACGTGAAAAAATTAAACAAATATCTAGTGACCCAAAGTTTCAAGATGGAAACAATAATAACCTGTGTCAGATCCCTTCATCCATCTTGTTTCATGACTGTAGTCGATCTGAAAGACGCATACTATCATGTGCCTATCCATCCCAGTTACCAGAAATACCTCAGAGTGGCGGTGATAATGCAAGGGGAACTGAAACATTATCAGTTCAGAGCTCTCCTATTCGGCTTTGCTATAGCCCCGAGAGTATTTACGAAACTGATGGCAGAAGTGATGGCCCATATAAGGGAGCAAGACGTGCTAATAGTCCCATATCTGGACGATCTCCTGGTAGTGGGCAGATCCTCACACCATTGCAGTCAACAGCTAGACAAGGTGATGACAGCCTTGTCAAATTTGGGTGGGATGTTGAATCTAGAGAAATCCAGAATTATTCCAGCACAAATACATCAGTACTTAGGAATAATGATAGATTCAACAAAACAAGAATGTCGTCTTCCAGGGATGAAAGTTACCAACATGATAGAACTAATAACTCAAATAAGACTTTCTCCAGTCATCACTTTACGGAAGGCAATGTCTGTGTTAGGGTCAATGACAGCCTGTATGCCAGCAGTCCAATGGGCCCAGTACCACTCCAGAGATTTCCAGAGGGAGATACTAGAAGCACAACTCCGATTAAAAGGGGATTTAGAAAAGCGCTTAACAATCTCCTCACGAACAATATGTTCCCTAGGTTGGTGGATAGACCCAACCAACTTAACCAGGGGGGTTCCATGGGTATGGCCAGTTTCGGTAACCCTAACCACGGATTCGAGCCCATGGGGTTGGGGGGCTCATTTGAAAGATCAAATTGCCCAAAGCCCTTGGTCAGAAACAGAAAAACTATGTTCATCAAACATGAAAGAACTCTTGGCGGTAAAATACGCACTCGAACACTTCCTAGTTTTCCTCCGTTCCCATCATGTAAGAGTACTATCTGAAAACAGGGTGGTGGTGGCATACCTCAATCACCAGGGGGGAACAAGGTCCCGCTCGTTGATG
Organism: Ranitomeya variabilis; assembly: GCF_051348905.1. NCBI lineage: Eukaryota > Metazoa > Chordata > Amphibia > Anura > Dendrobatidae > Ranitomeya > Ranitomeya variabilis. The sequence continues at coordinate 312,715,620 of NC_135232.1, read as the reverse complement.
GAAGTGACAAAATCTATCTTGACATTGACAGAAACAAATCTGTCTTCTCTGTCAGCCCTTCACATCAAAGGGACAGAGAACCAGGGGGCAGATTTTTTAAGCAGAACACTGTTAAGACAGGGGGAATGGGAGTTGAACCAAGAGATATTCGACCGCATTGTAGCTTGCTGGGGAATACCGGAAATAGATTTGTTCGCAAACTATCTAAACCGCAAAACACAGGCATTTTGCTCAATCGACCCACGGGGGAACCCAGTGACCCTAGATGCTTTTCTGATTCCCTGGAACTTGCAACTGGCTTATGCCTTTCCTCCGATAGCATTAATTCCATTAGTTCTGAAGAAAATCCGGGAGGACAGGGCAAGAGTGATTATGATAGCCCCGTTCTGGCCAAAGAGAGCGTTGTTTCCATGGTTACGCTTGATGTCGGTAATAGAGCCATGGGTTCTCCCGGACATCCCAAATCTTCTACGCCAAGGGCCAATAAACCATCCACGAGTAAAAAACCTACACATGACAGCATGGAATTTGAGAGGGAACTTTTAGCAAAAAAGGGGTTTTCCTCAAATTTAATTTCAACACTCTTGTCCAGTAGGAAACCAGTAACTACCAGAGCATATGGCAAGGTCTGGAAGAAGTTCCTCTCTAATCCAAATGTCAGTGTGTCGGGGAAAATCCCAATTAAGGAAGTACTAGAATTCCTTCAGAAAGGATTAGAAAAAGGGTTAGCAACAAGTACCCTTAAAGTTCAAATTGCAGCATTGGGTGCCTTATACAACTGTGACCTAGCAGGGAATCACTGGATAAAAAGGTTTGTAAAAGCCTCAATTAGTTCTAAACCAGTCATACACCACACTTCGCCTCCCTGGGACCTAAACCTGGTACTTTCTGCACTCACGAAAGCGCCTTTTGAACCCTTGTCTCAAGCTTCCTTAAAGATAATCTCCCTGAAAACCTCTCTCCTGGTAGCATTAACCTCAGGACGCAGAATTAGTGACTTGCAGGCTCTCTCAGCTTACCCGCCTCTAACCCAGATACTAGAGGATAGAGTGGTCCTTAGGACTGACCTGTCTTACCTGCCCAAGGTAGCATCACGTTTTCATAGATCTCAGCAAATATCCTTACCATCGTTTTGCCCAAATCTCAAAAACGAAAAAGAGAAGTCCCTACACACACTAGATCTTAAGAGATGCTTGACCCAATATATAACAGCCACAAGGGAGTGTAGGAAAGGCAGGTCTCTGTTTGTCTGTTTTCAGGATCCAAATAAAGGGCACAAAGCGTCAAAAGCAACATTGGCGAGATGGGTAAGGGAGGCTATCACTCTAGCATACGCCTCGTCCAATGAAGCCGCTCCAGAAGGGATCAAAGCTCATTCAACCAGATAGATATCAACCTCTTGGGCAGAGCGGGCCGGAGCATCGATCGACCAGATATGTAGAGCAGCCACTTGGTCTTCTCCCTCTACATTTTTCAAACACTACCAACTGGACCTATCCTGCTCTTCAGACCTAACCTTTGGTAGGAGGGTTCTGGAGGCAGTAATCCCACCCTAATATACATTCTATGAAATTCTCTCCGTGGTGCCGTCATGGGGGTAAGAGAATATCGTAGTTACTCACCGATAACGGTATTTCTCTGATCCCATGACGGCACCCGTATATTCCCTCCCTTTCATGTGTGGGTGTGCACACTACTAATGTTTAGTCACGAGGTGTCGAGAAAAAAAAAAAAAAAAAGGAAAGGTTTAATTATTTTGTTGTTTAATAACCATTTAAGTTACAGCTGAAGTCCTGTCAAGGCTCTGTAAACCAAACTGAGGTGGAAGAGAGGTCCCGCCTTTTTAACCTGTGGGTTTCCTGTCCCTGAGGGCGGATCCCTCTCTCCGTGGTGCCGTGATGGGATCAGAGAAATACCGTTATCGGTGAGTAACTACGATATTTGCCTACTGTCTGAAACAGCCAACGGCCTGGATACATTCCCATCCCGCACTATAAGGTTGCACCCTGCTGGCCATCTCGATTTTATTGGTATCTGCGATATGCAGGAATAGAATAATTGAATCTGTAGATACTGCTTCCCTGTTCCATCATTCAGCCTGTGCCACATAGTCTCTGCTCAGTGGGCATAATGACATCAACAGATTGTGTCTGCTGTGCAGAGATTCAGTACACACATTGTACAGAGCTGAGCAATGCATTGGAACAGACGGGATGGGGGTGAGTAGTATTATTTTAATTATTGGTCAGTACTAGTATGGAAAAAATATGAAAATATTGGTGTCGTTATACTATGAGAGGGTCTGTGGAGTCATCATACTTGTGGGGAGGGGCATATTGTGTGAGGAGTTGTGGGTACATCACATATTGTGGTGGGGGCCATAATACTATGTGAAGGGCTGTTTGGATATCATACTTGTGTGAGTCGCTGTAAGTACATCAGAATTTTATGGAGTGCCATACTGTGCCAGTGACTTTGGTCATCATAATTGTGGTTGGGGCTATAATACTGTGTGAAGGGTGGTCGGAACATCATGCATGTGTGGGGGGCTCATAAAACTTTGTGAGGGGCTTTGGGAACAGAATTTATTATGTGCTGGCCATTATACTGTGTGGGTGACTGTGGGGGCCATCATACTATGTGAGGGTTGTCGGGCTCATCCTACTGTGTTTGAGGACTGTAGGGCCACCATAATGTGTGTAGGGACATCATACTATGTGTGAGGATATGTAGAGGCATCATTCTGTGCATGTGGTGTCTGTGGGGGTGTCACACTATATATGAAGACTGTAGGGACATCATATTGGGTGTGGGTTGATATAGGTACATCTACTTATTAACTATACAGTACAGACCAAAAGTTTGGACACACCTTCTCATTTAAAGATTTTTCTGTATTTTCAGGACTATAAAAATTGTAAATTCACACTGAAGCCATCAAAACTATGAATTAACACATGTGGAATTATATACTTAACAAAAAAGTGTGAAACAACTGAAAATATGTCTTATATTCTAGGTTCTTCACAGTAGCCACCTTTTGCTTTGATGACTGCTTTGCACACTCTTGGCATTCTCTTGATGAGCTTCAAGAGGTAGTCACCGGAAATGGTCTTCCAACAATCTTGAAGGAGTTCCCAGAGATGCTTAGCACTTGTTGGCCCTTTTGCCTTCACTCTGCGGTCCAGCTCACCCCAAACCATCTCGATTGGGTTCAGGTCTGGTGAATGTGGAGGCCAGGTCATCTGGCGTAGCACCCCATCACTCTCCTTCTTGGTCAAATAGCCCTTACACAGCCTGGAGGTGTGTTTGGAGTCATTGTCCTGTTGAAAAATAAATGATGGTCCAACTAAATGCAAACTGGATGGAATAGCATGCCACTGCAAGATGCTGTGGTAGCCATGCTGGTTCAGTATGCCTTCAATTTTGAATAAATCCCCAACAGTGTCACCAGCAAAGCACCCCCACAGCATCACACCTCCTCCTCCATGCTTCACAGTGGGAACCAGTAATGTAGAGTCCATCCGTTCACCTTTTCTGCATCGCACAAAGACACAGTGGTTGGAACCAAAGATCTCAAATTTGGACTCATCAGACCAAAGCACAGATTTCCACTGGTCTGATGTCCATTCCTTGTGTTCTTTAGCCCAAACAAGTCTCTTCTGCTTGTTGCCTGTCCTTAGCAGTGGTTTCCTAGCAGCTATTTTACCATGAAGGCCTGCTGCACAAAGTCTTCTCTTAGGCTACTTTCACATTTGCGTTTTAATCTGCAGCGTTTAATCCGCAAACGCAAGGACACGAAAAACGCACGAAAACGCATGTAAACGCAGCGTTTTAAAACCGCTTACGGTTACCGCATGCGTCATTAAAACGCTGCGTTTACATGCTTTTGCTTGCGTTTTCCATGCGTTTGCGTTTTTTGTGCGCATGTTGCAAAAATTTACTAGAGAAAAATCTAGATCACAAGAAACAGCCAATGGGACTACAGAGGGCGTGTATTATGTGAAATCTATATATAGACCCTAGGACAGCTGAAATCTTCAGATTTTGCTCCTGTATCCTGTGACAAGATGGATCTTCACATGGATAGCTTTTACTTCAAACTGGATCTGAGCATCAAGATTTTTCTGGCATGTGCGTTTGCTTGGGAGCAACACCGAAACCGGGAAAGACAGAGAAGGACACGGCGTAGGCGGTTTTGGCAACACCCCATTGTAGAACTGCGGGAGAGCCATGGTGCATATCACACCCTGTATGGTGAGCTCAATGAGAACCCAGAAAAATTCCCGGAATATACAAGGATGTCACAAGACTCTTTCCGGGATTTGCTTGATCGTGTCCAAGGAGCCATCCGGAGACAGGACACACAGCTCCGTAGAGCCATTCCACCAGAGGAACGTCTCCTGGTTACCTTAAGGTACGTAATAATTCTAAACAAAAGCTAGCCATAATTTTTGCAGGTCTGACATGTATTTTTGGCATTTTTGTAAATTATTTATTCTTTCTACAGATTTCTTGCAACTGGAGAGAGCTTGTCATCCCTTCATTTCCAGTACCGCCTTGGAATTTCCACGCTGTCCGGAATTGTTTTTGACACCTGCTGGGCTTTATGGAACGTTCTCCGTGAGGAATTTATACCCATACCCACGGAGGACATGTGAAAAGAAATTGCTGAAAAATTTTGGACTGTTTGTGATTTTCCCAACTGTTTGGGTGCGGTGGATGGGAAGCACATCCGGATTATCAAACCAGCCAGAACGGGATCACAGTTCTTCAACTACAAGAAATATTTTTCAGTAGTTCTCATGGCAATAGCCGATGCGGACTGTCGCTTTATTGCTGTGGACATTGGTGCTTTTGGCCGTGGCAACGATTCACAGACTTTTAAAAACTCTGATATGGGCCGACGTGTTTATGGCAAAAATTTTAATTTCCCACAGCCACGACCACTCCCCTACACACAAGGCCCACCGCTGCCATTTGTAATGGTTGGGGATGAAGCCTTTCAGATGAGTGAAAATCTCCTGAAGCCCTATTCAAGTCGGGACTTGAACCGCACAAAACGGATCTATAACTACAGACTAACCAGGGCCCGCAAAACAGTAGAGTGTGCCTTTGGGATTATGGTGTCCAAATGGCGCATTCTAGCAACTGCCATAAATCTAAAAATGGAAACAGTGGATGAGGTGGTAAAAGCCTGTGTGGTTCTCCACAATTTCATTCTGGCTAAGGAGCGACCCACCATAGAACTTGAGGAACCTGTTGCAAACCCTTTGCCTGATTACCGTCATCACCCACTGCGGTCAACAGTTGAAGTAGGCCACATGCGGGACCAATTTGCTGCCTTTTTTGATTCTGACATTGGGCGTGTGCCATGGCAGGACAATATGGTGTAAAATGTACTGGTGGCTTCAGGTCTGTAAAGTTATGTTTGAAATGTTAATGTTTTTTCTAATAAAATAATTGTGTTTTACTTTCTGAACCATGTCTCCTATCTATTTTCTTAACAAACCACTTAGGGTTTTTGGGTTTAGGTTGTTGACGTCATTGCGTCCTGTCTTGGTTCACTAGTAGCTATTTGCCGCAGACTGTATAGACGATGGCTGTTGGGTGTCGCAGTATTTGTCCAGTACTTAACATCAGTATTTGTAAGCCAAAACCAGGAGTGGTAGTTAAATGCTTAGTGGTGCATATGTATTTATTGAAATTTTCCTCTCATAGTTCCACTCCAGGTTTAGGCTTACAAATAGTGCTGTAAAATACAGAGCGAATACTGAGAGTGTGATGGCAGCCTACACCATAGATCTATAGTCATCAAGTCAGGGGTCTGAACTAATAAATTCATGATGCTAATTGCTCTTGAATTCATTTTTCCTGATACTTGTCCGGGTGAGTATAGATATGCCATGTATGACGTACATTGTCCCTTCACTTTGTGTGAAATATATGTATATGTACCCATAAGATAAAATGGAGGTAATACAATGCATTTCTAAAATCAGCAGGTCAGGGGTCATAAATAATGTTTCTGATAAGACACGACCTGTTGAGTATAGTTGTGCTGTGTATTACCACCATTTTGTCTTCTGTGTGCGACCAAAAGTCACGGAGTAAACCGAAAGAACTGTTTTTGGAGAAAATACAAGTGTTATTTTTGGGGGCAACCTCATATCTCTCAACCAAACACACACCAAGCTTCAATGTTCTGCTAATTAAGTACTGGAGGTTGGAGGTGGCTCCCAAAAAAGTGTTAGACGCATTTTTTGTTATTGGCGCACGGTGTGTGGTGACGGCGGCGAAATACACAATTAACCAAACCTTATTGGGGCAAAACACAGGTATATTAAACACACACAAACAAAAAAATTAACTCCGCCTGCTTGGGGTTGAGTGCCGATATTGTGGGGTGTCCAGTTGTGAGGTCTGGCTTATTGTAGCCGACATAGGGGTGGCAGGAGAAGGCGCTATGAAACTGCTGGGGTCAGGAAATTCAGGGATTGGGCTAGACACATGAGAGGGCTGAGACACACTGGAAGGGTGAGACAAACCAGACATTACAGACACATTGGGAGGTGAGGGGGGAGGGATAGCTATTGTGTTTTGCTTTTTTTTGCCTTTCCCCTTCCTTGTTTGGCCCGGGTTCGTTGTTGTGGTGGCAGGGAACGCCAGGGCAGGGTCCGGCAACGGCAGTCTTGTGGTGGTGCCAGGAAACGCCAGGGCAGGGTCCGGCAACGGCAGTCTTGTGGTGGTGCCAGGAAACGCCAGGGCAGGGTCCGGCAACGGCAGTCTTGTGGTGGTGGCAGGGAACGCCAGGGCAGGGTCCGGCAATGGCAGTCTTGTTGTGGTGGCAGGGAACGCCAGGGCAGGCTCCGGCAATGGCAGTCTTGTTGTGGTGGCGGGGAACGCCAGGCCAGGGTCCGGCAACGGCAGTCTTGTGGTGGTGGCGGGGAACGCCAGGCCAGGGTCCTGCGGCGGAACTCTTGTGGTGGTAGCGGGGAACGCCAGGCCAGGGTCCTGCGGCGGCAGCATGGTGGTGGCAGTGGAGGAGGCCCAAGCAGGAGCAGCAGTTGTCATGGTGGTGGCGGTGGGCTGACCCACTGCACTGGGCATGGTGGTGGTGCTATAATACGGTCCGGCAGTGTTTGGAATGGAGGTGGCCGTGCAGTGGTATGCAGCAGATGTCGGCATTGATGTAAAGCGTGACAGTGTGGGCACTGTTGGAAATGCCCCCACTGTCTGCTGAAAATACCGACTCTGCTGCATAACCTGCACGTAAGCAGCATTGCAGGCCTGCATAACAGTAATCTGGAGCTCAGGACTAAGGTGTTCCGACATGCCCTGTTCTATCTGATTAAAAAAATGATGTACTGGCCTCTGGAGGTCGGCTTTCACTTGGGCAAGGGCTGTGGTTACCTCCTGGATACGTGTGCTCATATGACAGTATCCAGTCGGTCACCCATCGCCTTGAGTCCCTCATGGAAGACCGAGCTCAAGTGCAAAAACTCGGGCATGAGTGACCTGTCCGCGGCCCTCTGCCGCTGCCGGGAGGAGCCCATAAAAAATTGGCTAGAGGCAGAGGACTGGGGAAGGGGAACACCTGATGGACCAGCTTCCTGGTCTCCAGGTTGTGTGGCAAGCCCACTTGCTGCAGCGCTGGAGGATGGCTGGGACGGGTCTGTGGCTGACTGATGAAGGACCGCTCCAGAACCTGGGCCAACAGTGGAGCTCCAAGTGCTGTGAAAAAAAAAATAATTATTATTATTAAACATTTACAAAAAGATAACTCAACAGTTAGATAAACATTCAGATAGGGAAAGGTCACACTAGCACTATTTGGAGTGAATTTTACATCAGAATTTGCAAGCCAGGAGTTCAACAGTAGGAAGAAAAGTTTCATAAAACCACATGCTCTACTTCTGCATGCATCAACCACTCCTTGGGGATTAAAAAAACTGATGTAAAATATGAAGAGACGATGGAGGCAATACAAGCCATATCTCTATACAAGCAAGCCACCTGTATACTCACCAGGACAAGTGCCAGGAAAAATGAATTGAGGAGCCATTGGCATCCTGAATTCATTATTTCTGACACCTGACTTGATGACTATAGATCTGTTGTGTAGGCTGCCGTCACACTGTCAGTATTTGCTCAGTATTTCAAATCAGTATTGGTAAGCCAAAACCTGGAGAGGAACTATGTGAGGGGAAAGTATTCAAAGAACACGTACCCCACTTCTGCATGTATCAATCACTCATGGTTTTGGATTCCAAATACTGATGGAAAATACGAATTGACGATGGAGGACATACAAGCCACCTGTATACTCACCAGGACAAGTGTCAGGAAAAATGAATTGAGGAGCCATTGGCATCCTGAATTCATTATTTCTGGCACCTGACTTGATGACTATAGATCTGTTGTGTAGGCTGCCGTCACACTGTCAGTATTTGCTCGGTATTTCAAATCAGTATTGGTAAGCCAAAACCTGGAGAGGAACTATGTGAGGGGAAAGTATTCAAAGAACACGTACCCCACTTCTGCATGTATCAATCACTCATGGTTTTGGATTCCAAATACTGATTCAAAATAGTGACCCAAAAAAACTAGCATTGTACACAACTTTTATTTTTATTTTTTAACCAATATACTTACGTTCTTCGTGCAAGGACCGGTCTCAAAAACGCAAGGATGCGGTGGTACTTGTATTTGCGTATCCTTGCTGCAGAACCACTTGGAAGCTGGCTCTCTTGGCGCAGGTCCTTGTTGAAGCGGTCCTTCATCGATCGCCAACGTGTTTTGACTTTTGACACTGTTGACAAAACAAAACATAATTGTTAGGACAATGGTCTTTTGACCGTGGTCACACAACTGTATGTGCTGTGAAAAAGTAATGACTTTCTCTCATCATACACAGTTGTGTGAGCATGGCCAAGGTATTGACTACATCACACTGCATTGCGATACTTACCAAATGCAGAATGGACCCGAGCCGGGGCATTGGCCCAGCCATCCCACAATGCTGCGGCCACCTCATTCCAAAGCCTCCGGATCGTCACATTGTTGGCGTGCAGTGGATCCCGGGTGTCCCACAATGCGACTTGCTCATGAACCAGGGAGATGAGGTGTTCATTCTCAATGAGGTCCTCATCCCCTTCTGGAACCTAACAACAAAAAGGACATTAATATTGGAGGCATTCACATACGGAAGACAGAAAACAGAATCAGAGGAATGGCATGAATATTGAAATAAAAAAAAACACTGGTGCTGAAGCAGAAGGAAAAGAAAGAGAGAAGTAGAAAGAAATGAAGATTCAAGAATTGTAAAGTGAGGATACAATAAACAGTCAGCCAGGTATACTTACACGATGCCGCCGTGTCACCCGACCGTGACTATGCTGCTCCTGCCCAGTCTCCTGCCCAGTCTCTTCCGCTGTAGAAGAAGTGGTCTGAAAAAGGGAAAATATACATTGTCATATGTGTAGATGTGACAGTGAATACTTACCAATCTGAGGAGGTGAATACTCACTTCACTGACATGTTCCCCTTGTGCAGGCCCAGGCGTTTCCTCATCAGAAGAAGAAGACATTCTGATGTGTGCAGAAAGAAAGAAATGAAAGAAATTAGGGCATATAGAGACAGAAAATAGAAAAGAAATGCATTGGATAGGATATACTCACATAGTTCTGAGGCTTGTTTGCTGCTCCAAGGGGCTGTGGGGCATCTCGTCTGCAAGGCAGTCTGATGAGTAGTGAACTGCCAATGTCCACTTCCTCCCTTTATCACCTTGTATGTGGGGGGTGGCTTATCAGTGTCTAGACATGTTTTTCTCAATTGAGACGCATGCTTCGGCAAACGCAAGCAAACGCATGTACAGAAAAACGCATGCGTTTACATAGACTACAATGCGTTTTTTCGGCGCAAACCTTGCGCAATCAGCCGCATACGTTTCCAGGCGGCAAAATGACGCCTCTAAAAATTACTACATGTTGCATCTCCGCGCCAAGACGCAGACGACTAGACGACCCATGCGTCGTGAAACGCGGCAAAACGCGAACACAGAAAAACGCATGCGTCTATAATGTTAAAGATAGGAATACACAACGCATGCGGATATTTGCGGATTAAACGCTGCGGACACAACCGCAAATGTGAAAACGGCCTTAACCGTTGTTGTAGATATGTGTCTGCTGCTAGAACTCTGTGTGGCATTGACCTGGTCTCTAATCTGAGGTGCTGTTAACCTGCGATTTCTGAGGCTGGTGACTTGGATAAACTTATCCTCAGATGCAGAGGTGACTCTTGGTTTTCCTTTCCTGGGGCGGTCCTCATGTGAGCCAGTTTCTTTGTAGTACTTGATTGTTTTTGCCACTGCACTTGGGGACACTTTCAAAGTTTTCCCAATTTTTCGGACTGACCTTCATTTCTTAAAGTAATGATGGGCACTCGTTTTTCTTTACTTAGCTGCTTTTTTCTTGACATAATACAAATTCTACCAGTCTATTCAGTAGGACTATCAGCTGTGTATCCACCAGACTTCTGCTCAACACAACTGATGGTCCCAACCCCATTTATAAGGTAAGAAATCCCACTTACTAAACCTGACAGGGCACACCTGTGAAGTGAAAACCATTTCCGGTGACTACCTCTTGAAGTTCATCAAGAGAATGCCAAGAGTGTGCAAATCAGTCATCAAAGCAAAAGGTGGCTACTGTGAAGAACCTAGAATATAAGACACATTTTCAGTTGTTTCACACTTTTTTGTTAAGTATATCATTCCACATGTGTTAATTCATAGTTTTGATGGCTTCAGTGTGAATTTACAATTTTTATAGTCCTGAAAATACAGAAAAATCTTTAAATGAGAAGGTGTGTCCAAACTTTTGGTCTGTACTGTATTTGAAGTGGAATAATGAGCAGTATGATTTCCTGCTTTTAATAAACTTTATAAAAAACTTTATAGCAAGCAGTAAATTATATGGTTCTGATTAGCTGTTGCAGGCAAGAATACATGTTGCAATGTTCCCTATTGTAACTTGTACTAACAGTAGCTGCTGCTCAACATACTTAATTGTGCTCAATATTAAGTGATAAAAATTAAGATATTATCTTAAGCAATGTTGAACGTATATTTCCACCTCCAAGATCCTATACCAATGTGTAGTAGGTGTAATATTATTATTAGCAAATGCCTCCAATTAGATATGTAGTATAGGTTTTCTGATTCGCTATGTCGCTTACCCCATGTGCAGGCATTATTATTATTATACCCACTACATATTGGGATAGGATTTTGGAGATGGGAGTGCCCCTTTTGAGTTCAGCTAGTTGGTTCGGCCCTCCACAACAGTCAGGGTCTCCCATGTGAACCTTTTGGGAAAATGAATTTCCTACCCCTGGCATGGTTACATGATATGGTCTGGCCACAGGGAAATCCACTGAAAATGTTAATTCAGCTGGGTCTAATCCATGGCTTTTCTGTTTGGCATTGATGGAAGTAATTTTAAAATCCACAGCATGTTATTTATTGTAAACAGATTTTTTTCTGGAACATGTAATTGGGGAATGAAATGCCCCATTCCAGAACATGTATACATAGCTTTACCTGCTGTTGCAAAATGTATATTTACATCTAATATTTAAAAAAAATAAGGATTAAGTAAAACTAAATTTGATACCATAAAGATGCAAAGACTTAGTGTGATTATTTTTTTTTTTTATCCTGCAGAGAAGATATTCACTTAGTCAGTAAACTTCACTGGTGACTACATGTCTCCCTCCATATCAATACTGCCCGCATATGGCAGTCTACATATCTGCTTTTTTAATCCTTGCACATATGACCTGTTGACAGTAGTGTGGGCTGTAATTATCAACACTTGCCTCTTAGCTGATTGACACATCCTATGTGAAAACCCCAACAAAGAGAAAACAAGGTGCTCCAACAGGTTTTTACCAGATAAAGTTCAAAACTCCGAATAATGAAATCCTTTAATTACATCTTGAAGCTCAATAAAAACCTCAAGGGAATCAGACAATTGCTTGTGAAGCTGGAAGCTCTTATAATTTTTCTGATTTCCTTCTTTATGCTGCATTAAATTCATATACAGTGGGGAAAATAAGTATGTGATACACTGCTAGTTTTGTAAGTTTTCCCACCTTCAAAGCATTGAGAGGTCTGTAATTTTTATCGTAGACACAATATACCCCACCAACAGACACACGTTATACTATATTAATCAATATCACTTAACCTTATCATTTTATATATATATGGTGTGATGGATCATAGTAATGGACACATCAAATACATGAACAAAGAACAATTGCGAAAGCAACAAATGATGTATTAGTCCAGAATTGTTAAAAAAAATGTTTTACTTAACTTTATCGCTAATACAGAAACCATGCAGGGAAGGTAAACATGTAGGGACTATCAGTGTGTGAGTTGCTGCTGTAAACAAGGGCACACTACACCCCAGTGGGGTCCCCCTATATATGTATACTACCGTTATTCCATCTGAGGTATAAGTATTGTAAATACAATCTATAATTCAAATTATATTATCTCAGAGGTAAAGGTAAAAAACATGGCTATAACAATAATTCTTATCCAATACCATAGTGTGATTCAAATCTCTATAATGTAACAGCCATCACATTACCTAAGAAAATAAACCACGGCTCCAGGGAAGATCCAGAGAGGTGTGTGTGCCCGCCCCAACGCGCATTTCAGTCCTGCCTTCGTCAGGGGGCACACACACACTCACACTGTGCAGCCTTATAAACATTTTGCCCCTCAAATGCCGCCAAATAGTGACACACACACTCACACTGTGCAGCCTTATAAACATTTTGCCCCTCAAATGCCGCCAAATAGTGAGTGGCGTCTGCCTCGCTAGTAAGCCACACCCCACCGGAAGTGACGCATGTATCGCCATGTGAACCAGGACGCCGCATGGCGTCACATGGCAGGGGGCGGAGCCACCCACCTTGTGCTGACGCCGAGAGCCGGGAGGAGCCATGAACACATCGAGACAGCGCGTGCAAATGAGAGATGAGCCATCAATAGCTACATTACCACATTGTATACACAGATCAAACACCAATGAAATTCCATCACAGCTAGCAAGAAATTATCTGTCATAACATGCAAAATACTTAAAATAGAATACAATAAATAAAGTATCCGTGCATAGCAGTTATTGGACATAACATATATAACACAATTAGCACAATGTAGCAAATTCATCGATGTGAGTAATGCACTATTGGTAAGATATAGTATATGGCAATTTTTATCATAGGTACACTTCAACTGTGAGAAACGGAATCTAAAAATAAAATTGCATTTTATTGCATTAAATAAGTATTTGATCACCTACCAACCAGCAAGAATTCTGTCTCTCACAGACCTATTAGTTTTTCTTTAAGACGTTCTCCTACTCTGCACTCATTACCTGTATTAATTGCACCTGTTTGAACTCGTTACCTGTATAAAAGACACCAGACCACACACTCAATCACATTCCAACCTCTCCACCATGGCCAAGATCAAAGAGTTGTCTAAGAACACCAGGGACAAAATTGTAGACCTGCACAAAGCTGGGATGGGCTACAGGACAATAGGCAAGTAGCTTGGTGAGAAGGAAACAACTGTTGGCACAATTATTAGAAAATGGAAGAAGCACAAGATGACTGTCAATCTTCCTCTGTCTGGAGCTACATGCAAGATCTCACCTCGTGGGGTAAAGATGATTCCGAGAAAGGTCAGGAATCATCCCAGAACTACACGGGTGGACCTGGTGAATGACCTGAAGAGAGCTGGGACCACAGTCTCAAAAATTACCATTAGTAACACACCACACCATCATGGATTAAAATCCTGAAGGGCACGTAAGGTCCCCCTGCTCACACCAGCACAGGTCCAGGCCTGTTTGAAGTTCACCAAAGACCATCTGGATGATCCAGAAGAGGCATGGGAGGAGGTCATTATGTCAGATGAGACCAAAATAGAACTTTTTGGTATCGACTCCACTCGCCATTTTTGCAGGGAGAAGGATGAGTACAACTCCAAGAACACCGTCCCAACCATGATGAATTGTGGGGAAACATCATACTTTGGGGTGCTTCTTTGCAAATGGCGACAGGACAACTGCACCGCAATAAAGGGAAGATGGATGGGGTCATGTATTGCTAGATATTGACCAACAACCTCCTTCCCTCAGTTAAAGCAATAAAAATGGGTCGCGGCTGGGTCTTCCAGGATGACAATGACCCGAAACACACAGCCAGGGCAAATAAGGAGTGGCTCCGTAAGAAGCACATTAAGGTCATGGAGTGACCTAGCCAGTCTTCAGACCTGAACCCAACAAAAAATCTTTGGAGGAAGCTGAAGCTTAATGTTTCCCAGCAACAGACCCGAAACCTGAAAGATCTGGACAAGATCTCTATGGAGGAGTGGGCCAGAATCCTTTCTGCAGTGTGTGCAAACTTGGTCAAGAACTACTGGAAATGTCTGACCTCTGTAATTGCAAAGTTTTCTGTACCAAATATTAAGTTCTGTTTTTCTATTGTATCAAATACTTATTTCATGAAATGAAATGCAATTTAATTATTTAAAAATCATACAATGTGATTTTCTGTTTTTTTTTTTTTTTTAACTTTAAGATTCTGTCTCTCACATGATAGACCTCTCCATTCATTGTAGGGGGGAAGATTTGTTTTCTACAGACCCTTCATACTATTCCTGTAATAGAAGAGGATGAGAGCAGGACAGATAAGGAGAGAGCTCATACTTCAAGTATATTGTATAATTGCATTATTCCGTTTGTAAATACATGTCTGAAAATTTCAATGGCTAGACAGTTAGTCATCCCACATCATCAAAGTTATCTATGGTATCCATTAAAAATGTAAGTTTAATTATTCAAACATATGTCCCGCACGTAGCAGTGTGGATTGTTTAACTCCCAGGGGAATGACATCACATGGTAGAAGGGAGCTAAGGGTCTAGCTACTATGAATATGAAATTAATGATTTGATACAGGCATTGTTCATATCTATTCCTTGTATGTTTGTGGTTTATAATATAGTATAGAGTGCCCATATACTAAATACATTTCAGTTTGCTGTCAACATGAGTAAAACAAAGTCTTGATTTTACAGCATTGAAATCTGCTGTGCACCACACAATAACAATTTTAATTACAAATGTTCTTGTAAATGCATGCCCTCGTGTGTAGTGGCATGTTACTCCACAGACCATGGCCAGGTCACTTCTTGGCTTTGATAATCATTGCCATCTGCTGATTAATGGCAGGTTTAGAGAAGTGCGTGGAACAGACTGCTCACTTCATTATGCTGTAGGTCGTATAGTCAGAAGTGAGGATAGTGTTTTTATAATTATAATCGTGTACAGACAGATAAAGTTCATAGAGTTTATTTTGAACTTTAATGTTTCAATAAAAGACGTTAAGTGGGTTTACAGATGACATAACCTTTTAAATGTAAGATTATCATTTTAAAAGTCACAGTATTATATTTCAGTCTGACCCCAAACCTCTTTCTAGATGCCCCTTTCCACACCACTGTTAATTTGTTTGGAAGCAAAAAGCCCATCCTAGATTGTTTCTCTTTCTCATAATCAAAGTATTTGTAAAGCTCTAGTCATGGCTAATCTGTTCTTTGCTTTTTGATTTAGGAATGCCAAACTATCAGCGTATTTGCACACGTTAAGTGCTTGTTGCATACCTTTCAGCATCAAAAATGTGTCTCTTGGTAGGAAAAATGCTGCATAAAAAAACGCACCTCATGTGTTTTTTCCCAGCCATTAGATTGGGTGAAAATCGCTGAAATAATTGACATTCTGTAGAGTTGAACCTGCATCAAATGTGCGAGGAGAAAATAAGAAACGTGTCCATGAAGGTTTCAGAAATCTCATTCACTTTGCTGGGACAGTCAAATGCTGCGTTTCCCACAGCAAAAACAAATGGGGAAAAATGCAGCATAAATGAGACATGCATACCTAACCTTTTATTATCATCAATGTAAGAAAATGGAATGAAGTATTTTTTCAGCATGAAGTCTGTCACCCAAAACACAATTTAAAGGGGTGGTCCAATACCTATACTGCCCTTTATAAATATTTATCTATAAGCACTTAGTCATATGTAGCCTTGACATGGCGGAGCAGATTTGGTACAATGTTGCCCTGTTTCACTGGTGATATATAGTGCTGGCTTGCCCAGAGCTAGCGCTGTCTCGTGAGAAGGCTTGTTCACGCACTCACTCGCTGCTGGAGTTCCTAAATCGGAGCACGTGCACACACACAGCTCTCTAATGTTGTCGCATGCTACACAATGTAGCGGAGCAGCTGCAGCCTAGAGTAGAGAGCTCTGCACATACACCTTGCAAGGTAGGAACTTTGACAGTGAGATCAGGCACCAGCTTTCTTCTGAGACAGTGCACCATAACTAGCATATGGGAATAAAAAGAAGCTTTTGCACAATGAAGGGAAAGATTTATAAACTAAAGATATGATTTTTATAAGAGCTAAGTTCCTCATATGAGAATGCACTCATTGATTTGGGGGTGACACTCTTTTTATTGTCACTTTTTTCTTTTACTTTAAAATCCATCACATTCATCATCATTATTAGCCCCTAAACAAAAAAATCACGTAAGGTACATATGAGGATGTGGTGCATTTACTCATTACGCCATAAATGTACGTGATTGATTTAAACTGTCATCACAAAAAATTACAGTGACGTTTTAATTAAAACTGATACCTGGCCAGTTAGCACCTCATCTCCAGTGCCAGGGAGAGCAATCAGGTTTGGTCCTGCCCAGCGATTGCTATGGTGGGTTTTGACAGTCTCAGCATTGTCACAGAGCTTGCTGTGAAGCAGTGAGTGCGTCGGGGCAAAAACCCTTGCGCCCTGCTACAAGAGATTAACTCCTTAGATGTCATTTTTAATAGTGGCATCTAAGTGGTTAACAGAAGGAGGGTAATCCGAGGCCAAGTAACGACCTTGTGGTCTGCCAGCTATGGTAGCCTGTATATAAATAAATGTTAAAAATAAACTAAATTCTTAATACTGGAAAAAAATTTCGAAAAAATATTTTGCACTAAAAATGCAGGTTTTGTGTAAAAAATAAAAGTTCACACACATTGCCAAGTCTGGAACTACCAAGCTATAAAACAGTTATTCATCTCACACAGTGAAAACGGTAAGAAAAAAAACTCCAAGAATGTAGCTTTCACCAAACTGACACAAAGCATAGAATAAAAAGTGATGCACGCGTCAAAAAAAAAAAAATGGTATCACTGAAAGTCTCTTCTGCCGTTTAATTTTTCTTCTCCATTGCAGAGCTCTTTGTTTGTAACGTTTAGGTTATAATTTATGTAAAGTTCAATTGGGCATTATCAGAGATTTGTCTCTGGGGGTGTGTGCTTCTTCCCCCTTTTTAGGTTCACAAATCATAAGCAGGCAGCAACAGACAGGGCAAAAAAGAACACGCCCTCCTCTCACTTTTCTCTGCAGCTGCTGTATAGAGACAGCAGAGCTGAGTTATCATTACAAACCCTTCAGCTCTCATCTCCCAGTGCTGACAGTTCTCACACTGCCCTCACACTGACTGCCATGAGATGAGATTTGTCAAGGATTGTACATGATGCATAACTTGGCCCTTATATACTGTAGCACATTTGCTGCAGAGATCAGTTAGAAGACATGCGTGTTTTCTTTTCTCGCCTTTTCTGTTGCTTTATGTTTATGATTTTTCAGCCTCCTACATAAATCTCTGGTGATGCATAATTGAACTATAGCATAACATTACAAGCTAATATCTCCAGAGAGGAGAAGTTTTAAAAATAAGAACTGTTTTACTCAGCTCTGCTAGGTCCTTAAAGGGTTAAAGGATGTGGCTTAAAAATACCATTTTTACATGGTGTTATATAACGCTGTTCTACACTAATGTTTCACTTATCTATAATGATCGATTTCACAGTGGAAAAAGCTTCAATTTGATGTTTTTACCCTTCATCGGAGTGATGGCAACATTTTCATCTTTGTAGTTGATCTGAGCTCATTAACTTTGCATGTGCTGGATTTTCTTAGGTGCAAGCCCGTGGATCTTTTCTTCTACTTATGGAGGTTGCGCGCTTGCTGGGCCTACAAGAAACAAACATGGCAACGGTACAGGACCAAAATCTTCTCCGGCTACTAACTCCCATAGCCAAGCTCTACACAGGAAAACAGGTACACTAGTCCACACTCTTTGCTGTTGTACATAAACATGTTTATGTATACAGTATATATTGAAGCACTTAAAAAATGGTTGTGCTTCCTAAATTTAGGAAAACATTTAAAATTGTGCATATTGTGCCGGAACCGGTTTCCTTGGCCAGAAAGTGGCACTTGTACAACCAATATGACCGGCATGATAACCAATAAAGTTATGTAAATGTGATGAATATCTGAGATAATGACCCCTGAGGAAGCCATCTCTTGTGGCAATATGTGAGGGGTCCTTTTTCCCATATGATCTTTTTTTCTATTAGCTAATTTAGCTTGGTGTCTCTGCTTATGGCACTTTATTCCACATAGTTATTCCATATTCTCTTTTAGATATTCTTTTGATACTGCATTATTTACTGTCTGTACCTTTATATTACACCTTTCTTCTTTACTAAATACTACTTGATATTACTTTAGCGATAGTGTCCATTTACCGTACATGTTTATATTGGTTATCATGCACAATATGCAAAATTCTAAATATTTTATTTGTATTGCTTAGGTTGTGTTTGTTACATAATAAGTATTAACATTTTTTTAAATTTAGGAAGTGCAACTGACCTTTTGTATAGCTCCCAACCGGGACGGATTTGGCGGAACTGTCCTGATTTGAGGGCTCAGTCACGCGTCCCAGCTGTACTCCTGACTCTGATACTTCTCCAACATTTTCATTGCTCCCGGAACTCTTCCTGGGGGGCAAGGCTGCTTCTTTGCTGAATGCATAAATTAAATTATATATTCACTTCATCTCCCACCTGTAATCAGTCTCCACAGGACTTGAACTCAGTGTCCACAGTCTGTTGCTTCACCAGTGAGCCACAACGCACAATGCTGGAGATATTAGAAATTGGTTACCTCTATATTGCAGTCAATGAACCCAGAAGCAGAGTATACATACAGTATTCATAGAAATACATTGTGTATATAACAATGTATTTTATGGTGCCTGTATACTGAGGTGAAGAAAAATATTTTTTTTATGTTCCTATAAAAGTGCTAAAAATAATAATTACAAAAAATGTTTTTATTCCGTGAGCCTCCCAGGTCTTGAACTCACAACTTTAACATTACAGACACAGATGCTATAAACTGCTGAGTCACAAGAATTTTGTGGTTGATCTGTATTGCAGGATGTGACTACAGGCAAATTATACTGATAGCAATACACTGCTGTGTACAATTAATGTACCGTATTCTTTTTCTAGAGGAGAGATTAAGATTTTTTTTTTTCATCCTATAAAATTACTAAAAAAATTATGAAAAACACTTGATAATGAAAAAAAGTAAGTTTTAGGCTATGTGCACACATTGCGGATTTTGATGCGTTTCTGTGGCGTTTTTGGACGCACAGAATTGCATCAAATCCACAGTGTAGTGCACAAGCAATATTAGTCAATGGGAAATTTGATTTGTTGTGCACATGCTGTAGAAAAAAATGCGCGGATTTGCAGCATTTTATTTTCCGCAGCATGTCAATTATTTTTGCGGATCTGCAGAGTTTCTGCACCCATTAACTACCATTAAAATCTCAATGCAAATCTGCAGCAAGACCACAGGTTTAGGCTACGTTCACATTTGCGTTGTGCGCCGCAGCGTCGGCGCCGCAACGCACAACGCAAACAAAAACGCAGCAAAACGCATGCACAACGCTGCGTTTTGCGCCGCATGCGTCCTTTTTTTCATTGATTTTGGACGCAGCAAAAATGCAGCTTGCTGCGTCCTCTGCGCCCGGACGCGGGCGCCGCAGGGACGCATGCGGCGCAAAACGCAAGTGCCCCCATGTTAAATATAGGGGCGCATGACGCATGCTGCGGCGCCCGACGCTGCGGCGCCGACCGCAAATGTGAACGTAGCCTTAAAAAGATCTGCAGATTTGCTGCGGAGTTGCACGCTAGAAATGCTGCAGATCGGGAGGAGGAAGAGTGTGTGGGCGGACACTGTGTGTGTGCGGAGAAGATGTGCGTGTCTGTGTGCGGGTGTTTGTGTTTGCGGGGCTGTATGCCGGCAGGCATCATCCGATGGGACTTCCAGTCCCATCTGGCTATGCCTGCTACAGTGACAGCTAGCCAATGATGGGACAGTAGTAGTCCCATCATCCGGCTACTGTGTATAACAAAAAAAAGCAAACAAAAACACATATACAGTACATTTTCACCAATCACCTAGTCCCAGACACCCTCGATCACCTGTAACAAAAATAAAAATAATAAACCAACAGTATGCAACAGTATACTCCCTGTTCCGATGTAATCCATGTAATAACGAGTGTCCCACAATGATCTCCTGTGGAGAGCTGTCACATCGGGAGATGTGACCGCTCTCTAGGGGCTCCGGTGATACAATGACAGGAGATAATCTTCCGCCTCGTATCTCTCCGCCTCATTGAGTTATTATTATTATTATTTATTGTTATAGCGCCATTTATTCCATGGCGCTTTACATGTGAGGAGGGGTATACATAATAAAAACAAGTACAATAATCTTAAACAATACAAGTCATAACTGGTACAGGAGGAGAGAGGACCCCGCCTGCGAAGGCTCACATTCTACAAGGGATGGGTGAGAATACAGTAGGTGAGGATAGAGCTGGTCATGCAGCGGTTTGGTTGATCGGTGGTTACTGCAGGTTGTAGGCTTGTCGGAAGAGGTGGGTCTTCAGGCTCTTTTTGAAGGTTTCGATGGTAGGCGAGAGTCTGATGTGTTGTGGTAGAGGGTTCCAGAGTAGGGGTGATACGCGAGAGAAATCTTGTATACGATTGTGGGAAGAGGAGATAAGAGGGGAGTAGAGAAGGAGATCTTGAGAGGATCGGAGGTTCCGTGTAGGTAAGTACCGGGAGACGAGGTCACAGATGTATGGAGGAGACAGGTTGTGGATGGCTTTGTACGTCATGGTTAGGGTTTTGTAGTGGAGTCTCTGGGCAATGGGGAGCCAGTGAAGGGATTGACAGAGGGGAGAGGCTGGGGAATAGCGGGGGGACAGGTGGATTAGTCGGGCAGCAGAGTTTAGAATAGATTGGAGGGGTGCGAGAGTGTTAGAGGGGAGGCCACAGAGCAGGAGGTTACAGTAGTCAAGGCGAGAGATGATGAGGGCATGGACTAGGGTTTTTGCAGATTCTTGGTTGAGGAATGTACGGATTTGTGAAATATTTTTGAGTTGAAGTCGGCAGGAAGTGGAAAGGGCTTGGATATGTGGTTTGAATGCGAGATCAGCGTCAAGGATTACCCCGAGGCAGCGAGCTTGTGGGACTGGGGAGAGTGGGCAGCCATGTACTGTAATGGATAGGTTCGTTGGGGGGGTCGCGTGAGATGGGGGAAAGATGATGAATTCTGTTTTGTCCAAGTTAAGTTTCAGAAATCTAGCAGAGAAGAAGGATGAAATAGTGGACATACATTGAGGGATTCTGGTTAGTAGGGAGGTGATATCTGGTCCAGAGATGTAGATCTGTGTGTCATCAGCATAGAGGTGATACTGAAAGCCATGAGATTCTATGAGCTGTCCCAGGCCAAAGGTGTAAATGGAGAAGAGCAGGGGCCCAAGGACTGAACCTTGTGGGACTCCGACAGATAGGGGGCGAGGTGAGGAGGTGGTGTGTGAGTGGGAGACGCTGAATGTCCGGTCTGTTAGGTATGATGAGATCCAGGATAGAGCCAAGTCTGTGATGCCAAGGGATGAGAGGGTATGTAATAATAGGGAATGGTCCACTGTGTCAAAGGCAGCCGACAGGTCGAGGAGGAGGAGGACAGAGTAGTGTCGCTTGCTCTTGGCGGTTAAGAGGTCATTGGTGACCTTAGTTAGGGCAGTTTCAGTGGAATGGTGTGACTGGAAGCCAGATTGTAAGCGGTCAAAGAGGGAGCAAGAAGAGAGATGGGAGGACAGTTCAAGGTAGACGTGTTGTTCCAGTAGTTTGGAGGCATAAGGGAGAAGTGATATAGGACGATAGCTAGATACAGAGGATGGGTCAAGAGAGGGCTTTTTGAGGATAGGTGTGATGGAGGCTTGTTTAAAGCTTGAGGGGAAAACACCAGTTGCTAGTGATAGGTTGAAGAGATGGGTTAGGGTTGGGATGAAGACAGTGGTGAGGTTTGGGATGAAGTGGGATGGGAGCGGGTCAAGTGCACAGGTGGTGAGATGCGATTTTGAGAGTAGAGTGGAGATTTGATCTTCTGTAATGATGGAGAAGTTGGTTTTGAAGGTGGAGGGCTGGGAATTCGGGAGGAAGGGCTCTGGGGGTTGTTGATCAAAACTGTCTCTGATATTATCAATCTTCTGCTTGAAAAATGAGTTCAGCAGAGTTCATATTGTCACTTGCGGCACTGCTGCGTGGGAAAATTCTCACGCAGCAGTGCCATAAAGTGAGGGCAGCAAACTCATTGAACCCTCAGTGATAACACTGCAGGAGCTATTGTCTCTATGCAGTGTGTCACTGGAGGCCTATAGAGCAGTCACATCTCCTGGTGTAGCTCTGTAGGGGAGATCGTTGTGGGACACTCGTTATTAAATGGACTACATCAGAGCAGGGAGTATTTGTGTTGGTTTATTTATTTATTTTTTTTGCAGGAGATCGAGAGCATCACATGGATTGGCAGAACAATAAATATGAGAAAACTGTGTAGTGTTTTATTTCACTAAAATACTTTATTCTGGCTAAGTGTTTATTTAACACTTTCACAACTATAGGATTAGTAATGGATAGGTGTCTTATTGACGCCTCTCCATTACTAAGCTGGCTTAACGTCACCTTACAATACAAAGGTGACATTAACCCCCTATTACACCATATGCCACCACTACAGGGCAGTGGGAAGAGAGAGGCTAAGTGCCGGAATTGGTGCATCTTAGAGATGCGCCATATCTGTTAAGGCTGTGAGATGGTGTTTGTAGCAGGGGGGAGGGGGCAATATCCATGGCCCCTTCCTAGGCTATGAATATCATCCCGCAGCTGTCTGCATAGCCTTTTCTGGCTATTATAGGGGGACCTCACGTCATTTTTTGGGCGGTTCCCCTATTTTAATAGCCAGTAAAGGCTAAACATACAGCTGCGGGCTGATATTCATAGCCTGGGAAGATCCATGGGTATTATCCCCTTCCTAGGTTATAAACGTCGGCCTCCAGTCGCTGGCTTTCCCTCTCTGGCGCAGAAAATTGCACAGGAGCCCAGGCCATTTTTTTTTTTTCAAAATATTTTTTTCAAATAAAACAGAGAATGCCTTCAAGGCCATTGTCACATTTGCGAGAAAATCGCACAAGTCTCTTGCCTCGATACCCGGCACTGCCACCGACACTCGGGACCGGAGTGTGCGGCTGCTTGTATTTCTATGCAGCTGAACGCGTCGGAACGAGTGCCGTCGGCAGTGCTGGATATTGAGGTGCGAGTTTCTCGCAAGTGTGACTCCGGCCCAGAGGAAATTTTGTGTGTGTCTTTATTTAACTCTTTATGTACCATTTCATTATGTTTATTATTAAACTTTGGGCTTGGTATTATCAATCTATAGATATATCTATCTATCTCTATTATCTATATACATATCTATCTATAGATGTATCTATAGATTATTATTTATTTATTTAGCACCATTGATTCCATGGTGCTGTACATGAGAATGGGTTACATACAAGTTACAGATATCACTTACAGTAAGCAAACTAACAATGGGGAAGGAGACAAGAGGTTGAGGGTTGTTGGAGCTCCGGTGTTGATGAGGCAGTATCTCTGGTAGTGATGAGGAGGCAGTGGGTCAGTGCAGGCTGTAGGCTTTCCTGAAGAGATGGGTTTTCAGGCTCCGTCTGAAGGATCCGAATGTGGTTGAGAGTCGGACGTGTTGGGGCAGAGAATTCCATAGGATGGGGGATATTTTGGAGAAGTCTTGGAGGCTGTTGGATGAGGAGCGAATAAGCATGGAGGAGAGAAGGAGATCTTGGGAGGACCGGAGATTACGTGAGGGAAGATATCGGGAGATTAGTTCAGAGATATATGGAGGAGACAGGTTATGGATGGCTTTGTAGGTCAGTATTAGTAATTTGAACAGGATACCCTGAGGGAATGGGAGCCAGTGAAGAGATTTGCAGAGAGGGGAAGCGGAGGAGTAGCGAGGAGAGAGATGGATTAGTCAGGCAGCAAAGTTAAGGATGGACTGGAGAGGTGCAAGGGTGTTAGCAGGGAGGCCGCAGAAAAGGATGTTGCAGTAGTCAAGGCGGGAGATGATGAGGGCATGCACAAGCATTTTAGTAGATTGACGGTTGAGGAAAGGACGGATTCTGGAGATATTTTTGAGCTGGAGGCGACAGGAGGTGGACAGAGCTTGGATGTGCGGTTTGAAGGACAGGGCAGAGTCAAAGGATACTCCGAGGCAGCGGACTTCCGGTACAGGGGAAAGCATGATGTCGTTGATTGTGATAGATAGGTCAGGTAAGGAAGATCTATGGGATGGAGGAAAGATGATGAGTTCAGATTTGTCCACATTGAGTTTGAGGAAGCGAGAGGAGAAGAAGGAGGATATGGCTGATAGACACTCTGGGATTCTAGACAGCAGAGCGGTGACATCTGGGCCAGAGAGGTAGATCTGAGTGTGATCAGCATAGAGGTGGTACTGGAATCCATGGGACTTTATGAGGTGTCCCAGGCCAAGTGTATAGATTGAGAAGAGTAGGGGTCCTAGAACAGAGCCTTGGGGGACTCCAACCGAGAGAGGGTGAGATGAGGAGGTAGTGTGGGAGTGGGAGATGCTGAATGTGCGGTTGGAAAGGTACGAGGAGATCCAAGATAGGGCGAGGCCTTTGATGCCAAAGGAGGAGAGGATCTGTAGTAGGAGGCAGTGGTCAACTGTGTCGAAAGCAGAGGACAGGTCTAGAAGGAGGAGTGCAGAGTATTGTCCGTTAGCTTTGGCGGTAAGTAGGTCGTTAGTGATTTTGATCAGGGCTGTCTCACTTGAGTGATGGGGGCGGAAACCAGATTGTAGATTGTCAAAGAGCAAGTTAGATGAGAGGTGGGAGGAAAGTTCAGAGTGGACGTGCTGCTCCAGGAGTTTGGAAGCGAATGGGAGCAGCGATATTGGGCGATAGCTGGACATAGCAGTTGGATCGAGGGATGGCTTTTTAAGGATAGGCGTGATTGTGGCATGTTTGAAAGCAGAAGGGAAGGTGCCAGAAGTTAGTGATAGGTTGAAGAGGTGGGTTAGGGATGGGATAAGTGTGGTGGTAAGGTTGGGGAGGAGGTGGGATGGGATGGGGTCTAGCGCACAGGTGGTGAGGTGCGATTTGGAGAGGGCACAATTAAGCCCCCTTCAGTGATGTTGGATAGGGAAGTTATGGGGTTTGGGCATTTGGTCTGGTATACAAAGGGATTGTGGTGGTTGAACAATGAAGACTTGCCTTGTCTGGTCGATCTTATTTTTAAAGTGTGTGGCAAAGTCCTCAGCAGAGATGAGGGAGGTTGGAGGGAGCAGTGGGGGGCGGAGGAGGGAGTTAAAGGTTTAGAATAGCTGTTTGGGGTTGTAGGATAGGGAAGATATGAGGGTTATGAAGTAGGTCTGTTTAGCAGAGGTGAGAGCAGATTTAAAAGCGAGTGATAGATAGATATAGATATATATGTCTATACATAATAGATTATAGATAGATGATAGATAATCGATAGATCTATAGATAGATATTAGATAGATCTATAGATAGATGATAGATCTACAGTATAGATAGATAGATATTAGATAGATAGATCTATCTATCTAATATCTATCGATCGATCAGCTATCTATCATCTATCTATAGATACATCTATCGATCTATCTAATATCTATCATCTATCTGTGTGTGTAAACATTATTCTTCAATGGAGTATGTAAATGAAGAGGTTGGACAAGAAATGACGTCACAATTCTTTTTTTTTTTTAATCTTTATTTAGCCTACAAAAACTCATACAAATCCGCATGAAAATCCGCACCAAAAACATCAAAACCACGTGGATTTTTACCTGCGTTTTCTGCCAAGATGCAGAATCTGCACAGAAAATTCCACAGGCAAATCTGCAACGTGTGCAGTGCACATACACTTAATGCGTTTTTTAAAATAATAAACATCGCAAATCTGCACAGAACATGGACATATTTGGTATCCCTGTAATCTTAACAACCCGCACATCACAGCGAACAGATTGTTTACGGGAATCAGTAAATGACATAAAAAAAAGGTGTGATTGATATTTTTTTGTCTATTAAACCCATAAAAAATGTAATAAAAGTGTAATGCTGAGGCTGTGTTCACATGTAGCGCAAATGCTGCTTTTTTTTCTGCAAGTGTCCGCACCACACAGCGCAATAGCAATCTTCTCTGATTATTGTGTTTGCAGCATTTCCTTCATGCCTTTTCCCCCTTATTTGATGCAATTTTTGGGCAGATATCAAGCAGAGTTTTCTTTGTTTGTTTTTTTGTTTTTGTTTATTTTTCCAGTCCGAGACAATAACCTGTTCCTAAGAGGAAAAAGAAAAAACAAAAACAATAACAAATCCTATTGGAATTATACCTGACATGAGTACTCAGTGAAAACGCAATTCAGGGAAACAAGATGTTCCATTTCTCCCATTTTATGTTATATTTTGTTAAACAACCATTAACTACCGCAAACGTGTATTCTAGGGAGTTATGGAGATGAAATCTGTCAACAACGTCAGAGAGTCCTGGCACAGATTTTTTTTCCAATTGAATGCTATCAAGTTCTTGACTATAACGTGTATGATAACATCTCCGTGAAGGGTGGATATTATCTAAATCGATAGAGAGTAAAGGCCCCGTCTCACTTAGCGACGCTAAAGCGATCCCGACAACGATACGACCTGTCAGGGATCGTTGCTGCGTCGCTATGTGGTCGCTGGTGAGATGTCAAACAGTGAGATCTTCCAACAATCGCAGCTGCGATCTCACTGTTTGACATCTCACCAGCGACCTGTAGCGACCTGTACAACGATGTCACATGGGAGCTATTATGACGATTCAGTGTCTGAGTCGTCAACGAGGTCGTTGGTAAGGTGTCAAACACAGCGATGTGTGCTACCCAGCGGGACCTCAACGATCAAAAAAAGGTCCAGGCCATTCCGACACGACCAGCGATCTCACAGCAGGGGCCTGGTCGCTGCTACATGTCACACATAGCGAGATCGCTACGGAGGTCGCTGTTGCGTCACAAAACTTGTGACTCAGCAGCGATCTCGCTAGCGATCTCGCTTAGTGAGACGGGGGCTTAAGGCCGATTGGGGGGTAAGCATCAGATCTCTGTTAAGAATTGTGTTTATGTAGGCGGAAATCTTTCTCCACAATGGTTTGATCTTTGGGCAACCCCAGTATAATGTAGTAGATTGCCTGGATGCCCACAATCCCTCCAACATAGAGGAGAATGTTCGCTATTAATGAGTGATAGCCTTATAGGGGTAAGATATCACCTAACTAGGAGCTTGTAATAGGACTCGTGGAGAGTTAATGATATGTTGGAAGTATAGGAATTCTTAATTGCTTTTTGCCATTGGTCCTCACTTAGTGATATTCTTAGTTCTTTTTCCCAGCGGGTCAAGTAAGAGTTTTTATTAAATTTGTTATCCATGTTGAAGTGGTTATATAAGAATTTTGTACTCAAAAAGATTTTGTGGCATGGATTATTAAGAAATAAAATCGCTATTTCTGCCTTTGGTGATGATCTGCTTATAAATTTTCGGATCTGTTCTTTCAAAATAAAGTAGGACATGAAATCTGAAGATTGGAGGTTGGTTTTAATTCAACAAAACATAAAATTGTTGTCATAAGCGTCTCTAACTCTTTTGATGCCTAATTGGGTGCACCCTACTGGGAATTGGAATTTGTATATGGACACAAGCAGGTACAGCAGGAAATTACCTATTAGATCTGATCTATTAGTCCCTCTATGAGGTTTAGCGAGTTTGTCCCATATAGAAGAGATTGCGGAGATGATGGGATGTGAGGAAATACGAGAATTGGACTTGAATAAGTGATCAAATATACAATCTTTTAGAGGTTGGTTCTTGTTGTGTGAAGTTTCGAGTTCTAGCCAAGCTGGGGGTGAGGATTCATTGAACCAATTAGAGCTTTGTTTTATCAGATTACTTAAATAGTAAGCTTGAATATTTGGTAGTCCTAAACCTCCTTTTAATTTATTTTTGTAGAGGATGTCTTTAGCTACTCTCGCTTTTTTACCGCTCCAAATGAAGGAGTTGACCAACGATTGTATTTTAAGAAGATAAGAGGATGGGAAGATTAAGGGAAGTGCTCTGAATAGGTATAAAATCTTTGGGAGAATGATTGTTTTGGCCGCCAAAATTTTACCTGTCCATGTCAAACCTAAATTCTCCCAGGTGAGGAAGTCTTTTGAAATTGAGGTTATAATTCTATCACAATTGGTTTTAGTAGTAGAGATGTTTTTAGTGAAGAGTACCCCTAAGTAGGAGATTTCTTCCTCTTCCCAGGTGAAATCAGTCGCAATCTTCAGAAAATTATTGGTTTGGTCATCCAAGTTGAAGTGTAGCAGCTTTGATTTTTTTCTTGTTTATTTTGAAATATGAGATCTTAGAAAATAGATCCAGTATTTCCAATAAGTTTAGAGTCGAGATTACAGAGTTTGAAAGGGTGAGAGTTTAACACTTTTTTAATAGTATAGAAAAGCTTTGATTCTGCTCTTTAAAATGCAACAGCGTTTTTTTCTTCATACGTTTTTTTCAGAAGAAGCCTATAGAGAAAAAATTCACCAAAACTGCAGAATTTGGCAGCATCTTCAGACCACAGAGAGCGGAGATTTCATGGAAGCACATCCACTTTGCTTTGAAATTTAGACCATGTTCAC
The DNA here is from genome assembly GCF_051348905.1 of Ranitomeya variabilis. Taxonomy (NCBI): domain Eukaryota; kingdom Metazoa; phylum Chordata; class Amphibia; order Anura; family Dendrobatidae; genus Ranitomeya; species Ranitomeya variabilis. The sequence continues at coordinate 312,686,478 of NC_135232.1, read as the reverse complement.
ATGTAGCGTAAATGCATTCTGCTGTGTTTAACTGTCCAAGCAAAGTGGATGTGATTTCATGAAAATTACGCCCGGTATTAGAATTCGACAAACAGTATTTTACATTAATAGTTAGTATTTATCAATATGCTTGTGGCTACTCCTGTTTTACAGGTGTTCTTACGTTCCTGTTTCTTTCCTTGCCTTTCCCATTCCTCCCCCCCACCTCTTAAATGTTTTATATATAAGGTACGGTATCTTATATGTGTATTGTCACCCCTTTCCTTTCCTATCCTGTACATAACAATCTTTTTCATTTTCCTTCTGTCCCTTTAATTTTTTCTTTTTCCCATTTTCCTTAATAAACCATATTTTTCCTTCCCTTCTCATCCTTAACCCTTTCCACCCTTTATTTAGCCTATATCTTTGATCCCTTTAAATTTTGCTTTTATTTTGTTCTTGTTTGTGTCTTTATTACTGTGTATTTATAATATGTCTCCCCCTTTTTCTTTACCCCATATATGTAAAAAATCCTTAATAAAAACTACTTTAACCCCTTAATGACCGCCAATATGTCTTTTTCTGAGCTTTAAGAGACTAGCATCCTCCGATGGGTGACAATCCAGCAGCTGTCGGCTGTCCACCATAGCTGACAACTTGCTGTATTAGCTATGATCAGTGTTGGAACTAACCATATCTGTTTAACACCTAAGATGTTGTTGTCAAAAGTTACTACATCATATAAATGGTTAGCAGAGTGTGGGGGCTTCCACTATATCCCCACCCAGAGATCATGATTGTGTGGTCCTGATGTGTGCCATGGCAATTCACCGCCAAATAGCGGCCTTAGAGTCTGCCAGGCTGTTGTAACCTGTTCAGAAGTTAGCGACATTTAGGCAATGTGCACACGTCAGGATTTCTAGCAGAAATTTTCCTGAGAAAAAACGGACATTTCTGCCAGAAATCCGCATGCGTTTTTTACCGCATTTTTGACGCGTTTTTTGTGCGTTTTTTCCAAATGCATAGAATTGCGGGAAAAACGCGGAAAATCCGCAAAATTAATGAACATGCTGCTTTTTTTTACCGCAATGCGTTTTTTTCGCGGAAAAAAATGCACCATGTGTGCAAAACATGCAGAATGCATTCTAAGTGATAGAATGCATAATGTACGCGTTTTTAATGAGTTTTTATAGCGTTTTTATCACGAAAAAATGCGAAAAAACCTGAACGTGTGCACATACCCTAAGTTGGTAAAAATTCTTTTTCATTTCTGTCATGCCACTTTGCATTAAATCCTGAAAATCACCTGAAGAGTTAATAAACTACCTGACAGAAGTTTTCAATATATCGAGGAGTGCAATTTTTAAAATGGTATCACTTTTGGGGTTTTTCCAATATATAGAACCCTCAAAGTCACTTCAAACCTGGATAGGTCCCTAAAATTATATATTTTGTACATTTCCTTGAAAAAATGAAAAATTACTGTTCATTTTTAAACCTCATAAAATGCAAATAAAGTAAAATAACATTTTACAAATGGTTCTGATGTAAAGCAGACATGTGGGAAATGTTATTAATGTTTTTGTGTGGTGGATTAAAGGGATAATCATTCAAAGTTTGAACATTACACATTTTTTAAAATTTTTGTCAAATTTTTGATATTTATTATAAATAAACACAAAAAATATTGACCTAAATTTATCATTATCAAAAATTATAATGTGTCACGAAAAAACAATCTCAAACTCACTGGATGTCATATAGTAAAGCTACATAAAGACGATAAGGTTCTGGAGGCTCTGACTGTGAATGAAGGAACAAAAAATAAATCCACAGGTCCCAACTAGAGATGAGCAGGACGCACAGATGACGTCCTGCCGGAAGGTTAAAGATTCATGGCCTCAGTTCACGCTGCCAGGTACTACTGACCTGAACGCTGGACCAGAGACCCATGAATCCAGCCGCTCATCTCAAGTCCCAGCTGTCCTGGATACAGTGGACAGGCCTGGATTTGGGCCTATGCCATGTAGTCATGAGAGTTTGCTGAATTTCCTTCACTAACAGCGCCCCTCTAACCAATCCTCTTGCCAGGGAAGGAATTCATGGTAAATGGGTGTGGCCAAAATTTGCCATGGTACTCTGCATGATCTGTCCCTCTTTCTGTTCTTCTAAAGTTGGGAGGTATGCTTTTGTACCTGTCTTTCCTCTTTTTTTAAGGAGTATTAATCTTTGTACATGCTAGGCTATTACTGTCATATCGGAAGGATTGGAGTGCTTTGGAGGACAGGGCTATATGGAAGATACAGGACTACCAACTTTGCTGAGAGATGCCCAAGTAAGAACTATATAACTCAATGTTCAATAGTGAACCATAATCGCCTTGTATTCCCATTGCTCACCCTGTCATATATCTGTGATAGGTGCTAACAATCTGGGAAGGAACAACCAACGTTTTATCTCTGGATGTCCTACGGTCCGTCATAAAGAGCCAAGGACAGGTTTTAAGTGCTTATTTCTCTTCTACTCAGGTAAAGTTCATCACATTCTGTTATGACCATCATTGCCATGGTACACAAGCCTCGTTATTACTGTGACTACTAATTTCCACAAGATCTCAGCTAATATTCACAGAAAACTTGTGATATATGCATTTTTTACTGCAGGAAATGCTGGAAGCCTCATCTAATGTTCCTGGTCTGTCTCAACCTGTCTCACGTCTGCTGCAAGCTCTGCAGAACCTAAAAGTCTTCACACAGAAGGCGGGAGAGAGAGGAAGCAACTATATGGAATTAGCAGCACGGGATTTTGCTTACAGTATCGCCAAAATCTACATAGGTAATGTTTTTACATGGAATAGTTTACTTTACACTTTATAATATTGAATTACCTGCAGCGAAAAGGGTTTTGAAATTCTGTATTAATAAATTCAATCATTGATCACCTTTTTTTCTCATGACTTTCAGAAGTATAATGACCATTAATTTACCATTCATGGTATGCATCATAATTAGTATTTGGTAAACTGCTTTTATTGCTGAAACAGCTCTCTACACAAGTGGTAGCAGTCCAGTAAAGGAGTAGGGAACCTCTGAGCCGAGCTTGTTGTGTGCAGGTGGATTTGCAGTGTAGCAGCTACTAGTGTTATGATCCCTAGTGGCGGAGGATCACAAATAGATCAGCAAGTGATTAAACTAAGGACGAGCTCTAGGGAGATGGTAACTGGACTGATCGCAAATCTGAACCTATCCAAAACAACTAGAGGTAGCCAGTGAACGTGCCTAAAAAATTCTTAGACGTCTCGAGCCAGCCTGAGGAACTAGCTACCCCTAAAGAGAAAGAAAGACCTCGCTTGCCTCCAGAGAAATAATCCCCAAAGATATAGAAGCCCCCAACAAATATTAACGGTGAAGTAAGAAGAAGGCACATACATAGGGATGAAATCAGATTCAGCAAAAGAAGCCCACTAATACTAGAAAGCAGAAAATAGAGCAGGGGTCTATGCGATCAATAAAAAACCCTTACAAAATACCCATCCTGAGATTTCAAGAACCCACACACCAACTAACGGTGTGTGGGGAGAAACTCAGCCCACTAGAGCAACCAGCAAGCGAGGGAAAAGTCACACAATACCACCAGTGACCACAAGAGGGAGCCCGAAAACAGAGTTCACAACAGTACCCCCCCCCCCCCTTAAGGAGGGGTCACCGAACCCTCATTAAAACCCCCAGGGCGATCAGGATGAGCCACATGGAAGGCACGAACCAAATCGGCCGCATGAACATCAGAGGCGACAACCCAAGAATTATCCTCCTGACCATAGCCCTTCCACTTGACCAAATACTGGAGCCTCCGTCTAGAAACACGAGAATCCAAGATCTTCTCCACCACGTATTCCAATTCTCCCTCAACCAGCATCGGGGCAGGAGGCTCAACCGGAGGAACCACAGGTACCACATACCTCCGCAACAACGAGCGATGGAACACATTATGAATAGCAAATGATGCCGGGAGGTCCAGACGGAATGACACAGGGCCAAGGACTTCCAGAATCTTATAAGGACCGATAAACCTAGGCTTGAACTTGGGAGAGGAGACCTTCATAGGAACAAAGCGAGAAGACAACCACACCAAGTCCCCAACGCGAAGTCGGGGACCCACACAGCGACGGCGGTTGGCAAAGAGCTGAGCCTTCTCTTGTGACAACTTCAAATTGTCCACCACATGATTCCAAATCTGATGCAACCTATCCACCACAACATCCACTCCAGGACAGTCAGAAGGCTCCACCTGACCCGAGGAAAAACGAGGATGAAACCCCGAATTACAAAAAAAAGGAGAAACCAAAGTAGCAGAACTAGCCCGATTATTAAGGGCAAACTCGGCCAACGGTAAAAAAGTAACCCAGTCGTCCTGGTCAGCAGAAACAAAACATCTTAAATAAGTCTCCAAGGTCTGATTAGTTCGCTCGGTTTGGCCATTCGTCTGAGGATGGAAGGCCGACGAAAAAGACAATTCAATGCCCAACTTAGCACAAAAGGTCCGCCAAAATCTAGACACAAACTGGGATCCTCTGTCAGAAACAATGTTCTCAGGAATCCCGTGCAAACAAACCACATTTTGAAAAAACAGTGGAACCAACTCGGAGGAGGAAGGCAACTTAGGCAAGGGCACCAAATGGACCATCTTAGAAAAACGATCACACACCACCCAGATGACAGACATTCTCTGAGAGACAGGGAGATCTGAAATAAAATCCATGGAAATGTGCGTCCAAGGCCTCTTCGGGACAGGCAAAGGTAACAGCAAACCACTGGCACGAGAACAGCAAGGCTTCGCCCGAGCACAAATTCCACAAGACTGCACAAAGGAACGCACATCCCGCGACAAGGAAGGCCACCAAAAAGACCTGGCCACCAAGTCTCTGGTACCAAATATTCCAGGATGGCCCGCCAACACCGAAGAATGAACCTCGGAGATGACTCTGTTGGTCCATCTATCCGGGACAAACAGTCTCTCCGGTGGACAGCGGTCAGGTCTATCCGCCTGAAACTCTTGCAGCACACGTCGCAAATCTGGGGAGATGGCAGACAAAATCACCCCTTCTCTAAGGATACCAGCCGGCTCTGAATCTCCAGGAGAGTCAGGCACAAAACTCCTAGAAAGAGCATCAGCTTTCACATTCTTCGAACCCGGCAGGTACGAGACCATGAAATCAAAACGAGAGAAAAACAACGACCAACGAGCCTGTCTGGGATTCAGCCGCTTGGCCGACTCGAGATAAATCAAATTCTTGTGGTCAGTCAAGACCACCACACGATGTTTAGCTCCCTCGAGCCAATGTCGCCACTCCTCAAATGCCCACTTCATAGCCAACAGCTCCCGATTACCAACATCATAATTCCGCTCGGCAGGCGAAAACTTTCTTGAAAAGAAAGCACATGGCTTCATCACAGAGCCATCGGGGCTTCTCTGCGACAAAACAGCCCTCGCTCCAATCTCGGAAGCATCAACCTCGACCTGGAAGGGAAGTGAGACATCTGGCTGACATAAGACCGGAGCCGAAGAAAACCGACGCTTCAGCTCCCGAAAGGCCTCCACAGCCGCAGAAGACCAATTAGTCACATCAGAACCCTTCTTGGTCAAATCCGTCAAAGGCTTAACAACGCCAGAAAAATTAGCTATGAAGCGACGGTAAAAATTAGCAAAACCCAAGAACTTCTGAAGACTCTTAACAGATGTAGGCTGCGTCCAGTCATGAATAGCCTGAACCTTGACTGGGTCCATCTCAATAGTAGAAGGAGAAAAAATGAAACCCAAAAAAGAAATCTTCTGGACTCCAAAAAGACATTTTGAGCCCTTCACAAATAAAGCATTGTCACGTAGGACCTGAAAGACCATCCTGACCTGCTTAACATGAGACTCCCAATCATCCGAAAAAAACTGAATATCATCCAGATACACAATCATAAACTTATCCAGATATTCACGGAAGATGTCATGCATAAAGGACTGAAAGACTGAAGGAGCATTAGAAAGTCCAAAAGGCATCACCAAGTACTCAAAATGGCCTTCATGCGTATTAAATGCAGTTTTCCATTCATCACCCTGTTTTATACGCACAAGGTTATACGCACCACGAAGATCTATCTTGGTGAACCAACTAGACCCCCTAATGCGAGCAAACAAATCAGTTAACAATGGCAAAGGATACTGAAATTTGACCGTGATTTTCTTCAAAAGGCGATAATCAATACAGGGTCTCAGGGAACCATCCTTTTTAGCCACAAAAAAGAATCCTGCATCAAGAGGGGATGAGGACGGGCGAATATGTCCCTTCTCTAAAGACTCCTTTATATAACTCCGCATGGCAGCATGCTCCGGCACAGATAAATTGAAAAGTCGTCCCTTAGGAAACTTACTACCAGGAATCAAATTTATAGCACAATCACAGTCCCTATGAGGAGGTAGAGAACTGAGTTTGGGCTCCTCAAATACATCCTGGTAGTCTGACAAAAACGTAGGGACTTCAGAAGGAGTGGACGAAGCAATTGACACCACAGGAGCGTCACCATGAATTCCCTGACAACCCCAACTTGACACCGACATAGCTTTCCAATCCAGGACTGGATTATGAGTCTGCAACCATGGTAGACCCAACACGACGACATCATGCAAATTATGCAGTACAAGAAAGCGAATCACCTCCCGATGAACAGGAGTCATGCACATGGTCACTTGTGTCCAGTACTGAGGTCTATTCGTAGCCAATGGTGTAGAATCAATTCCCCTTAGTGGAATAGGGAATTTTAAAGGCTCCAAATCAAAACCACAGCGCCTGGCAAATGACCAATCCATCAGACTCAGGGCGGCACCTGAATCTACAAAAGCATTAACCGGGTAAGATGACAGGGAACAAATCAGGGTAACAGACAAAATGAACTTAGGCTGTAAAGTACCAATGGTGACAGATTTATCAACCTTTTTTTTGCGCTTAGAGCATGCTGAGATAACATGAGCTGAGTCACCACAGTAAAAGCACAACCCATTTTGCCGTCTATAAATTTGCTGTTCACTTCTGGTCAGAATTCTGTCACATTGCATAGATTCAGGTGTCTGTTCAGAAGACACCGCCAAATGGTGCACAGGTTTGCGCTCCCGCAAACGCCGATCAATCTGAATGGCAAGAGTCATTGACTCATTCAGACCTGCAGGCGTAGGGAACCCCACCATGACATTCTTAATGGCTTCAGAAAGACCTTCTCTGAAATTTGCAGCCAGGGCACACTCATTCCACTGAGTAAGCACCGACCATTTCCGAAATTTCTGGCAGTACACCTCTGCTTCATCTTGCCCCTGCGAGAGGGCCAATAACGTTTTTTCAGCCTGGTTCTCAAGATTAGGTTCCTCATAGAGCAATCCAAGGGCTAGAAAAAACGCATCTACACTAAGCAATGCAGGATCCCCTGGCGCCAATGCGAAGGCCCAATCTTGGGGGTCACCACGCAAAAAGGAAATGATAATCTTAACTTGCTGAACGGCATCACCAGAGGAACGAGGTTTCAAAGAAAGAAACAACTTACAATTGTTCCTAAAATTCAGGAACCTAGATCTATCTCCAGAAAACAACTCCGGAATAGGTATTCTAGGCTCTGACATAGGACTGTGAACAACAAAATCCTGAATACTTTGAACCCTAGCAGCAAGATGATCCAGACTGGAAGCCAAGCTCTGGACATCCATGTCAGCAGCTGAACTCAGAGCCACACCAAGATTAAGAGGAGGAGAGAAGCTAGCCACAGCAGCTAGACACACGGCAAAAAAAAAAAAAAAATTCTCAAGGCTTCTTTTCTCCTGCTTCTGCCATGCAATTAACACTTTACTGGTCGGCTGTACTGTTATGATCCCTAGTGGCGGAGGATCACAAATAGATCAGCAAGTGATTAAACTAAGGACGAGCTCTAGGGAGATGGTAACTGGACTGATCGCAAATCTGAACCTATCCAAAACAACTAGAGGTAGCCGGTGAACGTGCCTAAAAAATTCTTAGACGTCTCGAGCCAGCCTGAGGAACTAGCTACCCCTAAAGAGAAAGAAAGACCTCGCTTGCCTCCAGAGAAATAATCCCCAAAGATATAGAAGCCCCCAACAAATATTAACGGTGAAGTAAGAAGAAGGTACATACATAGGGATGAAATCAGATTCAGCAAAAGAGGCCCACTAATACTAGAAAGCAGAAAATAGAGCAGGGGTCTATGCGATCAATAAAAAAACCCTTACAAAATATCCATCCTGAGATTTCAAGAACCCACACACCAACTAACGGTGTGTGGGGAGAAACTCAGCCCACTAGAGCAACCAGCAAGCGAGGGAATTACATTTTAGCAAGCTGGAACAGAAAACATGATAAACACTGCTGATCAAAAAATGAGCAAACAAAACTTAGCTTATCCTGGATGGACTGGGAGCAAGGTAGTCAGAAGGAATCTGAGTAGCACTGATTACATCGACAGCCGGCCACAAGTGGAAGTAAAACAGAGCTATATAGGAACCTCCCAGAGGATAACGAACCAGCTGATAGCCAGAGACCAGCAGGATAACAAACAAAGCCACCAGGGGGAGCCCAAAGCAAAAGTCACACAATACCACCAGTGAGCACAAGAGGGAGCCCGAAAACAGAGTTCACAACATACTAGCTACTAGGGGAGTATATGGCTATAATATAATGCTGCCTGTAGCGGATCCATTGTGTAGCTCTGCCATGTACGGGACACCTTTCACTGTTATTTGAGCATTTCCATAATAAAATGCCTCTTAAATAATGGTTAAAGGGGTTGTACAATACTTCTGATATTTATTGCCTAATCTATAGAGCATTAATTGCAATCAGTGGGATTACAGCACCCGACATCCCCACTGATCAGCTGCCTAGCAGCTATGGCAGCGACAAGATGTAAACCTTGTCCAGAGCTGGAACAGCGCAGATCTATTAATAGCTGTTCCTGGTTATTACAGCTTAGCTCCTATTCAATTACCAGGCGTTGGACCCTTACCAACCTGATATTGAAGGATTATCCTGTAAATAGTTTATAAATATCAAGTTAGTGGACAGCTCCTTTAATCAGTACTTCCATTAGATATATTTTTTTTTTGTTAATTCATTTTATTTAAAGGGAACCTGTCGGCAGTTTTGGCCAATATAAGATACGGCCACTGCCTTTCAGGGCTTATCTACAACATTCTATAATGCTGTAGATAAGCCCCCGATCCGACCTGAAAGATAAGAAAAATAAGTCCTATTATACTCATCCGGGGGGTTCTGGTGCGGTCCGGTCCGATGGGTGTCGCAGGTCTGGGTCCGGTACCTCCCATCTTTTTGTGATTCCTGCTTGCTTCATTGTTCCCCGATATCGCGCTCCTGCGCAGGCTTACTTATCTGCCCTGTTGAGGGCAGAGCAAAGTACTGCAGTGTACAGTGCTGGGCCTCTCTGAACTTTCCCAGGGCCTGTGCACTGCAGTACTTTGGTCTTCCCTCAACAGGAGGGAGGCACCACAAGATAGGAGGTGTCGGACCCGGACCTGGGACACCCACCGGACCGCCTCCCCGGGTAAGTATAATAAACTTATTTTTTTATCTTTCAGGTCAGACCAGGGGCTTATCTACAGCATTATGGAATACTGTGGATAAGCCCTGAAAGGCAGTGGCTGTATCTTATTTCCGCCAAAACTGCTGACAGGTTCACTTTAACATGTTGCAAAACAAAGAATTTGATGAGCTAGAAGATGATACATGATCAATTAAGTGATTACCTATACAAAACAAAAGTCATATTATTACAGCCTGGGAGAACACATAGATGGAGCGGAGAATTATGAAGGACTCTCCGGCTAGATAAGAGATCAGGACTGATTATCAGAGACCCAAGCCATGAGCAAAACGGGGTTCTGCTATCCCAGTACTTCAGGTTGAGATGAGGGAAGGAAAAAAACAAAATGCATATATAATAGAAAAGGAACAGAGCAAGAAAAATATTTAACCAGTGTGTTACTTGAGGGTCAAGGGTTAGAAGATAAAAGACATTTTGAAATTTAGCTGGTCATCCCCTATTCTGAAAGAAAACTTAACCAGTGCCTTCCATCTGCCAATTGTGGGAGGCTTTTCAACCATCTATCAGGGAGCAATTGTTTTCCTAGGCAAGAATAAGATTTCCCTGAGAAAGTGTGATGTTGCCAATGTTCTTCATCTAACAACTCAAATAATAACCGTTTAGGTTTGCACACTATAGTGATTGATAGAGAGAACAGCAACCTAAAAAATATTAAAGGGAACCTGTCACCCCCAAAATCGAAGGTGAGCTAAGCCAACCGGCATCAGAGGCTTATCTACGGCATTCTGTAATGCTGTAGATAAGCCCCCGTTGTATCCTGAAAGATGAGAAAAAGAGGTTAGATTATACTCACCTGGGGGGGGCGGTCCGGTCTGATGGTTGTCGCGGTCCGGTCCTGGGCCTCCCATCTTCTTACGATGACGTCCTCTTCTTGTCTTCACGCTGCGGCTCCGGCGCAGGCGTACTTTGCCTGCCCTGTTGAGGACAGAGCAAAGTACTGCAGTGCGCAGGCGTCGGGAAAGGTCAGAGAGGCCCTGCGTATTGCAGTACTTTGCTCTGTGCTCAACAGGGCAAATCAGTACTCCTGCGTCGCAGCCGCAGCATAAAGACAAGAAGAGGACGTCATCGTAAGAAGCTGGGAGGCCCCGGACCGCGACACCCATCGGAGCAAAACCGAAGCGGGACCGCCCCTGGGTGAGTATAATCTAACCTCTTTTCCTCATCTTTCAGGATACATCGGGGGCTTATCTACAGCATTACAGAATGCTGTAGATAAGCCCCTGATGCCGGTGGGCTTAGCTCACCTTTGATTTTGGGGGTGACAGGTTCCCTTTAATCCAAAAATAGATATTGGGAGCAAGACCATATCAGATGCCAAAATTTGGCATTTAGAGAATGTCAGCGAGGACATTCTGCAAAAGGAATACTGCCCATCTTGTGTTAGACGAGCAGGAGTCAGTTAGGTTTGGTAGATAATAGAAAGCTGGATCAGCTTATTGTTAATTGCTGGCTAGGCCACAAGATGTGAACAAGTCACACCCTGCAAGGCCTTTGCTGACAATGACAGAATTGAGTCTCTCCATCTCGCCTCCTCTACTATCTGAGAAGAATCAACTTTGGTTAAGAAGAGAAGTCCATAGAGAGCAGAGATCAGCCCGTTAGGGCCCTGGGAGTTAAGGATACCAATGAGGGCGTACGATGAGATAGAGATGGTGGTTCTGTTTAACTGTGTGTTCAAGGCATGTCTTAGCTGAAAGTACCTAACATGTATGAGCGAGAGATACCAAAGGTCTCCTGCAACTGTGCAAATGAACAAAGTATATTATTACTGTACACCTTGCCCAAACTCCTAAGCCCCAGCAATCCATTAATGAGGTTCTGGAACTGGTAATATAGTTGGAACGGTCAGATTGTGCCAAACGAGACGGTCACAGAAGAGAAACTGCAGAAGCTTTTTAGGATCCTCCCACCAAGACATTTTTTATTTGGTCTAGAAATTGGGGAGAGTTCAATATTCTTGGCTAATGTGATGCAGTTATGTATTTACAGTTAAACTTTCCATGTCTCACAATTATGGTACATTACCATTGTAGGTTGTCTTTTCGTGGACCATGCAGCTTGGGTTGGTGCAAAAGAATCAGATGTATACTGTGCTCAAAGGTAATATTCAAAAAGTTCCAAACAATGCTACTGGTGTTGGTTTAGAGTAGGCATGGACAAAAAGTACTGGGTCCCATCTGGCCCTCTGGCTGTTCAGTGTAGCCTGCACACCTAGACAGTCAATGGCTTAAAACAGTGGCCCACACTTGTGTGCCGCCTCCCACGTCCCATCTGCATCCTCAGGGTGTAAACACCAGTGAATACATTGGTGGGGGATGGAGCCATCGGCTCTGTCTTCCACCAATCAGCGTGTGCAACTGAGACAGCAGACGCAATGACGTCACTACATCATAACTGCCGTACGGAGAGTCAGGAACGAGAGATTTGTGCCTGTATATAGGGAGCTATGTGCGGGCACATAGTGTGTGTGTGTCTATATATATATATATATATATATATATATATATATATATATATGTCTATGGGGGCTCATACTGTATAGCGGGAATGTGTGGGGGGGGGTCATAATTTATATGGGGTTTGTGTAGGGGCTCATACTATATACAGGGGGGCTGTGTCAGAGCTCATACCATATATAGGGGGATGCCAGCACACTTAAGTCTGCTTAACCCCTTTCTGCAGATTTTGCCTGCGTTTTTACACCTGTGGATTCCTATAAAGGAATAGGTGTAAAACACTGTGGAATCCGCACAAAGAATTGACATGCTGCGGAAAATAAACTGCTGTGTTTCTGCGCGGAATTTTCGCCAGCATGTGGACAGCGGATTTGGTACTGTACACTGCATGGAAAACTGCTGCGAATCCGCAGGGCCAAATCCGCTGCGGATCCGCAACCAAATCCGCAACGAGTGCACAGACCCTTATAATCCAGGACAGTGGTCCGGTATTGCAGAGGATTAGAACTGTGATCAGGCTGCTGAAAGTTACGTCCCATAGTGGGATGAAGAAAAAAAAAATTGTACAAATATTTACATATACATACAGTACATATATATATATATATATATATATATATATATATATATGTATGTGCAAATATATATTATAATATATGTGTGTGGGTATGTGTATGTGTATATATATATATATATATATATATATATATATATATATATATATATATATATATATATATATGTATATGTATGTATGTATATATTTATTAGAACTTTCTACTTTTATGTTAATAAAAAAAAAAAAAGTTTATCTGTGTCAGAGACAACCTGCCCATAAAACTATCCCGGTAGTTAACCCCATTCAGTGACCAATAGATGAAAAAACAATATAAATGTATCTCTGTAATCGTACTGACCGGAAGAATAAAGCTGTCTTTTAATTCAATCAATTTTACCACCCGCGGAACAGCATAAAAGAAAAAAAAAAATCCTGAAAGCGATCAAAACATTTTTGTGACCGAGAACGGTCCCAATAAACACGTCAACACGTCCCTCAAAAAACAAGCTGGCATATAACTGTCAGACGAAATATGGAAAAATTATAGCTCTGAAAATATGGCAATTCAAAAACATGTTTTTGGAATAAAAAAAAGTGTGTGACAGCAGCCAAACATATAGACCCGACATAAGTCTGGTATCGCTGTAATTGCAACCGACCTGTAGGAGAAAGTCACCTAATCGCTTATACTGCATAAGGAATAACGTAAAAAATAAATAGGCTGACACTAGGCAAAAAAAGAATTTGCTCCTCCTCAGCAGTGTATACCCACCGACAGGCACAAATCTCACCAGTTTAACTTAGTGTCTGTAGGAGGCAGACTTGGATTTGATCTCCGATTCGTATTTTTTTCCTACAGGTCTTGTTTTTCCCTGTTAATCTTTTCCCTTTTGTCATTTTGGTTCCTCAAGGGCAGCAGGGTGTAATTTTTCACCCTAGACAACAGTGCGCATCACCCATGCTGTTCACTCTCATCTCGCCAGGCAGGATCCTATCCCCTGCCACTTCACTGTGTACAGGGTGATTTGTGGTGTCCGGTCCTTGACTTATTCCCCAGTCCCCTCCTCGGAGCGGGCCAGAAGGAAGACGGTCAAGGACTTCTGCATGGTCAAGGACCAAGATGGTGCGGGATGGAGGACACCCTAGCAATAGGGGGGCCCCTGATGCCATCCTCAAGAATGCAAAGAAGGAATTGGGACTCTCCTTTCAGGTACTGTCCCTCTTCCTTCACAAGTGGCAGGTGTGCTTCGGAGATCCTTCCGATGCTCTGAGCAACCCCATTTTCAAATATTCTCGCCCCAGCCGTACTTGTAATAGCGCCCTCTTTTTTTTATTCTCTGCCAGCCCTCCCCTCCCCCCCCCCTGTCATCATGCAGCGTACTTTGGCGCACTGGATTTTTTTCAAACGCTCCTATCATAGCGCATGTTTCTTTAACAGACTTCCCTTGACCATCTATCCAATCATCAGGGAGGTTCGGGCACATCCCTTCCTCCTCTCCTATCGGCGACGCAGGCTTAAAGTTGTGATCTCAGCACAGCCTTCCCGCCCCACTCCTTCTCCATGCTATTCTGTCAGGCAACAGGACGCCAGCCTCGGTGACATTTCTTCTGGCTGTTGGCAGGACGCCAGCCATCAGAACGGTGCTTCCTTCCTCAGCACCTGGCTTCAGTCAGCGTTACTGCAGCTGCTTCCCTACAGACCAGCCTCTTTCCTCAGCGCCTTTCTACACCGCACTGTCCAGGATTACCACTCTTCTAGGACCAGGTAGGCTCTGTCCAGGCTACTTTTTTCTTGCTAGGTGCCATCCTCAGCAGTATTCCCCAGGCCTTCGCATATGCCCAGACCTGGGGAGTGTCTTGCCCATTCCCCCACTATCATTCGCTACGCCTGCTCCATTTATAAAAGAAAGTGGCCCTCAGGTCAGGCATTGGCCTACTGCCAATCCTGCACTCCTACCATGTTGGCATCACAGGAACCCCCCGCTGCCTAGGACATTTCCACACCCCCTCTCCCGGAGTGGGCTGTGGCTATCTCTGTCTGTGTCTTACCTCACTGCGGTTTCTCAGTACCTGGTCCAGGTCCTTGAATGTCTTTGTAACCTACCTGTTGCCACCAGTGCCCCAATCACTCCTCTGGACGATTCATGGGCACACCATCACCACTTTCACAAGGGCAGATTAAGGGTTAAATCTAAGAAGTGGGCATATTCGTGCTCCTCGTTCAGCTCTCCGTCCCCTTTCATATCCTTCATGTTGCACTCGATATCCCATGCCTCTTTGTAGGTGGCCCTGGGGTCAGAGTCTGAAGCTGGTTCAAATTCCGAGCACGACCAGGACCAGACGACCAAGACCCAGGATATGGTTGACAGCCTTATATCCGCAGTTTACCAAGCCCTTAATGTTAAAGAAGACAAGACTTCTCCTCAGGGATATTCTTGAAACACTGGGAACACTTGGAGAAACTGTTTTCAGGTAGAGAAAACAAATGGATATCCTATATCCCTTTCACACACATCTTGTCACTAAGTGGTCAGAGTCACCCGCTGTTGATCCGCCTGTTTCACGATTGTCCGCCAAGATGGTCTTGTCCCTTCTTGATGGCTCCTCCCTTTAGGATTCCACTGACAGACAGATTGAGGCTGTTGCCAAATCTGGCTTCGAGGCCGCTGGTGCATCCCTCTGCCCTGCATTTGCTTCCACATGGGTGGCCAAATCGGTTTCCGCCTGGGCAAAACTCCTCCGGCAGGGCATATGATCATCTGCGTAATTCTCCAGACTGGACCAGACGGGCCTGGTTCGCAGAACTAGTAAACATGATTATGGACACCCCCTGCAAACTTCCAGATCATCCATCTCCTTTCGTAGGGTCCTCTCTTCCACCAGAATTCTCATTTGCTGAATTTAATGCCATGGCAGTTGAGGCCGCCGTTCTGAAGAAAGCAGGATTTTAACCCCTTCATGACCTTGGGATTTTCCATTTTTCCGTGTTTGTTTTTCGCTCCCCTCCTTCCCAGAGCCATAACTTTTTTATTTTTCCATCAATTTGGCCATGTGAGGGCTTATTTTTTGCGGGACGAGTTTTACTTTTGAACAACATCATTGGTTTTACCATGTCGTGTACAAGAAAACGGGAAAAAAATTCCAAGTGCGGTGAAATTGCAAAAAAAGCGCAATCCCACACTTGTTTTTTGTTTGGCTTTTTTGCTAGGTTCACTAAATGCTGAAACTGACCTGCCAATATGATTCTCCAGGTCAGTATGAGTTCATAGACACCTAACATGACTAGGTTATTTTTTATCTAAGCGGTGAAAAAAAATTCCAAACTTTGCTAAAAAAAAAAAATAATAATTGCGCCATTTTCCGATACTGGTAGCGTCTCCATTTTTCATGATCTGGGGTCGGTTGAGGGCTTATTTTTTGCGTGCCGAGCTGGCGTTTTTAATGATAGCATTTTGGTGCAGATACGTTCTTTTGATCGCCCGTTATTGCATTTTAATGCAATGTCGCGGCGACCAAAAAAACATAATTCTGGCGTTTCAATTTTTTTTCTCGCTACGCTGTTTAGCGATCAGGTTAATGCTTTTTTTTTATTGATAGATCGGGCGATTCTGAGCGCGGCGATACCAAATATGTGTAGGTTTGATTTTTTTTTTAATTGATTTATTTTGATTGCGGCGAAAGGGGGGTGATTTAAACTTTTATTTTTTTATTATTTTTTTCACATTTTTTGTAACTTTTTTTAAAACTTTTGCCATGCTTCAATAGCCTCCATGGGAGGCTAGAAGCAGGCACAGCACGATCAGCTCTGCTACATAGCAGCGATCTGCTGTTCGCTGCTATGTAGCAGAAAATGAGGTGTGCTGTGAGCGCCGACCACAGGGTGGCGCTCACAGCTGCCGGGGATCTGTAACCATAGAGGTCTCAAGGACCTCTATGGTTACAATACTGAAGCATCGCCGACCTCCGATCATGTGACGGGGGTCGGCGATGCCGTCATTTCCGGCCGCCCGGCCGGATGCGGTAGTTAAATGCCGCTGTCTGCATTTGACAGCGGCATTTAACTAGTTAATAGGCGCGGGCAGATCGCGATTCTGCCTGCGCCTATTGCGGGCACATGTCAGCTGTTCAAAACAGCTGACATGTCCCGGCTTTGATGCGGGCTCACCGCCGGAGCCCGCATCAAAGAGGGGCTTCTGACCTTGGACGTACTATCCCGTCCGAGGTCAGAAAGGGGTTAAGGCTATGTGCACACGTTCGGAATTGCCGTGGAAATTTCCGCAGCTCCCTGCCGCTGGAAATACGCATGCGTAATTGGCATGCGTATTCCCGCTAAACGCTAGCGTGTTGCAAGCGTAATTAGCTTGCAGAATGCTAGCGTTTTCCAAGCGATCTGTAGCATCGCTTGGAAAACTGATTGACAGGTTAGTCACTTGTCAAACATAGTGTTTGACAAGTGTGACCAACTTTTTACTATTGATGCTGCCTATGCAGCATCAATAGTAAAAGATAGAATGTTAAAAATAATTTAAAAAATTGTGATATTCTCACCTTCTGGCGGCCCCCACAGCCTTCCCGGTCCTCGCAATGCTCCCGGCAACTCCTTTTCCCAGCGATGCCTTGCAACAATGACTCCAGATGACGTAACATCACGTGAAACCGCTACGTCATCACAGGTCAATGTCGCAAGGCATCACTAGGAATGGGAGCATCGCTAAGGCCTGGGCTGGATCCGGGGGCCGTCAGAAGGTGAGTATTAACTATTTTTTATTCCCAGGGCCTGGAGGAGAGTCTCTTCTCCTACACACCTGGGTACCATCCGCACATGATCCACTTACTTTGCGCATGGTGGGCATAGCCCCATGCAGAAAGTAAGCGGATCAATGCATTCCTATATGTGCGGATTTGCCGCGATTCTGCACAAAGAATGATCATGCTGCGTATTTTTCTGCTATGCAATTCCGCCGCGGAAAAATGCACAGCATTGCAGAATCCCATTGAATTCAATAGGTTGTGTTGTGTACGCATTTCGTGGCGAAAAAACGCATACAATCCACAACTTGTGCACATAGTCTTAGGGGTATAGTGGTATCACTTGTGGATATTTTATGCCATGTAGACCTCCCAAAATCACTTCAAATGTAATGTGGCCCCTAAAAAAAAAAAAAAATGGTTCTGTAAATTTTGTTGAAAAATGAGAAATCGCTGGTCAACCTTTTAACCCTTATAACTTCCAAAGACATACTGATAGAGATTCTCGATTGTGAGCCCCAATGGGGACAGTGCCAATAATGTTTATAAAGTGCTGTGGTATTATTGGCGCTATATAAATGAGTAAAATAAATAAATAACTTCCTAACAAAAAAAAATTGTTTAAAAAATTGTGCTGATGTAAAGTAGATATATGGGAAATGTTATTTATTAACTATTTTGTGTGAAATAACTCTGATTTACGGGCATACAAATTAAAAGTTTGAAAATTGCGGAGGTTTCAAAATTTTCAACAAAATTCAGTTTTTTTTCCACAAATAAACACAAGTCATATTGAAGACATTTTACCACTATCATGAAGTACAATATTTTACAAAAAAACCTGTCTCCGAATCAGTGGGATCGGGTGAAGCGTTCCAGAGTTATTGCCTCATAAAGTGACACTTGTCAGAATTGTAAAATTTGGCTTGGTCATGAAGGTGCAAACAGGCTTGGGGGGTTAAGGGGTTAATATTAAATGATACAATTAATATAAAACAATAATAATCAATATGTTAATATGTGAGCAGAATTAATTTCATCCCTCCACAACAGTCACGTGACACCTTGAGAAAATTAATTGCCCACCCTTCGTCTAGGGGCATGAAAACAAGAATGAATGTTTGCATCAAATTTTAAAATATTGTCTTTTGACATTTTCTTAGATGGAGTGAACAAGATTTGTGTCCTGTCATCACCGCCGAAGCGTCTGGATGCTATGATTCAGATACAGCTTCCATGGAAAGACAGCTTGTGTATGAAAAAAGCCCTTTATTAAAGGGAAAGCTATAAGCTATTAATTTTCCCTGATTTGACTTTATCCTGTTAAGGACTCATTTAGTGGTTACTACCTAATCTTTTTATCAATAAATATAGGTGAACATCTTTGATGACCATTTAACCTGACAATATACACTGTGTGCAGAATTATTAGGCAAGTTGTATTTTGATCACATGATACTATTTATACATGTTGTCCTACTCCAAGCTGTTCAGGCTTGAGAGCCAACTACCAATTAAGTAAATCAGGTGATGTGTATCTCTGTAATGAGGAGGGGTGTTGTCTAATGACATAAAAAAAAAACGACCACCTTTGAACAAGAAACGTAAGATAAAACATCAAGACTGGGCCAAGAAATATCTTAAGACTGACTTTTCAAAGGTTTTATGGACTGATGAAATGAGTGACTCTTGATGGGCCAGATGGATGGGCCAGAGACTGGATCAGTAAAGGGCAGAGAGCTCCACTCCGACTCAGACACCAGCAAGGTAGAGGTGGGGTACTGGTATGGGCTGGTATCATCAAAGATGAACTTGTGGGACCTTTTCGGGTTGAGGATAGAGTGACGCTTAACTCCCAGACCTACTGCCAGTTTCTGGAAGACAACTTCTTCAAGCAGTGGTACAGGAAGAATTCGGTATCGTTCAAGAAAAACATGATTTTCATGTAGGACAATGTTCCATCACATGCCTCCAACTATTCCTCAGCGTGGCTGGCCAGTAAAGGTCTCAAAGAAGAAAAAATAATGACATGGCCCCCTTGTTCACCTGGTCTGAACCCCATAGAGAACCTGTGGTCCCTCATAAAATGTGAGATCTACAGGGAGGGAAAACAGTCCACCTCTCGGAACAGTGTCTGGGAGGCTGTGGTGGCTGCTGCACGCAATGTTGATCGTAAACAGATCAAGCAACTGACAGAATCTATGGATGGAAGGCTGCAGAGTGTCATCATAAAGAAAGGTGGCTATATTGGTCACTAATTTTGGGGGGGTTTGTTTTTGCATGTCAGAAATGTTTATTTCTAAATTTTGTGCAGTTATATTGGTTTACCTGGTGAAAAGAAACAATTTAGATGGGAATATATTTGGTTTTTATTAAGTTGCCTAATAATTCTGCACAGTAATAGTTACCTGCACAAACATATTCTGCTAAGGTAGCCAAATCTAAAAAAAACAAAACACTCCAACTTCCAAAAATATTAAGCTTTTGATATTTGAGTCTTTTTGGTTGATTGAGAACATAGTTGTTGATCAATAATAAAAATATTCCTCTAAAATACAACTTGCCTAATAATTCTGCACACAGTGTAATTAAACGTAAATAACATTGTCATTTACATACACACATTAGTTGAAATGGCAATGTGATGATCAAGTTCAACTGTTCAAACGATCTGTATGGGTTTGATCTATACTCTGATCAAATATTTAGTATGTGTGATAAGCAAATCTTATTATTCCTACATGACTAAGCAATATACTGCAGAATGATTTATTACTTCTACACTAAAGTTAGAACTAGACCTGTCAGGCACAATGGTGCATATTTATCAAGCTAAATGCGCCATAATTCTGGAGTCTTTTACAGCAAGACACTTCTCTTTCATGACCTTCACCATACTTATGTGTTTTAGACACTTTTTGTAACTTGCGCAACAAGGATGCTTGGACTCACTGAAAAGGAGTCTCGCCAAAAAATGCTCCAGAATTGTGGGCACATTTGTGGCACAAAGTAAGCCAATTAATATGTGATGTAAACGTAGATAAGACAATATTCAAATTAAGCAGCATGAACAACTTTTGTAAATCTGGCACATTTTAAGACTGTCTAGATTGTACTTCCTACAAATTAGTTTTGCTAAATCTACTCCAATGTGTGCAACACTTAAGTGAAATAAATTTGCTGCATCTTGCTTGGTATGTCAGCCATTCTCCTGTCTTATACTACCTCTGACATACTTGCACTAATATTTGCTGCTGTGCTTCATTCTACAAACTAGTGCAATTTACAACTCTTTTTAGCTACAACTTTTTGTTTCCTAAACACTTTCTACACCTGTATAAAGTGTACACAACACAGAAAGTTTTGGCATAAGCTGTGTACTCCCCTGTTATGCATAATTTCTGTTAGAATCCTAGCTAATGTACTTGCCAAACAGTGGAGAACACCTTTAGACTATGTGCACACGTGGATTTTGATGCATTTACGCAGCGTGGAATTGCATCAAATCCGCAGTGTAGTGCACAAGCAATGTTAGTCAGTGGGAAATTAGTAATTGGTGTGCACATGCTGCGGAAAAAAATGCTTGGATTTGCAGAGTTTTATTTTCTGCACCATAGTTACATAGTTATTAAGGTTGAAGGAAGACTTTAAGGCTTCTTTCACACTAGCGTCGGGCCGACGTTCCCGACGCTAGCGTTGTCTCCGCCGCACAACGGGGGCAGCGGATGCATTTTTCCAGCGCATCCGCTGCCCCATTGTGAGGTGCGGGGAAGCGCGGGGAGGTGGGGGTGGACCGTCGTGAGCAAAAAACGTTACATGTAGCGTTTTTTGCTCCTGACGGTCCGCCACTGCACGACGCATCCGTCGCACGACGGGTGCGACGTGTGGCAATCCGTCACAATGCGTCGCTTAATGTTAATCAATGGCGAAAAAACGCATCCTGCAAACACTTTTGCAGGATGCGTTTTTTCGGCAAAACGACGCATTGTGACGGAATGCAGTTAACGCTAGTGTGAAAGTAGCCTTAGTCCATCTAGTTCAACCCATAGCCTAACATGCCCTAACATGTTGATCCAGGGGAAGGCAAAAAAAACCCATGTGGTAAGAGTAAGCTCCACCATGGGGAAAAAAATTCCTTCCCGACCCCACATACGGCAATCAGACTAGTTCCCTGGATCAACGCCTTACCAAGGAATCTAATGATGTCAATTCTTTTTGCGGATCTGCAGCATTTCTGCACCCATTGACTTCCATTGATTCAGTTAAATCCGCAGCAAAACTGCAGGTTTAAAAAGATCTGCGGTTTTGCTGCGGAGTTGCGTGCGAGAAACGCAGATAGGGAAAAGGAAGTGTGTGTGGGCGGAGACTATGTGCGTGTCTGTCTACGTGTATGTGTGTGTGCTTGTGTCTGTGTGTGTATGAGGGTCTGCGGGGCTGTGTGTGTGTGCCGGTCTGTATGTAGGCAGGCATCATCTGATGGGACTACTAGTCCCATCCGGCTATGCCTGCTACAGTGACAGCTAGCCAATGATGGAACAGTTGTAGTCCCATCATCCGGCTACTGTGTTCAAGTGTAAAAAAAAAAAAAAACCACATACACACTCATATACAGTACATACTCACCACACAGGTAATTCCCCGGTGCCCTCGATCACCTGTAAACAATAAATAAAAATAAACCAACAGTGTACTCCCTGTTCCGATGTAGTCCATTTAATAACAAGTGTCCCATGACAATTTCCCGTGTAGAGCTGTCACATCGGCAGATATGACCGCTCTCCAGGGGCCTCCAGTTATACAATGACGGAAGGTATCCTTCTGCAGTGTATCACTCCGCCGTCAGAGGTCTCTGTCACTTGCGGTACCGCTGCGTGGGGAAATTTTCACGCAGCAGTGCTGTAAAATGACAGCATGAACCTCAGTGATAACACTGCAGGAGCCATTGTCTCCTGTCAGTGTGTCACTGGAGGCCCTGTAGACCAGTCACATCTCCTGATTTGACTGTTCTATAGAGGAGATCGTCCTGGGACAGTTGTTATTAAATGGACTATGTCAGACCAGGGAGTATTTGTGTTGGTTTATTTATTTATTTTTACAGGAGATAGAGGGCGTCGCATGGATTAGCTGAATAATAAAGATGGAAAAACTGTGTTGTGTTTTATTTCGTTAAAATACTTTATTCTGGCTGTGTCTTTATTTAACCCTTTACCAACTTTAGGATTAGTAATGGATAAGGATTTTATTGACGTCTCTCCATTAATAAGCCGGCTTGATGTCACCTTACAATACAAAGGTGACATCAACCCCACAAATATTAACCCATATGCCACCGCTACAGGGCAGTGGGAAGAGAAATATAAGTGCCGGAATTGGTGCATCTTAGCGATGCGCCATTTCTGGGGCAGCTGAGAGCTGGTGTTTGTAGCCGGGGGGGGGGTCCAATAGCCATGGCCCCTTCTTAGGCTATTAATATCTGCCTGCAGCTGTCAGCATAGCCTTTTCTGGCTATTATAGGGAGACCCAGTAAAGACTAAATATACAGCTGCGGACTGATATTCATAGCCTGGGAAGATCTGTGGGTATTAACCCCTTCCTAGGCTATAAACATCGACCCCCAGGCACTGGCTTTCCCTCTCTGGCGCAGAAAATTGCACGGGAGCCCACGCCATTTTTTTATTTTTTTTTTATTTTAAATTAAGTGTGATCCCAGCCTAACACAGATTTTGTGTGTGTGTCCTTATTTAACTCTTTTTATGTACCATTTTATTATGTTTATTACTAAACATCGGCTTGGTATTATATCTATCCATCTATAGATATATCTACAGTGCTGTGCAAGTTAATTGGGTCAAAGCAAAAAATAAAATGCTATAATGCACTGTTACATTCTAATTCTGAAAATTACCTTTTTCCACTGGCTAGTTGACCAAGATTTATTTATTATATATTAAAACTGGTTTGAATCACTCACTGGTAACCAACTTACGATTTTACTTAAAAAAATGCTTTGCCCCAATTACTTTGCACAGCACTGTAACTATCTATGTATCTATAGATCTGTCTATCTATAGAGCTATATAGATCTATCTATTATCTATCTATAGATCTATCTGTGTGTGTGTAAACATTATTGTTCAGTGGAGTATGTAAATGAAGAGGATGGATAAGAAATTACATCACAATTCTTTTTTTTTTGTTAAACATATCTTTATTTAGCGGACAAAAAAACCAGAAAAATCCGCATAAAAAAACGCATCAAATCCATACGGATTTTTACCTTCATTTTCTGCCAAGAGATGCAGAATCTGCGCAGAAAATTCCACAGGCAAATCTGCAACGTGTGCACTTAAGGTACCGTCACATTAAGCGACGCTGCAGCGATATCGACAACAATGCCGATCGCTGCAGCGTCGCTGTGTGGTCGCTGGAGAGCTGTCACACAGACAGCTCTCCAGCGACCAACGATGCCGAAGTCCCCGGGTAACCAGGGTAAATATCGGGTTACTAAGCGTGGCCCTGCGCTTAGTAACCCGATATTTACCCTGGTTACCATTGTAAAACATCGCTGGCATCGTTGCTTTTGCTGTCAAACACGACGATACACGCCGATCTGACGACCAAATAAAGTTCTGGACTTCTAGCTCCGACCAGCGATATCACAGCAGGATCCAGATCGCTGCTGCGTGTCAAACACAACGATATCGCTGTCCAGGACGCTGCAACGTCACGGATCGCTATCGTTATCATTGCAAAGTCGTCTAGTGTGAAGGTACCTTTAGCCTTATTCTTGTTGCCTTAGCACAGTTATCTGGTTTACATTTCTGACTTCTGATCAATAATTCTCTACCTCAGTGAAGAATCTTTAGTAGTCAAAAGACTTGTTACCAAAGTGGACAGTATTTACTTATTTTCTTCACTCTTCTCCCAGGAGTATGCCATTTATTTTTGAATCCACCATATGGTTCTATAGACATGGGCTTTTTTTCTTAGAGTATGAAATATGCTAAACTATGGACATTATCTGGGATGGGACGGAGTGATATCATCGGGTAATTATGCAGAACAGTCTCAACACATACTTTCATAAGATCTGGTAAGGCACCCCACTCAGAAAAGACCATAAAGCTAGCATATTGGATGCACTAAATAATAAGCCCCATATCTCTTGATTTTATATGGCGGTTTAAAAAAACAATAAATACAAAAAATGGAGTAAACGAGCACAGTAGAAATAAAATAAGCAAAAATTAACTATTTTTGACTCGGTGACAGGCTTTTTAATACACTCTTCGTTGGACATTGTAGTATTTTAACTTTGAGTAGGAGCAACATTTCATCACTGCACAGGAATAAAGAAGAATGTCAATGGAGCGCTGTCACAACACATACGGTAACTCTGCACAATGGCCCCAAAGGAGAGCTGCGCTGTGTCTATTGTACATTCTTTCATTACTGAGAATATCCGGGATTAATACTAATTTCAGAGCTAGAGTTTCTGATCAGCCTATTAAATAAGTTAAATGAAGTAAATAACCACAGCAAATACACTACTCATTTCAACTGCCAAGCATCTGATGCATATGATCAAGTACATAGTTAAAATACTGTGGCTTTCTCATAGACAATCAACATCTTCTAGAGTACGAGGCCTCCTGCTGAGAAATTCAACAGTATTAAAATAAAAGACCTCTTCTGCAACATAAGGACTGAGCTCGAGTGAACAATTAGGTGAAATGAAGTGTCCTCTAAAGCAGACAAAGCAGACTTTACTATATTTGAATTTTAACGTTCTTAATCTTCATGTATTTGTTTTAATTGATGCAATTGTAACAGTTATTGAAAAATGGATTTTGCTTTGGTAAATTTCTGTATTTTGAAACATTTTTACAGAATCTTTGAGGTTTGCATATAGCAATAAATATGTAAAGTCTACTTTTATTTCTACATGTGTGTTTATATATTTCTTCCTTATTCCAATTGCCAGGCTGATTTCATATAGGAATAATGAGGACATGTTATGACTGCTGTACCCAGCCTTTATACAGTTCAACATCGATTTCTATTGTTTTTGATTACTATGCGCTTAGTTCAGTTGGACAGTCTAGCCGATAACTTGTTAACCAAATAAGACATTTTTAAGCAAAAACTCATTTATGAAAGGAATACACTTAATCATCTGATTAAAGCCTATGAAAAGCCATTGGTAGGGTACACTCCATCATTTTGAAATTGCAACACCAAAAAGGAAAATATACAACCCTACTCTGTACAAGAATAACAGCCCGAGTAACGAAGAGAACCATATTATTAAAAATTAAAAAATCTTTATTATAACATAAAAGCATACAGTATATAATAAAATAAATAACAGTGCCTAATGTAAGGGACACCAATGAATGTCTACACTTGGATTATAAATGTGCAAAAAGAAAAGGCTATAAGAAGCCACAGCCAGCTCACCAATCCAGGCAGGTGCACGGAACATCATCTTGGACTAAGATGGATATACATAACGAAGTAAGGAAGGCGTTCCAGCTCCATAAAATTCAAATGCTTTATTTCTCCATTAAAAATTGGTGTAGTACAAACAGTCCTTGCCTTAGCGCAAAAGTCCAAGTACAGAGTACATGCGACGCGTTTCGATCGTACCCGATCTTAGTCAATGCATGATTTTCTGAGATTTGCAATGATTGTTATCTAGTGTTCATGGACCAATCCAGTGATCAATGCTGGTCACATGATTATTACCACAGGTCCTGAACACATGAACTTCGCCGCAGCTGCGGAAATTGCACACAAGTGTGGTTAAAATACTAAATGACATATCATAAATATACATACAAAACAATCAACAATGCAAGGATTAATACAAAGATAAATTCAAAGAATAAGAATGGAATAAATTCAGCAGTAATGGTACATAATTTCATTTTTACGATTCAGGCCAAATGGATATCTGGTTCGCAAATTATATATCCAAAAAGCTTCTCTGGTTAGAAGCTGTCTTTTGATATCTCCCCCCCGCTGTGACAGTTTAGTTTGTTCTATGCCCTGGATTGTCATCATAGATGTATTACCTGAATGACACATGATAAAGTGTTTGGCAGCAGCTGATATATTTTTACCTTGGATATTAGTGCTTCCTAGGTCCCTTAAGTGCTCTGTGAATCTAGTTTTCAGCTTTCTCGTAGTGCACCCTATGTATGACAAATTACATTCTCTACAGTCAATTTTGTACACTACATTCTTTGAGTGACAATTAATAAAATTTTTTATTTGGAAAGTTTTATTTTTATCCTTATCTTGGAATGTGTTATTTGTTAATGCGTACCTGCATGTACTGCACGCAGTGACACCACATTTGTAAAAGCCTTTACATTGTAACCATGTACTAGAAGCCGGCTGTGATTGAAAGAGACTAGGTGATAAAGAGCTGCCAATAGTTGGCGCTCTCCTGGCCACAATATTGAGCCCATCTTTGAGAATATCTGATAGTGAATCGTCTTCCTGCAATATAGGTAACCTTTTCAATATTATATTTTTAATTTCGTTGAACTGGCTGCTGTATTGGAAACAAACATATGGTTTCTTACTTTTACCTTCTCTTTCTCTTTTATTCTCCCTATCTAGGGTTAAAAGACTATCTCTAGGTTTTTTATCCACTATTTTTTGTGCTCTATTTAGGGTCCAGTCAGGATACTGTCTTTCTTTTAGCTGCACTCTTAAGCCATCAAATTCCTCCTTTTTAGATATTTCACTACTACAGTTTCTCTTGTGCCGCGTATATTCTCCCACTGGAATTGACTTTATAGTATGTTTGGGGTGGCTACTCCTCGCATGTAGCACAGTATTCCCACTGATGGGTTTTATGTGCGTCTTGCTGTCAACAATCTGATTTTCTACCCCCATCAAGTCTAGATCTAAAAATGAAATAGTACTTTTATTCCATTTGTGGGTGAATTTGATACCAAAATCGTTGCCGTTGATGTATCCAATGAAATCCGGTACGGCAGATACATCGCCACCCCAAATAATTAGGGTGTCATCGATGTATCTGCCGTACCAGACCATGGACCCGGCAAAGGGATTGTTCACACTGTAGATATATTTGCGTTCCCAATACGCCATAGTCAGATTTGCCAATGAGGGAGAATACTTAGCCCCCATTGGAACGCCTGTCCTCTGCTCATGCACCGTATTTTCAAATGAAAAAATATTGTGTTTTAGAAGAAAAAAAGTGACTTGCAACACATAATTAATTAGATCCTGGGTTTAGGAGCTGAAATTTTCCAAGTGATCACGTAGCGCTTCCATTGCCAGGGTGTGTGGTATGCATGTGTACAGTGATATAACATCACAGCACAACCATGAATAATTTTTCTGCCATATTTTATTTGAAAAGGTTTTGAGAACTTCCCTAGAATCTTTAACATAGCCTGGTAATTTAACAACAAGGGGTTGTAAGACGGAGTCCACCCACTCACAGAGATGTTCATTCATTGACCCTATACCCGATACTATGGGTCTCATAGCCGGCAAAGCCACTCCTTTATGCACCTTAGGCAAACCGTATAATATGGGCATTTTGGGATTGGGAACATATAAATAATCAGCCTGCTTTTTGCTAAGGACACCCAAACTCAAACCTTCATTTACCATGATATTTATTTCCTCATTATATTGTTTAGATGGATTGCCTTTCATTTTACCGTAAGTTTCATTATCCATTAGTAATTCTAACATTTTTTCTTTATAATCTTTTATGTTCATAATTACTATCATGCCACCCTTATCACTTTTTTTAATGATAATATTTTTCATTTCTTTCAGTTCCCTGAGGGCTTTTTTTTGTCTATATGTGAGGTTGCTCTTGTTTGTTTTAGGGCTGTCCCACACGTCCAGATAATTCCGGTACCGGAATAAATCGGTACCGGAGTTATCCGTGTCCGTGTGCCTGGGAACTCACGGAGGCCATACCTGCGGCACACGTGTGCCGCCCGTATGGCAAGTGGGTACCACACGGAGCGTGTGGTACCCACTCTGCATGGTGCTGAAGCTGCGATTCATATGTTCCCTGTAGCAACGTTTGCTGCAGGGAAAATATGAAGAATAGTGTTTAAAATAAAGATCCATGTGTCCGCCGCCCCCCCACCCCCTGTGCGCCCCCCCCGCTGGTCAGAAAATACTCACCCGGATCCCCCGTCGGCAGTCGCTCCTTCCTGGTCTGGCCGCGGCTTACTGTATGCGGTCACGTGGGGCCGCTCATTTACACTCATGAATAGGCGGCTCCGCCCCTATTGGAGGTGGAGCCACATATTCATGAGTGTAATCGGCCGCATACAGTAGAGAAGCCGCGGCCAGACCAGGAAGGAGCGACTGCCGACGGGGGATCCGGGTGAGTATTTTCCGACCAGCGGGGGGGCGCACAGGGGGTGGGGGGGCGGCGGACACATGGATCTTTATTTTAAACACTATCATTCATATTTTCTCTGTAGCAAACGCTGCTACAGGGAACATATGAATGGCGGCTTCAGCACCATGTGGGGGGGACAGCGCTTACTGTAGCGCTGTCTCCGGCACGCACACGGACCCCAGACGGAGAATGTCCGTGTGAGGTGCGTGTTTTACGCGGACCCATTGACTCTATTGGGTCCGTGTAAAACGTGCGCTCCCACGAACACTGACATGTCTCCGTGTTTGGCACACGGAGACACGGTCCGCACACGGTCCGCACAAAATCAATGACATCTGAACAGATGCATTGATTTTTATGGGTCTACGTGTGTCAGTGTCTCCGGTACGGGAGGAAACTGTCACCTCACGTACCGGAGCCACTGACGTGTGAAACCGGCCTTAGTAATATTGTCTTTGAGATGTTTTAAATCTTTCTCCATCATTTCTTGGAATTTATCCATACATTCCACCCTGGACTGGATAGGGTAGAAGTATGGATTTTTAGTGTTAAAGCAAGCAGACTGATCATTTGATGAAAACCCTGTTGCACCCTGTGTGGACAGATCTTGAAGACATACAAGCGCTAATTGCTCACTGAAGTCCATATGTGCAAACTCATTAACCCCCTGTTTTTCAGGTTCTATGTTTCTCTCCTCTTCACTGTTGAAAAAATGTTTTTTTATTGTAAGATTACAGATAAATTTGTTCACATCCATAATAGTTGTGAACAAATTAAATTCAGTGTCGGGCACAAAATTTAACCCTAAGGACAGCACATCCAATTGATCCTTCGTGAGTTTTGATGTTGAAAGGTTAATCACATTGCATTTTGTTTCCTTTTCTGCTTGCCCTTGTATCTGGTGGTCATTCTCGGCATGCTTTTTGTGTTTTCTGCCCCCCCGTCTTTTCCGTTTTTTGGCGGTTTGTAGAAAGTTCTTCTATTTTCCCACGTATTGTTATCCAAAGATGCATCTGACGCACTTAAATTGGCATCCGACGATTCCGCATCTGATGATACAAATCCAACTTGCGATTTGCCAAGCGGTTTTCTGTGTGCTGAACTAGTTTTTAATATGGATCTCGGGGATTTATAACTTCTGTCCCACTCGCCCCACTCATATACTTTGTCTGAGGCATAGTCTTTCAGATCCCTTTCAAATTTCCGTTTTTTTACGGTCCATAATTTCAATTTCCAGCGCACCGATATTATCTTTCATTTTTTTCATTGATGATTCATACTGTGAAGAATTTTTAAACTTGTCAATGGTGATGGTGATTTCTTCAATATTTTTTTGTACTTCACCAAGTTTTAACTCTTCATGTTTCACCAACAATTTCATCAGATTTAGTGAGCAATTTGTTAGGATCTGATTCCACTCCCTTTGAAAGTTCTCTGAATACAACACCGTGGAGACTTTTTTTATCCTTAAGCCCCGTGGGATCATATCCTTGGCTAGGTAATTCTGCAGCGTGGTATTATTCCACCAGATTTTCATTTCATGTTTGGATAATTTTTCCAATTCCAGCATGTGCATAGAAAAATCAGAATCTTCAGCTGGAGTACTGCTGAGGTCACCGAAAACTTGTGCAGCCTTTGCTGATCTATCATTAAGATTCATGATGACCTTAGATAACTCTGTACTATGAGCATTTGCAAAAATACAGTGAATGGCAAGATTAGATTGGGAGACTTCGGCAAAGTCCAAAAGTGCAAATGTGCAAAAAGAAAAGGCTATAAGAAGCCACAGCCAGCTCACCAATCCAGACAGGTGCACGGAACATCATCTTGGACTAAGATGGATATACATAACGAAGTAAGGAAGGCGTTCCAGCTCCATAAAATTCAAATGCTTTATTTCTCCATTAAAAATTGGTGTAGTACAAACAGTCCTTGCCTTAGCGCAAAAGTCCAAGTACAGAGTACATGCGACGCGTTTCGATCGTACCCGATCTTAGTCAATGCATGATTTTCTGAGATTTGCAATGATTGTTATCTAGTGTTCATGGACCAATCCAGTGATCAATGCTGGTCACATGATTATTACCACAGGTCCTGAACACATGAACTTCGCCGCAGCTGCGGAAATTGCACACAAGTGTGGTTAAAATACTAAATGACATATCAAATATACATACAAAACAATCAACAATGCAAGGATTAATACAAAGATAAATTCAAAGAATAAGAATGGAATAAATTCTGCAGTAATTGTACATAATTTCATTTTTACGATTCAGGCCAAATGGATATCTGGTTCGCAAATTATATATCCAAAAAGCTTCTCTGGTTAGAAGCTGTCTTTTGATATCTCCCCCCCGCTGTGACAGTTTAGTTTGTTCTATGCCCTGGATTGTCATCATAGATGTATTACCTGAATGACACATGATAAAGTGTTTGGCAGCAGCTGATATATTTTTACCTTGGATATTAGTGCTTCCTAGGTCCCTTAAGTGCTCTGTGAACCTAGTTTTCAGCTTTCTCGTAGTGCACCCTATGTATGACAAATTACATTCTCTACAGTCAATTTTGTACACTACATTCTTTGAGTGACAATTAATAAATTTTTTTTTTTTTTTTTTTCCTCAAAGATGGGCTCAATATTGTGGCCAGGAGAGCGCCAACTATTGGCAGCTCTTTATCACCTAGTCTCTTTCAATCACAGCCGGCTTCTAGTACATGGTTACAATGTAAAGGCTTTTACAAATGTGGTGTCACTGCGTGCAGTACATGCAGGTACGCATTAACAAATAACACATTCCAAGATAAGGATAAAAATAAAACTTTCCAAATAAATTTTTTTATTAATTGTCACTCAAAGAATGTCTCTCTCATTTCTAGAGAGTTTAGTATTATTTAAACACATGGTATTTTCTCATTTGGTGAGTCACTTCACTATTTACTTAGGACCCCCATGTTGTGATTTTACTTCTATGGTTCATCAGGACTCAGTGGCTACATTAGGCACCATTAGTGATGAGCGAATATACTCATTACTCGAGATTTCCAGAGCACGCTCGGGTGTCTTCTGAGTATTTTTTAGTGCTCGGAGATTTAGTTTTCTTCACCGCAGCTCGATGATTTACAGCTACTAGCCTGCTTGATTACATGTGGATATTCCCTAGCAACCAGGCAACCCCCACATGTACTTAGCCTGGCTAATAGCTGTAAATCATTCAGCTGAGGCGATGAAAACTAAATCTCCGAGCACTAAAAAATACTCGGAGGACACCCGAACGTGCTCGGGAAATCTTGAGTAACGAGTATATTCGCTCATCACTAGGCACCATGTTATTTGTTTTTTATTATATATGCTTTTATATGTCATCCCTAATAAAGTTTTATTAATATTTTTATAATATGGTTCTCTTTGGTACTCTAGCTGTTAGTCATGGCTGGAATAGGGTTATTTATTGTTATGTGAAGTGCCACATAGCTTTAGGTTTTTGGACATTTGTGACTAATCTGCAAATGATGGAAAAAATGTAATCAAAATTTTCCAAACAACTATGTATGTGCACTAATCACAGATATAAATGTGGTTGTAATGTTTACCTCTTATTTCACATCAATGTCAGTTTTATGTAGGTCTGTATGTATTTTATTATATTTCTATATATTTTTCTTACCATTTTATTTATTTCGCATGTAATTAATGAGGTTTTTAATGGTTGTCTGAGGAATGTTCTGCCATGCCGAATGCTCATGGGCAAGCAAATCATCAACATCCACTGATGGCAGCTTCCTTTGCTATTGCTGGTAAGTGAGGTCCAAGATGTGCTTGATTTTAGATTTTTGAAGAGGTTGGCAGCAGTCAGCCAACTTTAGGCTGGAAATCACATACTTTTTTTTTGCCAAAGCCAGATGTGGATTCAGCAGAAAGTAGCATCATAACTTGTTATTTTCCTCTTCCCATCCCTTTTCAATCCACAAAATTGTCAGTTCCTAAACTAGAGGGGCAGATAAAGAATAAAAATTATCTCGACTATATCTTGGTTTCATTTAACGGATTTAAGTTTGAAAGAACACAAAGGTCCATTGAGATCAACCTATAACCTAACATATTGATCCAGAAAAGGCAAAAAACCCATGAGGCAAATGCTAATTGTCCTATAGGAAGTGAAAAATTTGTTCCCCACTCTAAGTATGGCAATCAAACTAGTTCCCTGGATTAATGACTCTCATCCAGAACCTGTTATATTTATGAAGAAAGACATCCATGCATTCCTTGAACTTTAGTGAATCGACCATTTCAACACCTTGTGGCACCTCTGCCCTGTTGTCCAGAGACCCACTGTAATTCCACCCGCAGCACCACGTTCCCAGGCATCCTCACACTCCCAGCCCAGTCTACAGCCATCGGTAGTACAGGCATGGGAGAAAAGGCGGCCTTTCTCGTCAAACCACCCACGAGCACAGGTTCTGACTGCAGGCATTGCCAAACTTCTGTCACTGGAAATGCTGTCATTCAGGCTGGTGGAGACTGACAGCTTCCGTGACTTGATGTCATTGGCAGTCCCACAGTACAATGTGCCCAGCCGCTTTTACTTCAGCAGGCAAGCTGTCCCTGCCCTGCACAAGCATGTGGAGGGACACATAAAACACGCGCTACTGAACGCCGTCAGTAGCAAGGTCCACCTCACCACCGATGCGTGGACCAGTCAACATGGACAGGGGCGATACCTGTTATGACCCCAATGGCGAGGGTCTCAGAGGAACGTGGAAGTCTGCAGAGTACAAAAATCCAGCTCATAGGGCAGTGGTAACTGGGTTGACCATATATCTACTCCTAACGCCAACACTAGAAGTAGCCGGGGATCATTCCTACGTTGATTCTAGATGACACGCGCCAGCCGGAGAATCTAGCTACCCCTAGTAGAGGAAAACAAAGACCTTTCTTGCCTCCAGAGAAGGGGACCCCAAAGCTGGATAGAAGCCCCCCACAAATAATGACGGTTAGGTAAGAGGAAATGACAAACACAGAAATGAACCAGGTTTAGCACAGAGAGGCCCGCTTACTGATAGCAGAATAAAGAAAGGTAACTTATATGGTCAACAAAAACCCTATCAAAATCCACACTGGAAATTCAAGAACCCCCGAACCGTCTAACGGTCCGGGGGGAGAACACCAGCCCCCCTAGAGCTTCCAGCAAAGGTCAGGATATAGATTTGGAACAAGCTGGACAAAAATACAAAACCAAAACAAAAAGCAAAAGGCAGACTTAGCTGATATAACTGGAACCAGGATCAGTAGACAAGAGCACAGCAGACTAGCTCTGATAACTACGTTGCCAGGCATTGAACTGAAGGTCCAGGGAGCTTATATAGCAACACCCCTAACTAACGACCCAGGTGCGGATAAAAGGAATGACAGAAAAACCAGAGTCAAAAAACTAGTAACCACTAGAGGGAGCAAAAAGCAAATTCACAACAGTACCCCCCCCTTAGTGAGGGGTCACCGAACCCTCACCACGACCACCAGGGCGATCAGGATGAGCGGCATGAAAGGCACGAACTAAATTGGCCGCATGAACATCAGAGGCGACCACCCAGGAATTATCCTCCTGACCATAGCCCTTCCACTTGACCAGGTACTGAAGCCTCCGCCTGGAGAGGCGAGAATCCAAGATCTTCACCACGTACTCCAACTCGCCCTCAACCAACACCGGAGCAGGAGGCTCAGCAGAAGGAACTACAGGCACAATGTACCGCCGCAACAAGGACCTATGAAATACATTGTGAATAGCAAACGACACAGGAAGATCCAGACGAAAAGATACAGGATTAAGGATTTCCAATATCTTGTAAGGCCCAATAAAACGAGGTTTAAATTTGGGAGAGGAGACCTTCATAGGAACAAAGCGGGAAGAAAGCCATACCAAATCCCCAACGCGTAGTCGGGGACCCACACCGCGGCGGCGGTTGGCAAAGCGCTGAGCCTTCTCCTGTGACAACTTCAAGTTGTCCACCACATGATTCCAGATCTGCTGCAACCTATCCACCACAGAATCCACCCCAGGACAGTCAGAAGGCTCCACATGACCCGAAGAAAAGCGAGGATGGAAACCAGAGTTGCAGAAAAAAGGCGAAACCAAGGTGGCGGAACTAGCCCGATTATTAAGGGCAAACTCAGCCAACGGCAAGAATGTCACCCAATCGTCCTGATCAGCAGAGACAAAACACCTCAAATAAGCCTCCAAAGTCTGATTGGTTCGCTCCGTCTGTCCATTAGTCTGAGGATGGAAAGCAGACGAAAACGACAAATCAATGCCCATCCTACTACAAAAGGATCGCCAGAACCTGGAAACGAACTGGGATCCTCTGTCTGACACAATATTCTCAGGGATGCCGTGCAAACGAACCACGTTCTGGAAAAACACAGGAACCAGATCGGAAGAGGAAGGCAGCTTAGGCAAAGGAACCAAATGGACCATCTTGGAGAAGCGATCACATATCACCCAGATAACGGACATGCCCTGAGATAGCGGAAGATCAGAAATGAAATCCATGGAGATATGTGTCCAAGGTCTCTTCGGGACAGGCAAGGGCAAGAGCAAACCGCTGGCACGAGAACAGCAAGGCTTAGCTCGAGCACAAGTCCCACAGGACTGCACAAATGACCGCACATCCCTTGACAAGGAAGGCCACCAAAAGGACCTGGCCACCAGATCTCTGGTGCCAAAAATTCCCGGGTGACCTGCCAACACCGAGGAATGAACCTCGGAAATGACTCTGCTGGTCCACTTATCCGGGACAAACAGTCTGTCAGGTGGACAAGACTCAGGCCTATCAGCCTGAAATCTCTGCAACACACGTCGCAGATCCGGAGAAATAGCTGACAAGATAACTCCATCTTTAAGAATACCAACAGGATCAGCGACTCCAGGAGCATCAGGCACAAAGCTCCTAGAAAGAGCATCGGCCTTCACATTCTTTGAACCTGGTAAATACGAGACAACAAAATCAAAGCGGGAGAAAAACAATGACCAGCGGGCCTGTCTCGGATTAAGGCGTTTAGCAGACTCGAGATACATCAGATTTTTGTGATCAGTCAAGACCACCACACGATGCTTAGCACCCTCGAGCCAATGACGCCACTCCTCAAATGCCCATTTCATGGCCAACAACTCCCGATTGCCCACATCATAATTTCGCTCGGCAGGCGAAAACTTCCTAGAGAAAAAGGCACAAGGTTTCATAACAGAGCAACCAGGGCCTCTCTGCGACAAAACGGCCCCCGCCCCAATCTCCGAAGCATCCACCTCAACCTGAAAGGGAAGTGAGACGTCAGGCTGGCACAAAACAGGCGCCGAAGTAAACCGGCGTTTCAACTCCTGGAAAGCCTCCACGGCAGCAGGAGCCCAGTTAGCTACATCGGAGCCCTTCTTGGTCATATCCGTCAAAGGTTTCACAATGCTAGAAAAATTAGCGATAAAACGACGGTAGAAGTTAGCGAAGCCCAAGAACTTCTGAAGACTCTTAACCGACGAGGGCTGAGTCCAATCAAGAATAGCTCGGACCTTGACTGGGTCCATCTCCACAGCAGAAGGGGAAAAAATGAACCCCAAAAAGGGAACCTTCTGTACACCAAAGAGACACTTTGAGCCCTTGACAAACAAAGAATTTTCACGCAAAATTTTAAAGACCAACCTGACCTGCTCCACATGCGAATCCCAATTATCAGAAAAAACCAAAATATCATCCAGATAAACAATCAAAAATTTATCCAGATACTTCCGGAAAATGTCATGCATAAAGGACTGAAAAACTGAAGGCGCATTGGAGAGCCCAAAAGGCATCACCAAGTACTCAAAATGACCTTCGGGCGTATTGAATGCGGTTTTCCATTCATCACCTTGCTTAATGCGCACAAGGTTGTACGCACCACGAAGGTCTATCTTGGTGAACCACTTGGCACCCTTAATCCGGGCAAACAAGTCAGACAACAGCGGTAAAGGATACTGAAATTTGACAGTGATCTTATTTAAAAGCCGATAATCAATACAAGGTCTCAAAGATCCGTCCTTTTTTGCCACAAAAAAGAATCCCGCACCAAGAGGGGAAGAAGACGGACGAATATGTCCTTTCTCCAGAGACTCCTTGATATATGAACGCATAGCGGTATGTTCAGGTACCG
The DNA here is from genome assembly GCF_051348905.1 of Ranitomeya variabilis. NCBI lineage: Eukaryota > Metazoa > Chordata > Amphibia > Anura > Dendrobatidae > Ranitomeya > Ranitomeya variabilis. The sequence goes on along the minus strand of NC_135232.1, from coordinate 312,649,481 downwards.
ACAGATTAAACAGTCTTCCCTTAGGAAATTTACTGCCTGGGATCAAATCTATAGCACAGTCACAGTCCCTATGAGGAGGCAGTGCACTGGACTCAGACTCACTGAAGACATCCTGATAATCAGACAAATACTCCGGAACTTCCGAAGGCGTAGAAGAAGCAATAGACACAGGCAGGGAATCCCCATGAATACCACGACAGCCCCAACTTGAGACTGACATAGCCTTCCAGTCCAGGACTGGATTATGGGTCTGTAACCATGGCAGCCCTAAAACAACCAAATCATGCATTTTATGTAAAACCAGGAAACGTATCACCTCGCGGTGTTCAGGAGTCATGCACATGGTAACCTGTGTCCAATACTGCGGTTTATTTGCTGCCAATGGTGTAGCATCAATACCCCTAAGAGGAATAGGATTTTCTAATGGTTCAAGAGTAAAACCACAGCGCTTAGCAAATGAGAGATCCATGAGACTCAGGGCAGCACCTGAATCTACAAACGCCATGACAGGATAAGATGACAGTGAGCAAATCAAAGTTACAGACAGAATAAATTTAGGTTGCAAATTACCAACGGTGACAGGACTAACAACCTTAGCTATACGTTTAGAGCATGCTGAGATAACATGTGTAGAATCACCACAGTAGTAGCACAAGCCATTCCGGCGTCTATGAATTTTCCGCTCATTTCTAGTCAGGATTCTATCACATTGCATTAAATCAGGTGTCTGTTCAGACAACACCATGAGGGAATTTGCGGTTTTTCTATCACATTGCACCGAATTAGGTGTCTGTTCAGACAACACCATGAGGGAATTTGCGGTGTTGCGCTCCCGCAACCGCCGGTCAATTTGAATAGCCAGTGCCATAGTATCATTCAGACCTGTGGGAATGGGAAAACCCACCATAACATTCTTAATGGCTTCAGAAAGGCCATTTCTAAAATTAGCGGCCAGTGCACACTCGTTCCAATGTGTCAGCACGGACCATTTCCGAAATTTTTGGCAATACACTTCAGCCTCGTCCTGCCCCTGAGACATAGCCAGCAAGGCCTTTTCTGCCTGAATCTCAAGATTGGGTTCCTCATAAAGTAAACCGAGCGCCAGAAAAAACGCATCAAGATCAGCCAATGCCGGATCTCCTGGCGCCAGCGAAAAAGCCCAATCCTGAGGGTCGCCCCGTAAGAACGAAATAACAATTTTTACTTGCTGAGCAGAATCTCCAGATGAACAGGGTCTCAGGGACAAAAACAATTTACAATTATTCACGAAATTCCTAAACTTAAACCTGTCTCCGGAAAACAGTTCAGGAATCGGTATTTTAGGTTCTGACCTAGGATTTCTGATAACATAGTCTTGTATGCCCTGCACACGAGTAGCCAGCTGGTCCACACTTGTAATCAAGGTCTGGACATTCATGTCTGCAGCAAGCATAGCCACTCTGAGGTAAAGAGGAAGAAGAGAAAAAAAAAAAAAAAAAAACTCAGAATCTTCTTTCTTATAATCCCTCTTCTGCAATGCATTAAACATTTAATACGGGCCTGGCAAACTGTTATGACCCCAATGGCGAGGGTCTCAGAGGAACGTGGAAGTCTGCAGAGTACAAAAATCCAGCTCATAGGGCAGTGGTAACTGGGTTGACCATATATCTACTCCTAATGCCAACACTAGAAGTAGCCGGGGATCATTCCTACGTTGATTCTAGATGACACGCGCCAGCCGGAGAATCTAGCTACCCCTAGTAGAGGAAAACAAAGACCTTTCTTGCCTCCAGAGAAGGGGACCCCAAAGCTGGATAGAAGCCCCCCACAAATAATGACGGTTAGGTAAGAGGAAATGACAAACACAGAAATGAACCAGGTTTAGCACAGAGAGGCCCGCTTACTGATAGCAGAATAAAGAAAGGTAACTTATATGGTCAACAAAAACCCTATCAAAATCCACACTGGAAATTCAAGAACCCCCGAACCGTCTAACGGTCCGGGGGGAGAACACCAGCCCCCCTAGAGCTTCCAGCAAAGGTCAGGATATAGATTTGGAACAAGCTGGACAAAAATACAAAACCAAAACAAATAGCAAAAAGCAAAAGGCAGACTTAGCTGATATAACTGGAACCAGGATCAGTAGACAAGAGCACAGCAGACTAGCTCTGATAACTACGTTGCCAGGCATTGAACTGAAGGTCCAGGGAGCTTATATAGCAACACCCCTAACTAACGACCCAGGTGCGGATAAAAGGAATGACAGAAAAACCAGAGTCAAAAAACTAGTAACCACTAGAGGGAGCAAAAAGCAAATTCACAACAGATACCTTTCCCTAACAGCCCATTGGGCTAATGTTGTTGAGCCGGGTACAGATCGTGCGAGTGGCGCAGGACGTGTCCTGCCCACTCCAAGGATTGCAGGAATCCAGTCTGTACGCATTGACTCCTCCTCTTACACCAGTTCCTCAGAATCATCGCTGCAGGAGCCGTCACAGTCCACCTCCACATGGACCCGTGAACGTTTACCTGTTACGACCGACATGAGCACAGCCGTGGCCAAACGTCAACAGGCCGTCTTGAAATTAATTTCTTTGGGGAATTGAAGCCACACAGCGCAGGAGCTCTGGAATGCCATCAAGCAGGAGAGCGATGTGTGGTTTGTGGCAGCGAATCTCCAGCCAGGCATGGTAGTGTGTGATAATGGCCGAAATCTGGTGGCAGCTCTGGGCCTCGGCAACCTCACTCACATCCCATGTCTGGCACATGTGCTCAATTTGGTCGTGCAGAGTTTTTTGAGGGACTATCCGGATCTTGATGCACTGCTGCACAAGGTCCGCCTAGAGTGTGCTCACTTGCGGCGTTCCAGCACGGCAAAATCGCGCATTGCGGCTCTGCAGCGCCGATACCGCCTTCCGGAACATCGCATCATATGTGACCTACCTACCAGGTGGAATTCCACGTTACATATGTTGGAGCGGTTGTGTGAGCAGCAGCAAGCAGTAATGGAGTACCAGCTGCATCAGGCACAAAGAAGTCGCACTCCGCGCCGTTCAGACTTCACAACCACAGAGTGGGCCACTATGAAGGACGTCTGCCAGGTTTGGCGTCCCTTCGATTATTCCACGCGGATGGCGAGTGCAGATGATGCACTAGTCAGCATGACTGTTCCCCTTATCTGCCTGCTTGAAAAATCACTGCAAGCGCTAAGGGATGATGTTGTGGAAGAGGTGGAGGATGAGGATTCACCATTTCCATCATCTTCTGGACAGTCAGCGCCACGTGGTTCCTCACAAACGCGTAGGCAGGGGACACTTTGTGAGGAGGATGAGGAGGAGTCAATGGAGGAGGAAGACATCCGTCCAGAGGAGGGAGTTACACAATTGTCCAGTAGTCAGTGTGTACAGCGAGGGTGGGGTGATGACGAGCGGGCAGAGATCACGCCTCAAGCAGGGGACAGCGTTTCTTGGCCAGTTGGCAGTCTGCAGCACTTGGTGGATTACATGCTGCAGTGCCTGAGAAACGACCGCCGCATCGCCCACATTCTCAACATGTCTGATTATTGGGTGTTCACCCTCCTCGATCCTCGCTACCGGGACAACGTAGAAAGCCTCATCACACCGTTGAACCGGGAGCAAAAAATGCGGGAGTACCAAGAGACACTGGTGAATTCCATCATCTTCTCCATTCCAACTGAGAGAAGTGCTGCTAGTGCATTACAAAGCAGCTCAGTGCGTCCAGGCAGTGGAGGAGGCTCTGCACAAAGAGGGAGCAGAAGCAGTACCTCTGCCCAAGGCAAGACCAGTATGGCCCAACTGTGGCACAGTTTTGTGTGCCCGACACAAAAGTCTACACCATCACAGACGGCTCCAGTCAGCAGGAGGCAACGGTTCCGTCAGATGGTGACAGACTACATGTCTTGCCCTCTTGCTGTACTCCCAGACGGCTCTTCCCCTTTCAAGTTTTGGGTCTCAAAGCTGGATACATGGCCAGAGCTAAGCCAGTATGCATTGGAGGTGCTGGCTTGCCCTGCGGCTAGTGTACTATCGGAACGCGTCTTTAGTGCTGCAGGTGGTGTACTAACTGACCGTCGCATGCGACTATCCTCCGATAACGTTGACCGGCTTACTTTCCTGAAAATGAACCAGGCCTGGATCTCGCAGGACTTTGCCACTCCTCTTCCTGATTAAATAATTAGGTGACTGTCTACAGTATCCAGGTCTCCAGTTGTGTTCATCTTTCTACCACCTGAACTTTAATTCCTGGGCTCCAACACCGCCAGTTGAGGCTCAGAAGTGCCGTCTGCACAGTCAAAACATAGGACCCAGTGTTATTGGGTGTCAGTAACGTCAGCTGATCCCCAGCTGTGTAGCCGGCAATGTGTCCTGCGACCGCCACGCTGACACAACAACTGAAATGTAATGGAACCTGTCCACCCCCCCCAAGGCGTTTGTTACTGAAAGAGCCACCTTGTGCAGCAGTAATGCTGCACAAGGAAAAGGTAGCTATTTTTGTTTAGCTCCTTGCACACGCAGAACTTAACACTTATAAAATGTGTTCACTGATACCGTAAAACCGTCCCGGAGGTGGGACTTTCCTTCGTAATGTGACGCAGCACAGCCGTCATTCTTACCCCCCCGGCGCCGTGCACCGGCTCCTCAGCGTTGTTTGATTCTGTCTCGAAGCCTGCGCTGTTATGTTATCCCTTGGCTAGGCACACTTAGCGCTGCCCCTCTTCTGACATCATTTGGTGTCATGCAGACTGCACCTGTGCGGCCGCGCTGGCCGAGATCCCGCCTCGCAGTGTCTTCTGATTTAATGACACTGCGGGCCTGGGATCCATGGGCATGCGCAGTGCATATCTTCACCTCCGCCTCTCACTCATCTCCCTTTGCCTTCTTCAGACTGTGCGCCGTCAGCTGATCCCTAATAGCATGCCACGGCCGTGACACCGCACAGTCTGAAGAAGCCGTAGGGAGGGGAGTGAGAGGCGAGGATATGCACTGCGCATGGCCACGGATCCCAGGCCCACGGTGGGATTACATTAGACGACACTGCGAGGCGGGATCTCGGCCAGCGCGGACGCACAGGCGCAGCCAGACTGACACCAAATGATGTCAGAAGATGGGCAGCGCTAAGTGTGCCTGGCCAAGGGATAACATAACAGCGCAGGCTCCGGGACGGAATTAAACAACGCTGAGGAGCCGGGGCACGGCGCCAAGGGGGTAGGAATGACGGCTGTGCTGCGTCATATTACGAAGGAAAGTCCCACCTCCGGGACGGTCTCACGGTATCAGGGGACACATTTTATAAGTGTTTAGTTCTGTGTTTGCAAGGAGCATAATGAAAAGAGCCACCTTTTCCTTTTGCATCCTTTGTGCTGCACAAGCTGGCTCTTTCAGCTACAAACGCCTTGGGGGGGGTTAAAGGTTCCCTTTCGACTTTCTCCAATCAGGCTTCGGCCTACACTGTGTTCCTCGGCTCCTCCTGCTGTCCCTGGGCTCCAACAACGCTAGTTGGTGCCTGGAAGTGCTCTCCGCACAGTCAACACTTGCTGCCGTGTTATTGGGGTTCAGTAACGTCAGCTGTTCCCCAGCTGTGTGTGTGGCAATCCCTCCTCTCTCCTCCACCTCCTCCTCCTGCTGTCCCTGGGCTCCAACACCGCTACTTGCTGTCCAGAAGTGCTGTCCGCACAGTCAACAGTTGCCCCTCTGTTATTGGGGTTCAGTAACGTCAGCTGTTCCCCAGCTGTGTGTGTGGCAATCCCTCCTCTCTCCTCCACCTCCTCCTCCTGCTGTCCCTGGGCTCCAACACCGCTACTTGCTGTCCAGAAGTGCTGTCTGCACAGTCAACAGTCGCTCCTCTGTTATTGGGGTCGCTCCTCTGTTATTGGGGTTCAGTAACGTCAGCTGTTCCCCAGCTGTGTGTGTGGCAATCCCTCCTCTCTACTCCACCTCCTCCTCCTGCTGTCCCTGGGCTCCAACACCGCTACTTGCTGTCCAGAAGTGCTGTCCGCACAGTCAACAGTCGCTCCTCTGTTATTGGGGTTCAGTAACGTCAGCTGTTCCCCAGCTGTGTGTGTGGCAATCCCTCCTCTCTCCTCCACCTCCTCCTCCTGCTGTCCCTGGGCTCCAACACCACTACTTGCTGTCCAGAAGTGCTGTCCGCACAGTCAACAGTCGCTCCTCTGTTATTGGGGTTCAGTAACGTCAGCTGTTCCCCAGCTGTGTGTGTGGCAATCCCTCCTCTCTCCTCCACCTCCTCCTCCTGCTGTCCCTGGGCTCCAACACCGCTACTTGCTGTCCAGAAGTGCTGTCCGCACAGTCAACAGTCGCTCCTCTGTTATTGGGGTTCAGTATTGTCAGCTGTTCCCCAGCTGTGTGTGTGGCAATCCCTCCTCTCTCCTCCACCTCCTGCTGTCCCTGGGCTCCAACAACGCTAGTTGGTGCCTGGAAGTGCTGTCCGCACAGTCAACACTTGCTGTCGTGTTATTGGGGTTCAGTAACGTCAGCTGTTCCCCAGCTGTGTGTGTGGCAATCCCTCCTCTCTCCTCCACCTCCTCCTGCTGTCCCTGGGCTCCAACACCACTACTTGCTGTCCAGAAGTGCTGTCCGCACAGTCAACAGTCGCTCCTCTGTTATTGGGGTTCAGTAATGTCAGCTGTTCCCCAGCTGTGTGTGTGGCAATCCCTCCTCTCTACTCCACCTCCTCCTCCTGCTGTCCCTTGGCTCCAACACCGCTACTTGCTGTCCAGAAATGCTGTCCGCACAGTCAACAGTCGCTCCTCTGTTATTGGGGTTCAGTAACGTCAGCTGTTCCCCAGCTGTGTGTGTGGCAATCCCTCCTCTCTCCTCCACCTCCTCCTCCTGCTGTCCCTGGGCTCCAACACCGCTACTTGCTGTCCAGAAGTGCTGTCCGCACAGTCAACAGTCGCTCCTCTGTTATTGGGGTTCAGTAACGTCAGCTGTTCCCCAGCTGTGTGTGTGGCAATCCCTCCTCTCTCCTCCACCTCCTCCTCCTGCTGTCCCTGGGCTCCAACAACGCTAGTTGGTGCCTGGAAGTGCTGTCCGCATAGTCAACACTTGCTGCCGTGTTATTGGGGTTCAGTAACGTCAGCTGTTCCCCAGCTGTGTGTGTGGCAATCCCTCCTCTCTCCTCCACCTCCTCCTCCTGCTGTCCCTGGGCTTCAACACCGCTACTTGCTGTCCAGAAGTGCTGTCCGCACAGAGCCAAACACCTCGCCAATGTGTTAGTGGGGTTCAGTAATGCCTGCTGCTCCCCTGCTGTGTATACGGCAACATGTCATGCGAACGCCACGCAGGCACAACAACTTAAATTTAAGGGAACCTGTCCCCCCCCCCCCCCCCCCAGGCGTTTGTTACTGAAAGAGCCACCTTCTGCAGCAGTAATGATGCAAAAGGAAAAAGTGCCTCTTTTCGCGGTGCTCCTTGCACATGCTGAACCTAACACTTATGAAATGTGTCCCCTCACACCGTTAAACTGTCCGGTCGGTGGAACTTTCCTTTGTCATGTGACGCAGCACAGCCGTCATTCTTACCCCCTATGCGCCGTCTCCTCAGCGTTGTTTGAATCTGTCCCGGAGCCTGCGCTGTTAGGTTAGCCCTTGGCCATGCACACATTTTGCGCTGCCTGTCTTCTGACATCATTTGGTGTCAGGCTGGCTGCGCCTGTGCGGCCGCGCTGGCCGAGATCCCACCTCGCAGTGTCTTCTGATTTAATACCACTGCGGGCCTGGGATCCATGGACATGCGCTGTGCATATCTGAATCTCCGCCTCTCACTCATCTCCCTACGCCTTCTTCAGACTGTGCGCCGTCAGCTGATCCCTAATAGCATGCCACGGCCGTGACGACGCACAGTCTGAAGAAGCCGTAGGGAGGGGAGTGAGAGGCGAGGATATGCACTGCTCATGCCCATGGATCCCAGGTCCGCAGAGTGATTACATTAGATGACACAGCGAGGCGGGATCTTGTCCAGCGCGGCCGCACAGGCGTAGCCAGCCTGACACCAAATGATGTCAGAAGACGGGCAGCGCAAAATGTGTGCATGGCCAAGGGCTAACCTAACAGCGCAGGCTCCGGGACAGATTAAAACAACGCTGAAGAGGCGGCGCACGGCGCCTAGGGGGTAAGAATGACAGCTGTGCTGCGTCACATGACAAAGGAAAGTTCCACCGACCGGACAGTTTAACGGTGTGAGGGGACACATTTCATAAGTGTTAGGTTCAGCGTTTGCAAGGACCATAATTAAAAGAGCTAAGTTTACCTTTTCCAGCATTAGTGCTGTACAATATGGCTCTTTCAGCTACAAACGCCTGGGGGGGGGGGGGTTAAAGGTTTCCTTTCAACTTACTCCAGTGCAGGCTTCGGCCTACACTCTGCTCCCTCTCCTCCTCCTGCTGACCCCGGGCTCCAACACCGCTAGTTGCTGTCCGGAAGTGCTGGCTGCACAGAGCAAAACACCCGCCACTCTGTCAGTGGGGTTCAGCACCGCCAGCTGTTCCCCTGCTGTGTAGCCGGCATCGTGTCCTGCAACAGCCACGCAGACACAAAGCTGCCACCAGTGCAGGCTTCGGCCTACACTCCGCTCCCTCTACTCCTCCTGCTGACCCTGGGCTCTAACACCGCCAGTTGGGGCCCGGTACTGCTAGCTGCACAGAGAAAAACACCCGCCAATGTGTCAGTGGGGTTCAGCACCGCCAGCTGTTCCCCTGCTGTGTAGCCGGCAACGTGTCCTGCAAAAGCCACGCAGACACAAAGCTGCCGCCAGTGCAGGCTTCGGCCTACACTCTGCTCCCTCTCCTCCTGCTGACCCTGGGCTCTAACAGCGCCAGTTGGGGCCCGGTACTGCTAGCTGCACAGAGAAAAACACCAGCCAATGTGTCAGTGGGGTTCAGCACCGCCAGCTGTTCCCCTGCTGTGTAGCCGGCATCGTGTCCTGCAAAAGCCACGCAGACACAAGAACTGAAATTGAAGGGAACCTGTCCCCCCTCCCCCAGGTGTTTGTGTGTTTTACAGCCACCTTGTACAGCAGTAATGCTGCATGTGTGCAAGGTGGCTCATAAACTTATTCTCCTTGCACACGTGGAACAGAACACGTCTACAATGTGTCCCCTGAGACCATTAAAACGTCCCTGAGGTGTGACTTTCCTTTGTAATGACACGCAACGACCCCCTTGGTAGCAAAGCCCTTCTTCTGACATCATTGTTTGGCTGGCTGCGCCTCTGCGGCCACCCTGCCCGACACAACGCCCCTCGGTGTCTTATTTATTTTGACTGCGAGGGTGTGATTGACGGGCATGAGCAGTGCATATCTTCGCCAGGCTGTCACTCAGCTCCTTCCGCCTTCTTCAGACTGTGCGGCTTCATGGCCGTGGCATGCGGTAAGGGATCAGCTGACGCCGCATAGTCTGTAGCAGGTGTAAGGACCCGAGCGAGAGGCGAACATATGTACTGCGCCAGGCCATGAATCCCAGCCCCGCAGTGTGAAACACTGTAAAGACACTGCGGGGCTGGGATCCATGGGCATCGCGAACCGCACCGGCCGACATGAAATGATGTCAGAAGACGGGCAGCGCATGGCCAAGGGATAACGCAACAACGCAGACTCCTGTACAGCAAAATGCGATGCTCAGGAGGCCGCGCCAAGCACCAAGGTGGTATTTTTGCCAGCTGTGCTGCGTCTCATTACGAAGGGAACTCCCGCCTCCAAGACAGATTGACTGTATAAGGGCCAAAATGTTGTACGTGTTTCATTCAGCTTGTGCAAGGAACAAAATTAAAAGAGCAACCTTTCACTTGTGCAGCACTACTGCTGCATAAGGCGTGGCTCTTCTAGTGTGTAACACCTGAGGGGGGGTTAAAGGTTACCTTTAAAATTGGTTCAATTAGGCTTCGGCCTACACTCTGCTCCCTCTCCTCCTGCTGACCCTGGGCTCTAACACCGCCAGTTGGGGCCCGGTACTGCTAGCTGCACAGAGCAAAACACCCGCCACTCTGTCAGTGGGGTTCAGCACCGCCAGCTGTTCCCCTGCTGTGTAGCCGGCATCGTGTCCTGCAACAGCCACGCAGACACAATGCTGCCGCCAGTGCAGGCTTCGGCCTACACTCTGCTCCCTCTCCTCCTGCTGACCCTGGGCTCTAACACCGCCAGTTGGGGCCCGGTGCTGCTAGCTGCACAGAGAAAAACACCCGCCAATGTGTCAGTGGGGTTCAGCACCGCCAGCTGTTCCCCTGCTGTGTAGCCGGCAACGTGTCCTGCAACAGCCACGCAGACACAAAGCTGCCGCCAGTGCAGGCTTCGGCCTACACTCTGCTCCCTCTCCTCCTGCTGACCCCTGGGCTCTAACACCGCCAGGTGGCGCCCGGTACTGCTGGCTGCACAGAGCCAAACACCTCGCCAATGTGTCAGTGGGGTTCAGCACCGCCAGCTGTTCCCCTGCTGTGTAGCCGGCAACGTGTCCTGCAACAGCCACGCAGACACAACAGACCTACAAATGCCTCCAGTGCAGGCTTCGGCCTACACTCTGCTCCCCCTGCTGACCCTTTGCTCCAACACCGCTAGTTGGGGCTCTAGGAAGACAAGCTTGAATAGGTCCCCATCCTGGTTCCAGCACCGTCAGCTGGTTCCGGGCAGAGCCTTTGGCTTAGGTGCCTCCATCTGGGTATCCGAGTTCCACCAACGTCAGGTGGTCCTTGGTAGTGCTTTCAGGCACGGGTACCTCCTGCTTAGTAACCGGGTTCCAGTAACGTCAGCTGGTCCTCGGTAGTTCCATTGGCTCTTGGACCTTCGGCTACCCATCCGGGTTCCAGTACCGTCAGCTGGTTCTCGGCAGTGTCTTTTGCTCTTGTACCTTCTGCTCCCCATCCTGATTCCAGTACCGTCAGCTGGTTCCGGGCAGAGCCTTTGGCTTGGGTGCCTCCCTCTGGGTATCTGAGTTCCACCAACGTCAGGTGGTCCTTGGTAGTGCTTTCAGGCACGGGTACCTCCTGCTTAGTAACCGGGTTCCAGTAACGTCAGCTGGTCCTCGGTAGTTCCATTGGCTCTTGGACCTTCGGCTACCCATCCGGGTTCCAGTACCGTCAGCTGGTTCTCGGCAGTGTCTTTTGCTGTTGTACCTTCTGCTCCCCATCCTGGTTCCAGTACCGTCAGCTGGTTCCGGGCAGAGCCTTTGGCTTAGGTGCCTCCCTCTGGGTATCCGAGTTCCACCAACGTCAGGTGGTCCTTGGTAGTGCTTTCAGGCACGGGTACCTCCTGCTTAGTAACTGGGTTCCAGTAACGACAGCTGGTCCTCGGTAGTTCCATTGGCTCTTGGACCTTCGGGTAGCCATCCGAGTTCCAGTTCCATCAGCTGTTTCTCGGCATTTTCTCGGCCTTCTTGTACCTTCTGCTACATTTCCAAGTTCAAGACCCTAAAGACGACGACCCGGAAGACCACCCCTAAGATGACGACGACACCAGAGACGACAACCGCTGAGATGACGACGACCCTGGAGACGATGACCCTGAAGACCACCCCGATGACGACGACCCCGATGACGACGACCCCGGAGACGACGACCCTGGAGACGACGACGACCTGGAAGACCGAGAAGCAGAAGAACAAGAGGCTGCAGAACAAAGAGCAGAAGAACATTAAGCATAAGACTAAATATCAGAGCAAAAGATATTATCTAAATTATAAGCAGAAGAAGACTAAGCAGTGTATGGGGGTGAGTCCGTTCCTCCTCGTGGTGCCCCTGGATAAAGCCTGATGCTGCAGGCCAAACTGAACGTGGACAAATGTAACTGTTTTGTGACAGGCAGAATGGAAGGTGTAATCTTCAAACTTTTATAGATAACAACTACGGGAATGCCTGTCACAAATAAGAATATGATGAAGAAGTTGAATATGAAGAAGATAATAGTAAAATAAAAAGAATATGAACAATGTAACAAAAAAAAAAATAGGTAGAAGATGAAGAAGAAGATGAATAAGGTGAAGAAGTTGATGTCAAAGAAGCTGATGATGAGGATAATGAAGAAGAAAGTGTGGGAGAAGTAAAAAGAAGGTGAAGGGCGTGGAAGTAGTGAAACATCAATATCTGACAAAATAAAAAAAAAATTAACATAGTCAAAATCTTTCTAACGCCGAACGTCATAAAAAACAAAACAAAATCCTGCTATTCTATTTGATTGGGCTAAACCTCTGTGCCTTTAATGTCTCCGCCACCTCCCCCAATACATCCTACATTATTCTTAGTTGTTTTCCTTCATGTAGAATGAACCTACAAGGAAAGAAAGGGTTTATTTTAATTCAGATATTTTCGTCCCATTGACTTGCATTGGGATCGGGTATCGGTATCGGATTAGATCCGATACTTTGACGGTATCGGCCGATACTTTCCAATACCGATACTTTCCGATATCGGAAGGTATCGCTCAACACTAATTAAGAGAGGTGCTGTTAAGAAATTTGGGGAAAATGGATCAAATGTACCCGGAGGGTATGACTGGAGATGTGATATTTAATACATTTATGTTTTAGAGAAGGATATGGAAGGGCATAGGAATTTTATAATCTGAAGAATGAATGCATTCGTGAATATTGAAGAAGCAAACACATAGGAAAAGAAGACATACCAAACAAGGGGAAGGGGAGGGGGGGTGTTTTGGGGGAAGAGAAGGTTTTGATAATTGGTTTACAATAAAATTATAAGATTATTCCATGATATATAAATTAAGAATGTAATATGTATTGTTGGGAAATCGTGATTGTCACAATAAAAATTTGTTTTGATTTAAAAAAAAAAAAAAAAAAAAAACTTTAGACAAGGGATGAGCAATTTTCCCACAGTACCACATGGGAGATCATGAGTGTTGGGGAGGGCCAACATGCTGAATTTAATCTTGCTCATTATTATATATAAATTTGTATTTCTTAGTATTGAAGTATTAAGTATGTGGACTAGCAGCTGCATCTAATATATGTATTCTTATATAGTTTATTGTAAGGATATGTGCACGGAACCATTTTCTCTTTATCTGAGAAAATAATCCAATTATTCTGATCGGACTCTGAGCAGCGTGGTATCTGTTTTCTCAATGGTTAAGAGAAAAGAAAAAAAAGTTTCTCCATTCTGTAAGTTTGTGAAAATCGTATCAGAGTGCAGTTCAATATTTTTATAGCTCTCAAAATATGGCGATGCGCAAAGAAAAGTGTTTTTAGAGTGTGACAGCAACCAAATATAAACAAACAATATAAATCTGGTATCACTGTAATCACACCGACCTGAAGAATAAAGTCGTCTAATCACTTATATCGTACGAAGAACAGCATAAAAAATAAAACCAATTCTAGATCTGCTGTTGAATTGTTTATTCTGCCTCCCAAGCTGAGCGCTTATGATAGGGTTTCTGTGTAAATCTCTGAAATATGTGATTCAGACAGAACCTCCGGCAGAAGATTCCCTATCATGAGGAAGATGGAGGTACTGTGGATGCCGTTTGGCCTATGATCCTACTGTGTCTGTCTTTTTAAGCGTGCATAAAGCGCGGTCGTGCCATAGATTTGTGCACTTCTGAAACGGACAATACTGAACAGAGGCCAGAGTAACTCTGCTGCCTCATTATAGTGAATGGATCCCTCTGGGAATTTATCTACAGGTATAATTATGATTTTGACTTCATGGGTGTTTTCCAGAAACGAGCAGCAGTGGATGTTGTCAAGTGAAAATTGCAAGTCTGCCATTGTAGTACCCAGTACATTATTCCCAACTCGTGCTTCTGGAGACACGCACCTGAAAATTAAGCGTGCTCTCATCGCTACAGAAATACCAAACATGTGGACGCTAAATGTGATTTTGGCACACTGTTGGGTTCAGAAGGTAGGGGGCATTTGGATTTGGGAGTTGCTGGATTTCTTTTAGGGGGCGAGGAGCTATATTGTTTTTCAAGAGGTTTGTGCTATCGGTAACGTGGAAGCCACTGTATTTCCAGGTGTTGGAAGTGAGTGTTTTGGTTTTTTTTGTGGATTGAGATTAAGCTTTTATTTGCATCACATTTTGAATCACATTTATCCTGCCCTCTTTGCTGAGCACTTGTATCAGGGTTTCCATCTTAATGTCTGAATGATGTGATTCAGATGAAACTCCCGAGGGGTGTAATTTCCAAAATGGGGTCACTTGAGGGGAGATTCTGCTCTTCTAGCACTTAAGAACTCTATATTTGGTGTCCGCAAATTATTCTAGGACAATCTGCTCCAAGAGTCAAATAGCCCTTCGTCCCTCCCGAGTCTCACCGTATGGCTAAGCAGTACTGCACAACCACTTATGGGGTATTTTTATATTCAGCTGAAATTGTGGGACAAATTTTGGTGCCATTTTAACCCATTTCCTTGTATGAAAATGTAAAAATCTGGGGCCAAGACAAAATTTTAGTGGTAAAAATATAATTATTATTTTTTCATTGCCCAATGGTATAAAATTCTGACGCTACTGTGGTGTCAATATGATCACTGCATACTTAGATTGATTAATTGAGAGGTGTAGTTTATAAAATGGGGTAATTTATAGGGGATGGGGGGTTTCTCCTGTTCAGGCACCTCAGGGGCTCTGCCAATGTTATACACTCAAACCATTCTAGCAAAATCTGAACTCCAATATGGCGCTTCTGCTCTTCTGAGCTTTGCACTGTACCTATTGGCATAATCCGGAGAAATTGCGTAACAAATTGTACCATTAATTTTTTCCTATTATACCTTTTGAAAATTAAAAACTTGGGGCCAAAGCAACATTTTTGTGGAAAATCGGTCATTTTACACTGACTCAGCCCAATGTTATACAATTCTGTTAATGGTCTGAGGGTTAAAAATGCTAAATACACCCCTAGATTAATTTCTCAAGAGGTGTAGTTTCTAAAGTTGGGTCACTTATGGGGTTTCTGTTTCAGCATGTCAGGGGGTCTTCAATTGTGACATGGCAATCACAATCTATTCAAAATTGCGCTCCAGAATTCAATTGGCGCTCCTTCCCTACTGAGCACTGTCATTTGCCCAATCAGTAGTTTACCACCACATATGGGGTATTGGTGTACTTAGGAGAAAATGGATCATACAGTTTGTTGTACAATTCCGCCTGTTACCCTTGTGAAAATGCAAAATTTGTGGCTAAATATTTTTTTCTTCTTAACTTCTGTGAAGCACTTTAAGGGTTAATAAACTTATTGAATATGGTTTTTAGCACTTTGAGGGGAAACCAATAGGTTCAAGGCCCTGCCATCGGGAGCGCTGATCCCCCTACTGTCACCTTAGATTGGCAAGTCATTTTCTCCCTACATAAAGAACCTTATGCGCCCCAACATATACCCCCATAAAAAGCTAACTCGAAATGTGCATTGGGGTATCTCCTCCTTCCTTTGACAGGTTGTACAGATGATTTTTTTTGTATATGTGTGTATTTACCATCTGACAGTTATCATCTATTATGTTCTCTTTGGTATTACTGTGTACTTTGCTGCATATTAACTCTTGGCATATACTATTTATCACCCACTAAGGGCTTTTACTATGGATTTTATTGTGCCTGCTCTATGCCACACTATGACTTCATTATAAAAACAGCTTTAAATCTGTCATATTCCATTGGGATTTTTTTTTCTTCCTCAATTGGTGAGGGCTCTTTGTCATGCATCTCCCCTTTGTTAGGCTACGTTCACATTTGCGTTGTGCGCCACAGCGTCGTCGCCGCAACAAAACGCATGCGTCGTGCGGCCCTATCTTTAACATTGGGGCCGCATGGCGCCGCATGTACATGCGTTGTCATGCGTTTTGGTGCGTTGTACGCCGCATGCGGCGTTAGGGCGCACCTGTCAGGGCGCGGCAAACGCAACATGTTGCATTTTTTGGGCGGCGCAGACTTTTTAAAAAAACGCATGCGTCGTGTTTGCGTCGTCGATGCGCCTTTTTTCCCATTGACTTGTATTGACAACGCAGACGACGCAAGTAGTTGCGTCGTGGTGCGTTGTACGACGCATGCGTTTTCCAATAAAAAATGCAAAACATTGTCTAGACTTTGGGGGGGGGGATGAAGAATGACTCAATGCAAAAAAAACGCATGCGGCGCAAAACGCTGCGTTTTTTGTTCAAAACGCAACTGCGTTTTTGTTTGCGTTGTACGTTGCGGCGACGACGCTGCGGCGCACAACGCAAATGTGAACGTAGCCTTAGACTGTTTTTATGTAAATATATTTCTAGTAAAGGTTATTCATATATTTATAAAGCTGCATTTGCTTCCATTTTTTCATGTTTTTTATAAGTTTTGGAAGTGCTGGTATTTCTAGACCATTTCTCTTACTTTGATATTTAGTTGCAAAATCTGACTTCACTGAACTTTTACACACGAATTGAAATTTCAAACCTGGAGAAACCAAGTCCAAATTGGCTCAAGCAAAAGACATCAAATTTAGTCCAGCCAAGGCTATGATGTAAGACTGTTTCACAAGAAGGGAGGAAAAGTTGAGCAGACCGGAGTACAAGAAATGCATCCCTGATAAATGTAAGGTGCCAGATTTTTTTTTTCCCCTCTCGTGAAGCCTTATTTTACCTCTGGCTGTGGCTGACATGAAAAGACAATTTTTGAGCAGGCTATGTAAGCAGGCACAATGTGCTTTGAGGAAAAAAGTGTTTTGTCTTCCGATTTTTCAGTTGATAATGAATTTTTACAAATTGTGAGAGTCACTGGCATAGTAAATGAAGGGAGATACGTGTCACTGCGCATACTGTGGTCAGTGATGTAAAACCAGAGTATTTTTTTCCTCCAGCACACTAACTGCTGAGGTTAAAGCGCCACTGTCACCCCCTCCAGCCGTTATGAACTAAAAGAGCCACCTTGTGCAGCAGTAATGCTGCAGTCTAACAAGGTGGCTCTTTTAGTTTTTGATTAAGTTATTACCTCAATAAAGCGTTTTGAAAATTGTCCACAAAGACCAGATATTGTACCTGGAGGCGTTCCTAAGCGTCCTGTATGAATCCCCCAACGGCCGTCACTCTTCTCTTCAGGGGCGATGGTCGCCGCCCCCTTCGCGCTTTTTCTTCTTAAATCCGGCGCCTGCGCTGTGCGTGCCTGCCTGGGGCCTGCGCAGTGTTCATTGTCGGTCATAGCGCAGATCCAGGGCTCCTGACAGCGGCGGCGGCGGAGCTGTTACCCCAGTGGTGGCCGCTGTCTTCAGGCTCCTCCGGGCACGGTGCGGTGTTATCCAGCGCTGTACAGGCTCCATGGACGTCACTGCGCTCCAGCAGCTGGAAAACTACAACTCCCAGCATGCCCTGACTGCCAGGTCTATCGGGGGACGCTGGGAAATGTAGTTTTCCTGCAGCTGGTGCAGAACAGACGGCAGAGGCTTGCTGTATTCAGCAACAGGGTGGCCGCACTGCCCGCACAGGCGCAGTCATGCACCCTGCGTCTGAGTGTGACTCACAATGAACACTGCGCAGGCCCCAGGCAGGCACGCACAGCGCAGGCGCCGGATTTAAGAAGAAACACCGCAAAGGGGGCGGAAACCAGCGCCCCTGAAGAGAAGAGTGACGGCCGTTGGGGGATTCATACAGGACGCTTCGGACCGCCTCCAGGTACAATATCTGGTCTTTGTGGACAATTTTCAAAACGCTTTATTGAGGTAATAACTTAATCAAAAACTAAAAGAGCCACCTTGTTAGACTGCAGCATTACTGCTGCACAAGGTGGCTCTTTTAGTTCATAACGGCTGGAGGGGGTGACAGTGGCCCTTTAATACAGGAAAGATATATATCTTGGTACCGTGTTAGCCAGTAGATAGAAAGATGTTTAGAATTGAGAGTCCTCAGTGGTTGATACCTTTTATTGGCTAACTGAAAAGATGGTAACAAATTGCAAGCTTTCGAGACTACACAGGTCTCTTCATCAGGCATAGACTAATACAAATTCTGAAGAATCACATATTTATGCACAACATAGCACAGAAAAAAAAACCATGGATAAGACAGGTGGCATAGGAACTTATGTTATGGGCTGGTTTTAGTGGACCTTCATAGAGTGGGTGGCGGAGGTCCACCGTATCTCCACCTGTAGAGTCCTTCCAGGACCTGTGTGAGGTCAATGTCATGTGGCCATCACATGGGTGTTAAATACCTGGCCATGAGAGTCAGTGGGGTGTTATGTATTGAGAGAGCAGGAACTCCCACATAGTTCCCGGAGGAGCTAAAGGACTGTGCGGGAAAACTGCAGGTGAACCTGCAGAGAAAGGACTCTGTCATACCTTATTTGTTTTGTTATCCATTAAGCCAGGAAGGCTCTGCTTTTGTTTTTCTGAACCCTCCCTTGGTCTATGCGGACTTTAATAAACCAGCAGGCGTTTCACTGTCAAAAGTGTTCCTGTGTCTACCTGGAGTTGCAGCTAAGCGTGTCAACCCCTTACAAAAGTCTTATCCAAAAGCTTTTTATAACAAAATATGGAAGTTAAAAAAAATACAAAAATCGACTTTCTGAGCTGGGCAGACTGTTCTCTGGCAGGAGATACCTTATCCGAAAGTGGGATTTGACTCTGGCTTACGCTTATACATCACAGTGAACAATTCCAGAAGTACTGCGGAAAAGAAAAAGCCAGAGTGATACTATTAACAATATTTCCAGCTTTTAATGGTCTAGTTAACTTGTCTAAGGTTACTCTCAAATTCAGATCCATGAGCAAGATCTCCATCTCAAGCTGATTTATCATCAAGGTATAAGAAATTTACATATAAAAGCTTGAAGATATCAATACACAATTTTGCCTGTTAGATTAAGCAAATAACACACTCCTGTAAAGTAGAAATCCCTTCTTAAAGCCACTTCTGGAAATGACAAGTGTTTTTGAATTTTGTATTGAATACATCATTATAATTTCATCAATTTAAAGGGGTTGCCAAGGCTTGGGGCTAAAGTCTGCAGTCACTCTATGGCATTTCAGACTTGTGAAGAATCATCACAGCGCGCACACTGATCACTGTCGGGATTCTCTAGGAGCAGGTGGCGCATGACCACAAGTATGCAATTTGAATACATGTAGTTACATGCCAAATAGACGTGTGCAGCCTCTCTCAGTATACGTGAATTGAAGGAGGCCAAACAGGTCTAGTGAGAATGTGACTGGAAGCATGCAGATCGAATATTTGCAGTCACTTCCTGCACCGCCACCAGAGAATCCTGATCTTCAGCTAGCTCTTCTGAAGATCCGGAAGACTCCCCAAGATAAACCCTAAGACCAAATAGCCATCTAAACCTACTAAATCAGTCTCTGACAATTTTCTTACTGTAACGATTGTATTCCTAATGTACATTTTATAACCTAAGAAGGTTGGTAAAGAAGGATTTTCCCACAATAAGAAGAAAACTATGCTGCATGTGTTTAAGGATAATCCTATCAATTAAGAAGAGGAGAAGATTGATAAAGTGGAAGTGCAGGTGCATCTTTCAGTGCTCATTCTATCAGAGTTCATAACTGGAGGAAAGCCAATATTTTTTGTTCTAATGTCAAAATTTGTAAAGGTGCTGCTTCAGTATCCCATTACTTTGTTCTCTCGTGTTGTACGTAGTTGAGGATTCTGCTTTGTCGTTTGGTTTAAAGATTCTCTAATCTTTTGTCCCAACCTAGGCTTTTTTCTCCCAGTATTTTCTCTATTGGTGTGGTCATGGTGAGCGGGAACCAGATACTACAGCGTTTGACAATTTTTCTTACCATGAACAACCATCATGAGATTCCCACACTGTTTTCTTTTTCTATTTCTAAAATAAATTTTTAAAACCAAATGAAATGTGGATAGTTTTTACATGTCACTTCTCATTCCACATACACCTGTGCAGTGACTACTCGCATAGTTATTTCTATTTTCCATTCTCATTTACGTAACCTGCAACCCCATATCATTAACTAATGGAATAATGAAAATTACATATAGAAAAGACATATAATTTAGATTTACAACCAGTACATTGTAGTCGCAGCAAATTGCAAGTCATAATGTAAACCAATGGGATCAGACTATGTAGCAAAATTCCACAAATTTTGGTTGTGCAGCCTCAAGCTGTTCTGTTGACAACTCTTGTTGGCTAATGTATGTATATATACACATAAATACATGTTAAAAAACTTCCGAGTCAGCAGTTCATAAGACTTGTAACCAGATTTTCACAATACAAACTGAAAACATTATTAACCACTTCAATACCAAGCCATTTTCCACCGTTCCTTACCGCCATACTTTAGCATTTTATCATACATGTACTTTTAAAGGCTATAAAAATTTGTTCTCATTCGGATATTCAAATAATTTTTTGCTTCTTTTCACGATATATGTATTTATTTTTTATTTTTTTGCTGAAATTAGGCAGACAATGTAGAGAAAAAGTTGGAATTATACTTACTGATAATTTGGTGTTCTTTAGCCAGGATTATAGCATTGCTATGAAATTGCGTGTGGGTCCTAACAGAAACCAGAAACAAGCAAAGAGGTTAAAAGCCCCTCTCCTCCCCCATTGTTTTCTAAATAAATCAGAAACACCAGAGAATGCTTGAACAAAGGACGATTTAATGTTCTTAAGGCAGAACAGAGAGGGGATGAATATAAATGGTGCTGTTATGGTGGCTAAAGAAAACCAAATTATTGGCAAGTATAATTCCAATTTTACATAGCACCAGCATGACTGTACTGACATGAGAAATGCAAGATAAACATTTTTTAGGGAGCGACAACAGCATGAAGGACTTTGCTTCAGGCCAGGATTTGGCCTTTGGGCGTAAAGGTACCGTCACACTCAGCAACTTTGCAAAGAGAATGACAACAATCCGTGACGTTGCAGCGTCCTGGATAGCGATCTCGTTGTGTTTGACACGCAGCAGCGATCTGGATCCCGCTGTGATTTCGCTGGTCGGAGCTAGAAGTCCAGAACTTTATTTCGTCGCCAGGTCGGCGTGTATCATCGTGTTTGACATCAAGAGCAACGACGCTAACAATGGATGTAATGGAGCTAACAACCAGCGAGAACGAGAAGTGAGTCGCCGTTACGTCACTGGATCGCTCCTGCATCGTTCTGGAGCTGCTGTGTTTGACGTCTCTACAGCGACCTAAACAGCGACGCTCCAGCGATCTAGTTTAGGTTGGCTCGTTGTCTATATCGCTGCAGTGTCGCTGAGTGTGACGGTACCTTTATGTATAGCATGTAGTGATTGAGAAAGGTGTGAGGTTTGACCACATCGACGTTCTGTATCTCTGCTCGAAGAATGCTGAATACTTTCCAGCACAGGAAAGGGAGGCAGAGACTGATTTACTGTAAGGTAATTTCGAATTTCTCTTCTTCCATCAAGCATATGACATTTTATTTCTAATTATGATTGTCACAGAAATTTAAAACAACGATATGCTGCGATCTATGGAAACTTGATACCACTTTGAGCAAGAAGGATGGGTTTAGCTCTAGGGTGAATCTTATAAATAATAAGATACAATTCTTGAATCGATAAGGCTTGCAATTCTCCTATTCTCCTGGCCATAGTGATTGCTATCAGAAAAACCCCCACTAGGGGTTAGAAGTCTGATTACTGCATTTTCAATATGCTCAAAAGAAGTCATAGTTGGCTTGGTCAGGACTCAATTTTGGTTCCAGGAAGACGTCACATTCTAAGGCTAAGTGCACACATTGCTGAATTGCCACAGAAATTTCCGTGGCAATTCCGCAACTCCTGCCGCGGGTATATCGTATGAGGAATTGGCATGCGTATTCCCACTGAACACTAGTGTTTTGCCAGCGTAATTAGCTTGCAGAATGCTAGTGTTTTCCAAGCGATCTGTAGCATCGCTTGGAAAGGTGATCAGGTTGGTCACACTTGTCAAACAGTGTTTGACAAGTGTGACCAACTTTTTACTATTGTGTCTGCCTTTTTTTTTACATTGATATGGTGCCCAGTCTGTGGAGGAGAGTCTCCTCTCCTCCACCTTGGGTACCAACCGCACATGATCCGCTTACTTCCCGCATGGTGGGCATAGCCCCATGCGGGAAGTAAGCGGATCAATGCATTCCTATGTGTGCAGAATCCCAGTGATTCCGCAAATTAATGAACATGCCGCGTTTTTTTCCGGAATGCGCTTCCGCTCAGGAAAAAAAACGCAGCATGTGCATACAAAATGCAGATTGCATTCTTTTAATAGGATGCTTAATGTATGCTTTTTTTCGTGGTTTTATCGTGTTTTTATAGCAAAAAACGCAAAAAATCCGGAACTTGTGCACACAGCCTTAATGTTTGGCTTCAGTCCTTATTCAGGATTGATTTACGAGCTGATAGTCGAAAATGGAACTTAAGGTCGATGAGTAAGAAAAGACTTTTGTCTAACCCAGATTGTAAAAAATCTAATATTTTATATGTATCCAGGGATGATGGGCAGGGCCTCTCTTGACCTCAGAAAACTGGTTAAATTGACAGCTTTCGCTTCATAGAGCCAGAGAAGGGTGGAGATAGATGGAAAGCAAGCAGGTAGTGAGGTGTATTTAAATGATTGGCCACATCTTTGTTAGCAAATAACAATTTGTTCAAACCAAGCATAGGCTTTTGGTGCATAGACTTCCTTTAAGAAGTCTATGCCAGTATTTTCTTTCCCTTCTAAGAGAACCACAGTAAAGGTTAGAATATTTTGTTCAGCCCATTGGAAGATGCGGTCTTTTAAACTGTCAAGTGTACTGAACTTAGTTCCACCTTAATGCTTTTATAAAGGCAATTGCTTTTGTATAGTTGAATACACCTTCACCTGAGACCTGGCTAACTGGTCCTCTGATCTTCTGAGGGTCTCCCAAAGGGCTTAGTTTTTTGTGCCTTGATGATTTTTAACTCCTGGGGTAATTAGTTCTGAAGAAACACGTTCCTGACCTGTGCTCCCCAACTCCAATCACTTTCATCCGTGGTCACACAAACGCAATGCACTACTTGCTTCTGGTTTATCCACCAGTCTAGGCATTTCCCTACCCCTGGCAACACCCTCCTCTTTATATTTAGTGGCATTTGAGCCCCATTCCAGTGGAATTGGGACTGCTGGGATGGAAGACGTCTTTGTCCCCAGGATGGACATTGCTTCTCTGCTTGAACAGATTTCCTTTGGAAGAGACTCATTTTCTCTTGAAAGGGAATCCTTTTCTGTTTTATAGAAAAGATGCCTATTGTTTTGAGTCCAGAAAAACTCCTTGCAATACATTTCTGTGGGAAAGACCAAGGCTCGATCTTGATTCTAGAAAAGACTGATCCATAATTTTGTCAATCTGAGGGTATGTGTCCACGTTCAGGATTGCATCAGGATTTGGTCAGGATTTTCCATCAGTATTTGTAAGCCAAAACCAGGAGTGGAACAATCAGAGGAAAAGTATAATAGAAACACATGCACCACTTCTGTATTTATCACCCACTCCTGGATTTGGCTTACAAATACTGATGGAAAATCCTGACCAAATCCTGATGCAATCCTGAACGTGGACACATACCCTGAAAGGACAGCTGACCGCACCACCACTTCTGATAATAACTGAGCCTGTCCACCTGCATTGGGAGTATGGCCGCCGGATCACGGGTGCTATAGCCGAAAACACATGCCGGTATATCCAACAACGAATTAAATCTTCACGGCCGGGGGTGCTGATGTACAGAGTGCGGCAAGCCTGACAATGGCCGTTTCTACTGACCCGTAGAAGTGCCTGGCAGGCGCGAAACGGCCGTCGTCAGGCTTGCCTTGCTCTGTACATCAGCACCCCCGGCCGTGAAGATTTCATTGTAAGACAATAAA
Organism: Ranitomeya variabilis; assembly: GCF_051348905.1. Classification (NCBI taxonomy): domain Eukaryota; kingdom Metazoa; phylum Chordata; class Amphibia; order Anura; family Dendrobatidae; genus Ranitomeya; species Ranitomeya variabilis. The sequence goes on along the minus strand of NC_135232.1, from coordinate 312,625,670 downwards.
GGTAACCGTCTCGGAGGATCGGTGAGTGCTGCCTCTTCTTTCTTGGTTGTTTGATCCATAATTTTCTGAATGGTCATAGATGTCTTTTCTTTTAGGCTGATGAAGCACAATTTTGTTGTTGAGGGAGAACAAAATGTTTATGTCCTGCATCCTTAGAAGTTTACCACTTCTGCCATCACCTTAATGAAGAGTCTTGGAGCTGAAAATATTCTGGAAGGTAGGGCAAGAAACTGAAAATTGAAGATCTTTCCATTTGTATTAAGTGCGAACGATAATTATTTTAATATTGAGAATGAATCGACAGGTGGAAATAGGCATCCTTTAAAGCCAAAGAGGCCATGAATGCATTTTCTGTGGCTTTAGGACTCTACAGTGCTCGTTTCCATTTTGAAATGTTTCTAGATAGTGAACTGGTTTAGACTTAGATTTTTGATTGTATGAAATACTGTTTCCATTTTTTAACCATAAAAAGGAATAGTAGCTTATTTGAGTCTGCAGCCATGAGTCACATAAGTGCACGAGTCACAGGGATGCCTGCTCTCCCATCTTCTTAAACGGGGCTAGCAGTATGGGCTGTCTCAGCTAAAAACCCCATGACCAAATTCAACATGGGGACAGACTGAAGAATTCTGGTTCATGAAGTTTTCCCAGGCAGGTGAGATTCAATTTGTTTCTTAAAAAAAGAAAAAAACAATTTACCTATAGCGGTCATAGCAATATTTTGTTTTAGCATAGTAACTAGTGATGAGCAAGTATACTAATTACTCAGGTTTCTCCAAGCATGCTCAGGTGGTCTTCGAGTATTTTGGCGTGCACAGAGATTTAGTTTTCGTCGCCGCAGCTCCATGATTTGTGGCTGCTAGACAGGCTGACTACATGTGGGAATTCCCTAACAAACAGGCAACCCCCACATGTTCAGGCTGTCTAGCAGTCGCAAATCATGCAGCTGCGGCAACGTAATCTCCGAGCACACCAAAATACTTGGAGACCACCCGAGCATACTCGCTTATCACTAATAGTAACCAGTCTCCGAACTTCTGCGAATAAGCCAGTCAATCTTTCTGTCCATGGAATATGTAAAGTGGGAGGTGCCCTCAAACAGTAAAGAAGTCTTTTTTAACCGCTTTTGATACTTGAAAATCAATCTTGGGTCTTTAATTAAAAGAAATTTGCTCTATTTCCTTTGGAAAAACAAGTTCTCTCAGGATGTTTTGGTTTTCTTTCGTCAATAATTAGTTTCCTTGTTGTGTATGGTGAAAACCTTTCTTTTATGTGATCCAAGTCCACTAAACATTTTGTCCTGAATGGTTTGTGGTTTAATCTTTTCCCTCTTCTTTCATAGTATTGCAGACAGCACCACACAGGATATCAATGTCTTCTGAACAGAATAATTTTTTTTTTTCTCACCCATCGGCATGTTAACTCAATCTTTTTCCTCCTCTGAGAAAACTTTATACGAAAACATAGAATCCAAGTCTAAAATTTGTTAGGGTATGTGCACACGTTGCGTATTAGATCAGCGTTTATGGACACGAGGATTTGCATCAGATCTGTAGTATAGTGCACAAGCAATGTTAGTCAATGGAAATTTGAGAATTGTGCACATGCTGTGAAAAAAAAAACGTGTGGCTTTGTAGAGTTTTAGTTTCAGCAGCATGTCAATTCTTTTTGCGGATCTGCAGCGTTTCTGCACCCATTGAGTCAGGCAAATCCGCAGTTTTAAAAAGATCTGTGGCTTTGCTGCAGAGTTGCCTGCAAGAAACACTGCAGATCGGGAAGGTGTAGGTGGGTGTGTGGGCAGGCATCGTCCGATGGGACTACTAGACCCATCCGGCTATGCCTGCCACAGTGACAGCTAGCCAATCATGGGACAGCAGTAGTCCCATCATCCGGCTACTGTGTTATAAAAAATGAAACACATACAGTACATACTCACCAAGCAACTAGTCCCCAAAGCCCCCGATCACCTGTAACAAAAATAAACCAATAGTATACTCCCCGTTCCGATGTAATCCATTTAGTAACAAGTGTCCCACAACGATCTCCCGTGGAGAGCTGTCACATCGGCAGATGTGACCACTCTCCAGGGACACCGCACTGTATCCCTCCGCTGCTGTGAGTTCAGCAGAGTTCATACTGTCACTTGTGGCACCGCTGCATTGGAAAATTCTCACACAGCAGTGCCATAAAGTGAGAGCAATTAACTCATTGAGCCCTCAGTGATAACACTGCAGCAGCCATTGTCCCCTGTCAGTGTGTCACTGGAGGCCTATAGAGCAGGCACATCTCCTGAAGTGACTGCTCTATCGGGGAGATTGTCATGTGCCAGTCGTTAATAAATGGACTACATCGGAACAGGGAGTATTTGTGGGGGGGTTTGTAGAAGATCGAGGGTGTCGCATGGATTGGCAGTACAATAAATATGGGAAATCTGTAGTGTTTTATTTCATTAAAATAGTTTATTCTGGCTGTTTAACTCTTTCACAACTATAGGATTAGCAACAGATAGGTGTCTTATTGACACCACTCCATTACGACGCCGGCTACAATACAAAGGTGACAATAACCCCCTGTCACTGCTACAGGGCAGTGAGGAGAGGCTAAGATGCACCATTTCTGGGGCAGCTGTGAGCTGGTGTTTGTTGCCAGGGGGAGGCAATATCCATAGTCCCTTCCTAAGCTATATCAGCCGGCAGCTTGTCCGCATAGCTTTTTCTGGCTATTATAGGGGGACCCCACGTCTTTTTTTTTTTTTGGGGGGGGGAGGTCCCCTATTTTAAAAGCCATCAAAGGCTAAATATACAGCTGCGGGCTGATATTTATAACCAGGGAAGATCCATAGGTATTAACCCCTTCATAGGCTATAAATATCGGTCTCGAGTTACTGGCTTTCCCTCTCTGGCGCAGAAAATTGCACAGGAGCCCAAGTCTTTTTTTTTTTTTAATTAAACATATTGCGTTTAAGGCCAGGTCTGAGTGCCGGGTACCGAGGTGCAAGACTCGTGCGAGTTTCTCTCAAGTGTGACGTGTGTGTGTGTGTGTGTGTGTGTGTGTGTGTGTGTGTGTGTGTGTGTGTGTGTCTTTAACTCTCCATGTACCATTTTATGTTTATTACTAAACATCGAGCTTGGTATTATCTGTGTGTGTGTAAACATTCTTCAATGGAGTATGTAAATGAAGAGGTTGGACAAGAAATGACATCACAGTTTTTTGTTAAATAATAGATCTTTATTAAAGCTTACAAAAACGCATGAAAATCTGTGCAGATTTTTACCTGCGTTTTCTGCCAAGAGATGCAGAATCTGCGCAGAAAATTCCACAGGCAAATTGCAACGTGTGCACATACCCTGAAGTTTGTGCTCAACTTGTGTTTTTTAACACTACTGTAAATGCAGCCATCAGGCAGATACTTACTGGGCTGTGAGCGGCAGACTGCTTTGCAGATTCAGAGCGAGTTAACTAGTGATCTATGGCTTCCACACTAGACACCAGCATCATCTCCTACCTTATATCATGGACTTTAAGAGGTTCTACCCCCATTCCAACAGGTTCCCCTGGCTTACATTTGAATTCCACACCATTGACTGCAAGGATTACATCCTCAAAGTCACATGACCATGAAGCAGCCAGATACATGAATGTGCATCCTGCATTACTAGAGACGCTGGGTGATAATGCAGAGTGGGCCCCCAGTAGAATCAAAGAGTGCTTCTAAATACTTTATACTGCTCGGCTATAACCTATAGCCCCCATCGAGCACAAAGCAGCAGATACCAAGAAGCCTGAATCCACAAACACCTGGTGCGATCCTGACCAAAAAGGATACTGAAGTGAGACAAATCTATTCAGCAGTGTGAGCACGGCTAAGCAATGTCCACCACTTTCATTACCCAACAATCAGGTATAAGTTCCTTTATTCTAAACCTGCTTAGCTATAGATTCAAGGAGTGAATGTTCTTACATCGTTACCCCATAATCCATACACTAGGTAACAATACAGACTTTAATTTTAATCAGAAACCATATAAAACCTAGACATAGCCATGTGTTTCAGAAAAAAAAACAAAAAAACAAATGTATATACACTTATTGATGTGTGTTAATGTACATGTATTGTTTTTGAGGTGTGTGCATAAACTTTATAATGAAGTTGGCATTGCAGCATTTCAATATAAAATATAACTCCGAACTGCCATTAATATGCAAACTAATGGAGATTGCTACAAGAAGATATAGATCTATCACCATCTAGTGGTTACTTCTATTTCAACACGTGCCTAAGGGTACCGTCTCACAGTGGCACTTTGGTCGCTACGACGGTACGATCCGTGACGTTCCAGCGATATAGTTACGATCTCGCTGTGTCTGACACGCTACTGCGATCAGGGACCCCGCTGAGAATCGTACGTCGTAGCAGATCGTTTGAAACTTTCTTTCGTCGTCAAGTGTCCCGCTGTGGCGGCATGATCGCATCGTGTAACAAAGGTGTGCACGATATTGTATACGATGTAATGGGTGGAGGAGCTTGATACGTAGGAGCGCCAAATTCTCCACCTCCTGTGTGCTGATTGGGCGGTACAATACAATACTGTGCGCTCATTCGACAGACGTGGTACTATTGTTCCCGTCTGATAAAACCGCGGCTCTCGAGTGCTGTATTCTTTTCTCTCCAACCAATGCGCGCACAGTAACCAACGGCCAATCAGCACATTACAGGTGTAGTTAGCTAGCAGCACAACACGCCCCTCGTGAACAACGTCACGCATAGATTATGCAAAATGTGCTCTGAATTGTGAGATCACCTCCTGTGTGACATGCCCGTACGACTTCTACATTGCAAATACGTCATGAAATTATCGCTCCAGCGCCGTGCATTGCGAAGTGTGACCGCAGTCTACGACGCTGGAGCGTCACGGATCGTGCTGTCGTAGCGACCAAGTTGCCACTGTGAGACGGTACCTTAAGCCCTCAAAAGTGATCAGCCAATCATGGGAAAAAAAAAGCTAGCAATACTATAAATAAATATATTATATTACATACATAGTGTCTATTTCACTAGGGACTGTACTGAGAATTTTATTTCACTTAATTTAGCATTGTTACGGTAACTAAATAATTTAGGTCTTGCTTTGACAAAGAAAAAAAATATGGAAGAATTTACCGGCTTCATTAGAAGGGCAAGAAAGTTATATATTTATCCACACACCAAGTAGTAACAAATTAGCTCCCATACAGAACAGAATGAGGAAAAGGGGAGAAAAGTGCATTGTCCTCCAGAGGCTGCTACCTGCAGTAGTCTTCTTACACCAAAGGCAGCTCCTGTTCGCTGACACCAAGGCTACAATGAGTGTGGTTTGTATAGTACATAGCTGGTGTAGGCCATCACTACTTTGGCATTTTTCAAAGCAGTTACTCTAAAATGCATTATGCTTACAATCTAAAAGAGGTGCTCATGTTGTGATCAGCTCATACTAGCTCAAACACATTAAGGAGCAATGAAGCAATCTAAGGCCAAGTGCACGTGTCCAGTAGTCATCCTTTAGAAACGATCCAGCAACAAGAAGTTTGCACAACTTTTGTCTACTTTGAAAAGTGGTGGGTTTGTTTTTCGTTTTGTTTTTTTTAAATAGGAGAATAGATATTATGAATCTGTTTTCCATAGACTTCAATATTAAAACAGTTACATAGACAATTTGTTATCCACCTGAAAACGGATTTCATCTAGATCCATTTTTTATGTCAACAGATTGCTGCGAGATCTGTTCTGACAATTAATGGACATGTGAACATAGCCTAAAGGTACCGTCACACTCAGCAACTTTACAACGAGAACGACAACGATCCGTGACGTTGCAGCGTCCTGGATAGCGATCTCGTTGTGTTTGACACGCAGCAGCGATCTGGATCCCGCTGTGATATCGCAGGTCGGAGCTAGAAGTCCAGAACTTTATTTCGTCGTCAGGTCGGCGTGTATCGTCATGTTTGACATCAAAAGCAACGATGCCAGCAATGTTTTACATGGAGCTAACAACCAGCGAGAACGATAAGTGAGTCGCCGTTACGTCACTGGATCGCTCCTGCATCGTTCTGGAGCTGCTGTGTTTGACGTCTCTACAGCGACCTAAACAGCGACGCTCCAGCGATCGGCTCGTTGTCTATATCGCTGCAGCGTCGCTGAGTGTGACGGTACCTTAAGCCAATTAGATGTTGTCAAAAGCATAACCTTTGCTTGTAAAGTCCTGATGAAAGAAGTCTGGTGTATTATTCCAGTGCATTCAGAACAAAACATAGAACCTTAGCAAATAAAAACAAACCCTAGTGTCTACAGCTCCTATGTAAATCTGTATGTTTCCATAAGATAAGATGGAAAAGTTGTATTCCCATCTCCAAGATCCCATCCCAAAATGCAGTAGGTGTAAGAGTAGCAAATCCCTCCAATTAGAAAATTTTGTATAGCTTGATTCACTATGTCTATGGATACCAAATGTGCTACAATGCTTATACATGAGGGAAGAGACAGCAAATGCCTCCAACTAGAAAATCAGAAACTATACTACATTTCTTATTACACCTACTATGTATTGGGATAGGATCTTGGAGATTATACATTGGATAATTGAAGGGGTATTCTAAAGAGATAAGAAAGAAAAAACGCAGGGGAGAATGAGCATTGGTCTCATGGGGTTTACCTTCCCTGAATCAACATGTTTAGTATAGGTTAACTTCAATGGACTTACCATTGAAGTCCACTACAAAAACTATAGCCACTTGTTCCCTCACTTTCATCTGGTGTACATCTTAAGCCCCCATGTATTCTCATCTTGTCATACTCCATTCCCCCAAATTGGCTTGTTGTCCGATACCATGTAAATGCATAAGGTTACACAGATATTTTTAAAGGGAACCTGTCAGCAGGATTGTGCTCAGAGACCTACAGATGTGTCAGGTCAGCGCCCTTATACTGATTAAAATGATACCTGGGTCGATGAAATCTGTCTTGTGGTTGTTTAATCTTTATTTTCAGTTAATAAGCTTGAGCTCTGGGGTGGCCTCTGGGGGGGGGGGGGGGGGGGGGGGTTCTTCATGCGGTGCTTGTCTTAGGTATTCACAATGCAGGCTGCGGAAAGGTCACTGATCCCTCCGTTACCGGCCCCCTAGTTTACAGACATACACATACATATTGAAGAAAAAAAAAAAAAAAACACATTTGAAAATGGCACCTGCGCAGAAGCAGCAATCAGTGAACTCCAAGCAAGATGGAGTCGCCTGCGCAGTAGCAGCTATCAGATCACCATTTTCAAACTAATTTTTTGGGGGAAATATCAGGATAACCTCAAACATTATATGCACATTACACATGCGATTATGCTGGCGCCGGCAGAGCTTTTCTCCCACGCTGTGTATAGTATGTAAACTAGGGGGCAGGTCAGTGAGGGATCAGTCACCTGTCAGCAGTCTGCATTATTAGTATCTAAGCAGATGACCACATGAAGACCCCCACAGGCCGCCTCAGAGCGCGAGAATATCAATAACTCAAAACTGAAAAGATTAAACAACCAGAAGATGGATTTCACCAATCATTTTAATGTATAACAGCACCAACCTGACACTGTAGATTACTGTGCACAACTCTGCTGCTCTTTAACCAAACCACTTACTGTACATGTCACACACACAGGAGCAATAAAATTGGTTGCAAAATTGTATTAATTTTTTCCTGCCAAATCTTTGATCACTTTATAACTAAGCTAGCAGTTAAGTCACTCCAAAAGTAAAATACTTCATAAGTCTCCAAGGACTAGTGATGAGTGAGCACGCTCAGGTGATCGAGTATTTGTTAGTGGTCTGAGATTTAGTTGGTCACCGCAGCTGAATGATTTACAGCTACTAGACAGCTTTAATACATGTGGGAATTCCCTAGCAACCCCCACATGTACTCAGCCTGGCTAGTAGCTGTAAATCATTCAGCTGAGGTGGCGAAAACTTAATCTCCGAACACTAAGGGTATGTGTCCACGTTCAGGTTTGCTTCAGGCTTTGGTCAGGATTTCATGCAGGTAAAATCCTGACCAAAAATGCACCTGAGGTCACTGGCAGGTCACCTGCGGTGTTCCTGCGTGTTTTGCTCATTGTAGCAACATGCTGCGTTCTGGAAAAACGCAACGCATGTGCGTTTTTGCAGGAATTCCGCATGCGTTTTTTAATGCACAGTGGAGACGGGATTTCATTAAATCCCCTCCACTATGCTGTAACATCTGGACGCTGCGTTTTTTGACGCTGCGGCTCAGCGCGGCGTCAAAAACGCAGCTTTTCTGAACGTGGACACATACCCTTACAAATACTCGGAGGTCACCAGAGTGTGTTTGGGAAAAGCCGAGCAACGAGTACACTCGCTTATCACTACCAAGGACCACTAAACTGTGACAAGGTCGTATAAGCCATGGAAGATAGAAGTGAGAACGAGGGTTGTGGAGTCGAAGTTATGGAGTCGGGGGGTCCATTTTGGTGGAGTCGGAGACAGGGAAATTGAGGAGTTGGAGGTTTGGCTTACCGACACCACAGCCCTGGTGAATGGGAGTTTCTAAAGCCACCCATGACCAAAATTTGTCAATTACCTACAGCATTCCTTGTTTTCTGGATTTTTCTTTTTATACTTTGTTTTGGTTCTGATGCAGTAGAGAAAACATGTGTATTGCCACACTTCATAATTCCTTAACATTCAGTGATTTCCTCTGAGAGGGCAGGAAAGCTAAATACACTAACGTTGAGGGGGTGGCTACATTTTTATTTTATTTTTTTAAATACTGTATAAAACCTACATTTGAGCCCTGCAATACTTTCATGGTCTGTTTCTACAGCATTTAAAGCCGTTTACTTACATCATTCAGGCTAGTTCTAGACTGCCATAACCACGCCAAGTTTTAAGTAATTAACAACAGATCTGGGTTTAAAATGATCAGAACTTGGGTAATCATAGTATGCCTTGGTGATCCAAGTCAGGCATCTGCATTATAGATGTCCAAAACTGATCCAAGATATTTTAGCCAATGTAAGTAACACAATGGGGCATATTTATTCAAAGATAATTTAGAGCAAACTTACAGTTAGTAAACCAGAATGAACCACAATGATAAAACTATATTTAAGACTATCCAGTGTACATTAACATCACAGCTTTGGGCACCACAATGTGTATTTTGTTGCATGCCAACTCATGCCCCTTCTCTGGCAATCCTCTCCCCAATACGGCCACACCTGCCAAATTGTAAGAAAGGGTCCAACACTTGATCCAGTGCGCTATTCTTATGCACCATTGGTAGATTGTCTCAACTAAGTCTCCACCCACCAGGTCCAGAAAACACAAAAGTTCCAAGTAAGCTGAGATACCAAAAAAACACAAACAAAAAAAACAAAAAGGATTGAAAGTTGCATTATTTCATAACAATAAACTAGATAACGTAGACAAGGCAACATTTCAGCCATATTTGGTCTTTCAAGCCAGAGAATGTAAAAATACAGCTACAGCATTTTTACTTTTGGATGGAAAAATGCCCAATATGGCCAAAACATTGCCTTGTCTTTATGTTGCTCTGCCATTTTAAAGTATGGAATAAAAGTCGTTTTTTCCCCACATAAGCCAGTTTTGGTGCCTTGGAACTTAAGGGTCCAAAACAAAAAGTTACAAGCCATGAAAAAAAGTTTAAGGGCAAATTACACCAGAGTTCTGTTGCATTTATCATATTTATGCCTCAATGTGTTCCTGGAAATGGAAAGGGTGCTAGTTCAGAAAGAAACCAAAACTATAGTACTGTGGTAGTTAGGCGCTTCTTGTTTGGAATTTTTCAATATATCACTGTGGGAACTGTGGTGAAATGGCGCTTGTAAAAACTGCAGAACATGGTGGGTGACACCACAACATAGACCAGTTACTGGAATGAGAGAGGGGGAAAAATTAAGATCTTTATTCAGTTTCACTTGTGCAGCATGCTTTTCTGGCAGAAATAATCCAAACATCCTTGTTCAAAGTAGAATTATTCCATCAAGTACTAAAACTATACCTCTGAGGTAAGAATAAATCTCATTCTCCAATCTGGTATATATAATGTAAACACATGGGCAGCATTAGAACCCACAATTTTTATCCACATGTGCCAATCAGTGAATAGGTTTTATAAAAAAAAAAAAAAAATTAAAATCAGACAATAAGCTTGGTCAATTGTATTTGTCATACAATGTCTACAGTACATACAGTTCGAGATGAGCCTAGCACTGCTTCTCAGAATCTGAAAACCAGAGGCCTGAACTAGACATCACAGACTGGGGTTAGGCTACAACTATACTAGATGGAGAACACCTTGACAGATGCATTTCTGGGCTCTTCTCCTTACTTAAAACTAGCTGGCCAAGTAGGGATACATCTAATAAAATGTTTTGGGCACCTTGGCATCATACTTAGTGTGACATTCCTTTGTGTTACACAAAACTGACTTCTGGTGCTAAAAGAGGCCTCCACTGTCCATTCAGAAGTATATAAGCTCCTGAGGGTTCCAATGCAAAAGCTCAGGTCTAGGTCTCTCCACCAAGCCCAAACACTGCTCCTACATTAGACAGGAAATGGAGTATGTAAAATGCAGAAAAGTTAAAGGGCAGTCAATAGAAAAAAGCATAGTTTCGTCTTAGTCTCCCATCTTTAATAGCGTGTTCTTCCAACAGTCAGAGGATGTGGCCTAGGCCGTCTTGCTCTGCGCATCTTGAAGGGCGATTGCCTAGTTTGAAGAAGCTGTAATTGGATTTTCCAGTTCCAAGCTGGAGTGAAGATTGCTGTAACATAACTCGCAAACGCGGCTGGGCTCAAACAGTTGCTGACTTGGAACAGGGACCTTCTGGTTACAACAGCTTGAACAAAAAACATTTCCACAATTCCTTTAAGAGAAGAGAAACCGCATTAAAATAGATTTAGTAACAGTGTAAGGCCACTTTCACATGGCAGTTTTGTTTAGTATTGCATTTCAAGCCAAAAACACAACACAAGAGAAATAATGGAAACCTTTGCCTTTTTAGTTGCAGTCCAACTCGGGGACTTTATTCAAAATATGCACGTGTAAGTGGCTAGATATTTATAAGCAAATGATCCATTTTTTCTTAAGTATGAAATTTTGTCTTAGTATGGTTAACATGACTGGGCAACTAAAATACACTTCAAAATTTTTTTTTTTAATACTTTGTACTGCAGGAATGTCCTCCAAAAATAAGTAAGGCAGCCACTGCTGCAACATCACATTACATCCTAGAATACACATTGTAGTTTCTCTGGCCTGTCTCTACACTATGGATTGTGAACATAGTTCACTCCTGTAATTCAAATGTAAATTACTAATTAACAGCTCTAGCATGTTACATGCCCCAATTTTTTACCAATTATGACCATTTGCTTGGATTTTTATCACAATGCAAATTACAAAATCGTGTGTTACCGAGTAGTGACCCCAACATGATCAGGTCATAAAGTTAGCATTGCCAAAACAACCATGCTCCTGTGAAACATTGGACATGTCAACATAGGGTGCAACATTTATCAATACTGGACCTTTTAAAGAGGACCTTTTGCCAGTTAACCAGTTAACCAGTTAAAACGGACACATAATGGAAAGGTGGCAGAGCCAAGTAAAATGTTGTTTAGATTTAACATTTCCAATCTGGAGCTCTTCGCTTGTAACATCATAATTTATGTTCTAGTTCAACTGGGTGTTAAAGATGTTTCTGGGAAGTGTACTACTCCTGTATGAAGCTGACCAATCAAAAAACAGGCCACCACACAAGGGTCAAGAAATGCCAGCACAATAGGTCTCACACTGGGAGAGCTGCTTTGAGCTGTTAGGCTCGCTCTGCAGCAAGATCAGGGAAGAGCAAAATCTGTGTGCAATTACAGAGTGACCGGAGTAAATGTCATTTATATAGCACCATTAGTTCCACAGCGCTTTACATACATTGTTGGCACTGTCTCCGATGGGGCTCACAATCTAGAATCCCCATAAGTAGGTCTTAGGATTGTGGGAGAAATACTCAAGCTACTTACCAGGTAGCGGTGTTTTTCAGGAGTCCATGACAGCACTAACGAGAGAGGGGATCCGCCCTTCAGGGACAGGAAACCTACAGAGATAAAAGGGCGGCACCTCTCTCCCGCATCAGTTGGATTACAGAGCATGAGAGGACCTCCATTGATTAGTAACACATAAATATCTTAACACATTTCACCTTGTGACTAAAAATTTGTAGAAAATTAACCTACATGAGAATATACTTATCGTGGTGAAAACCCATACCAGTAGAAAGGGAGGGAATATAGGAGTGCTGTCATGGACTCCTGAAAAACACCGCTACCTGGTAAGTAGCTTGAGTATTTATTCAGTCGTCATGACAGCACTAACGAGAGAATTACAGAGAAGAGTATTAGGGTGGGATTACTGTTTCCAGCACCCTTCTACCAAATGTAAGATCATTGGAGCTACCAAGATCTAATCTATAATGATTCAAGAAAGTAGACGGAGATGACCATGTGGCCGCCTTACATATGTCCTCAATTGACACCTCCGATCTCTCTGCCCAGGAAGATGCCATGGCACGGGTGGAATGAGCCTTTACGCCTTCCGGGACTTCTAGGCCACCTGCTGAATAAGCCAGAGAAATTGCCTCCCTAATCCATCTACTCAAGGTGTTTTTGGATACTCTAAACCCTTTCTTGACTCCCTGATAGGATATAAACAGGGAATTATCTTTTTTCCAGGGATCTGTTAAAGAAATATATTTAAGAAGGCATCTTTTGACATCTAATGTATGGAGTTTGAGTTCCTTTGGGTTTTTAGGATTAGGACAAAAGGTGGGGAGATTTATCTCCTGGAGTCTGTGGAACCTAGATGCTACTTTTGGGAGATAGAGTAGTATTAAGAACGGATCCCCTCTATCTTCTCTAATCTGCATATATGGAGTCAGTCTAGAGAGGGCCTGTAAGTCACTAACTCTCCTAGCCGACGTAAGAGCAATCAAAAGAGCAGTCTTTAAGGACAGGATCTTTATAGATGCCGATTCTAAAGGTTCAAAGGGGGGTCCCGTTAACGCTGAGAGGACTAAGTTTAAGTCCCACGGGGCCAGTCTATTCTTAACGATGGGTCTTGATCTAGCGGCCGCTTTAATAAACCGAGCAATCCAATAATTTTTAGCTAACCCGCAATTATATAGCGCCCCCAAGGCTGAAACCTGGACTCTAAGGGTGCTTGTAGCTAGCCCCATTTCGAGACCTTTCTGCAGGAACTCCAAGATCTTTGGAATACTAGCTTTCTGACTGATAACCGCTCCTGAGACCGAAAGGAATTTTCTCCAGATTCTTACATAAATATTTGTTGTGGAGTTTTTTCTGCTTTTTAATAGGGTATTAATAAGTCCCTCTGAAAAACCCTTTTTTCTTAGTAATGACCCTTCAAATCCCACGCCGTCAGATGTAAACTGGCCACTCGTGGATGGAAGATCGGACCCTGTGAGAGGAGGTCTGGGAGTTCTGGGAGAATCCACGGTTGAGAAACGGACATTTTCCTCAGCCAAGGAAACCACGGCCTCTTGGGCCAGAACGGTGCTATCAAAATTACATGAGCATTGTCCTCCCGAATCTTCCTGAGGACTATCGGGATCAAGTTCAACGGGGGAAAGGCGTAGGCTATTTCGAAGTGCCAAGGAATCAGGAAAGCATCCACCGCCACCGGATTGTCTCTGGGGTTTAGGGAACAAAACCGACGACATTTTTTGTTTTCTTTGTTGGCGAAGAGGTCTATCTGTGGGTACCCCCAACGATGGGTGATCTGATCGAAGATGACCTGATTGAGCACCCAATCTCCTTGCCCGAGCTTTCTGCGACTTAAAAGGGAAACACAACGTTGTAGCCGACTTTCTATGTGCAGTGATGTTAGTGACCGTAGATGATTCTCGGCTATCTGTAAGATACGACCCGATACTTCCATTAAGGACCTGGATCGGGTTCCCCCTTGGTGGTTAATGTAAGCTACCGTTACCTGATTGTCTGAGAATAGTCTGACGTGATGGTCCTGTAAGGATATAAGGAAATGTCTCAGAGCTCGTTCTACGGCTAACAACTCTTTGAGGTTAGATGACAAATTCTGTTCGGAGGGTGACCAAACCCCCTGGACCCACATCTCGCCCATATGCGCCCCCCATCCCGTGGGACTAGCGTCTGTGGTTAATACTCGCGATATGTGGTTTATCCAGGGAACCCCATTACGAAGGTTTGGAGCGTGTAACCACCAACGTAAGGACTGAATAGTGGAATCTGACAAGGAAAGAAAACTGTCCAAGTGACCTTCTAACCGACGAGTGTTGTATAGAACCTCCCACTGTAGGACTCTGGTGTGGTACTGGGCCCAACGTACTGCCGGGATACACGACGTGAGTGAGCCAAACAGTGACATTGCTCCCCTCAATGTTATAACTGGATTAGCAATCACTCCAAGAATCTGTCGTTGGATTTTTTCCAACTTAACGTCAGGTAGACGGCACTCTTGTAACCGCGAGTCCAATATGAGACCCAGGAATTCTTGAACCTCTAGAGGCTGCAACCGCGATTTTTTAAAATTGATTATCCACCCCAACTTTTGCAAGGCTGTAATTACTTTGTGTAGTTGGGACGTGCAGTGTGATTCGGAGTTTCCTATTATTAATAGGTCATCGAGATATGGAACTATGAGAATATCCTGCTCATGGAGGTGCGCCATAACCTCCACCATTATTTTAGTGAATACCCGAGGGGCCACCGCCACACCAAAGGGGAGTGCCTTGTATTGGAAGTGTCTTATTGATTCTCCTAAGAGGACTGCAACTCTTAAATAACACTGGTGGTCTACGTGTATGGGGACGTGATAATACGCGTCTTTCAGATCCAAGACGACCATAAAGCACCCGCCAAACAATAACTTTATTGCAGACTTGACCGACTCCATTTTAAATGACGGGATCCACAAAAACCTATTTAGGCCCTTAAGGTTTATAATTGTGCGAAAGGTATTATCTGGTTTCTTAATCAAGAAGAGGGGAGAATAGAATCCTTTACCCCTCTGTACTTCAGGAACCTCCACCAAAACGCCTTTCTGTTGGAGTTCCTGGACCTCAGTCTCTAATGCCAGCTGTTCTGTGGAGGAAGAACGCATTGGTGTTACAAGAAACCTGTCGTCAGGGGTGAATCGAAAGTCAAACTTTAATCCAGACTCAACAATGTTCAAGACCCACGGGCTATTGGAAATAATACGCCACGCCGGATAGAAGGCTAGAAGTCTGCCTCCTACCCGGTCCGCCAGTCATTGTGGCTTCCTGTTGTCTCTAAAGGAATTGAACATGTAGCCTCTACCTCTCTTTTTATTGGCGTCATATCTGGATCTTTCTCTATTTGGTCTTGTTCGATCAAACCACCTCCTATTAGTGCCTCTTCTGTAAGTAGGCCTACCCAGGTAGGGAAACCGTTTCTTACTGTCTCCCGCTTTTTCTAATAATTCGTCCAGAACCGGACCGAATAAGTGCTCTCCCACGCACGGGATGTTGCACAATTTGGATCTGGCCTGCATGTCTCCTTGCCAACATTTCAGCCAGATTGCTCTACGGGCTGAATTAGAGAGTGCGGCCGACCTAGCCGCCAATTTAACTGAGTCCGCTGAAGCATCAGCAAGGTAAGCCGCAGCCCCCTGAATCATAGAGAGGGAGGATAATATTTAATCTCTCGGGGTTTTGTCCTTCAGCTGACCCTCCAGGCTATCCAGCCACACCATCATGGAGCGTGCCGTGCAGGTGGCAGCGATTGATGGTCTGAGAGCCCCTGCTGAAGTTTCCCAGGCTCCCTTGAGAAACACATCTGCCCTCCTGTCCAGTGGGTCCTTTAAAGTCCCCAGATCCTCAAATGGTAGAGAGGACTTTTTAGAAGCCTTGGCTACAGCCGCATCAAGCTTCGGGGCTTTATCCCACGTGGCCGAAGCAGACTCCTCGAACGGATACTTCCGTTTGAAGGATGGAGGAAGAGAACCTTTTCTTTCCGTTTTTTTCCATTCTCTGGAAATTAGGGCGCTAACTTTCTCCACCACCGGAAAGCATCGGCGGGATTTACGGTCCAGACCTCTGAACATGACATCCTGCATGGATTTCTCTGGCGGCGTCTGCTCAATTCCAATTGTATTATTTACCGCTTTAACGAGGCGGTCTATGCGATCAAAAGAAAAACAAGAATGTTCATATTCAGAACCCGAGGAGGATACTGATGAGAGAGAGGCTTCCGACTTCAGATCTCCTAAGTCACTTTCGTGTGAACTTGGGGAACCAGGGTCTATTATTTTAGACCCCCTATTATGAGAATGAGATCTTGTAGAGCTCCTAATCTCTTGTCTAACCATCTGTCTCAGACTAGAAGCAAAATCTGGTGTTTCTTCCGCTATTAGACGTTGGATACACGGACCACATAGTCTTTTAACGTATTCGTCAGGGAGAGGAATACCACATTCTGCACATTCCTTGTGCTTGGATTTAGAGGACCGCTTTCTTCCCTGATGTAAAAAAGGGAATAAGGAGGGACACCAATCACTAAGTGAACTTTCACGATGATCACTTACCCCTACAGTGTCCAAGTGGTACCGAAGATTGCGGGGGGACCCTCTCCACCGAAGCAATATCCATCCGGCTTGAGGACTTTCCGGCTTTAGCAGATTGATCAGCTTTACCCCCAGGACGACTACTGCCACTAGACCGTCGCTGGGTGTTTGCTGCATGGGGCTTCTCCAGGGGATGACACTGCTGCTCAGAAGGCAACTGCACCTGCTCCTGAGACTCCATTGTAACAATGGATATGAAGCATGAAGCAGCCATCATTGAATCCTTAAGTAGCCGGCCCCCTAAAGGTACCTCCCCCTGATGGGGGACAGCCGGCCAATCCTGGTGAACTGCCTGGTACAATCCGGCGTGTGGGAGGCCCCTCCCCTTCCCAAGACCCCCGCCAATGGTACTCACGATCTTCGTCCGGAAGTACCGCCGTCAGATATACCGCACGCCGACTATACAGGGGAGACCAACGGGCGCCGCCATGTTTTTTCCCCGCGCGACGCACTGCGCATGCGCCGGGCGTCATTGCCTGCTGCCGAGCTAAGCCCCGCCCCCCTATGCGCGTCACCTCCGGTGCGACACTTCCTGAACGCTGAACGCAGCGCTCGTGCTGCTTAGAACGCCGGTGTAGAGGGGACGCCTCAGCACATCGCCGGCTGCCAGGGAACCGCTGCCGCGATGTGCGCGCCGATTAGGACCCCGGTGAGAGGGGACGCTCCAGCGTAGTCCGGCTGCCCGGGAACCACTGCCGCGATGTGTGCGCCGATTAGGACGCCGGTGAGAGGGGATGCCGACAGCAAGAGTACCGCCGCCGCGATGTGCGCCACCAGCCGGGAATGCGGGCCTCCCACAGCATACTTACCCGCACCTGGCGATGGGACACCCCTGGAGACAGCACTCCCCCTTGTCTGAAGGCTGCTCCTGCCGTGCTGTTGCCTACCCCCACAGCCCTCTGTGGTGCGGCACTTCCAGCGTCGCGATCAACACCGAGGAAGGGGCCATCCCGCCTACAGGATCGGTGAGTCGGACCTGGGTCCCAATTTCTTCGCCTTTCTTCAAAAGGCCTCTGCAGGGTCCCCTGTCAGGGACAGGAAACCAACTGATGCGGGAGAGAGGTGCCGCCCTTTTATCTCTGTAGGTTTCCTGTCCCTGAAGGGCGGATCCCCTCTCTCGTTAGTGCTGTCATGACGACTGAATAAAACCGACGTAAACAAACACTTTAGCCTTCATCTCAAGCAGCCAGTATGAGGGGGAGGGAGGTAGAGCACAGCACTATGAGGAGAGGTGATAAGCGTTCAGAATGAGAACGTTCAGTGAGGAGAGCAGACGTCAGTTAATACACGTCTCACACAGAAAAGTCTACTGTAACCATCTCACTGCAGAGGTGGCCATTACTACAACATGCTTGGAGTAGATCAGAGAGGAGTGTTATTACACACAATGATGTGGTTTGTGTCATGAAAAGGAGGGCTACACTTCGAAATGTGTAGAAAAAAAATAAATAAATAAATTTGTATCTGCTGCCAGGTGATGAAGAAACGTCAAATGCTGGAAATAATGTAAACAGACACAAACCTTCCATTTATTACATATTTCTCTGGTGTAATCACCCATGGATCTGCAGCAGCCATACAACCTGGACAGTAATTACTATCAGATAGGACCCTATTTTGCGCCATTTTTTTCTCCTCAGCTGTTTATATCCATTACACACAGCACTTCACTTATCACAGCCAGTGTATGGGTGGGGAGGCCCAGTACAGCAGAGCAGAGTAATCCCCAATGCTGTAAACAGGGCTGTATTGCCCCTCCAACCAGAAATGGCTGTTGTGAGATTAGCACTGCTAAAACATCCGTGATGCATTGACATGGTAGAAGTGGTTGTAAATCACACAGCTCTGCAGACAAACGTAATTACAAGTTGTGAGACATGTAATAAGTCTGCTTTCCTCACCGATCTTACTGCTAAACTCCCCACAAAGACACCTGCTCCAAGCCATCATGGGTGCGTGTTCTCCCCCCATGGGTATTGCTGCCAGCTTAGGATTGGTCAGCCTCATGCAGAGCAGTACACATCCTTGGAGACAAATCTCTTAATACCCAGTTAGCTTGGAATTTTTAGGTGATAAATTTGATAAAAACACTCCTTAAGGGAGAGGAGAAAAAAAAAAAAAAAAGAACCAAACAAACCATTCAGCTCTGCAGCCATGTTTAACATGGTCAACGCATAGCTCCCAACAGTCCCTCATACTGCGGGACTGTCCCGATTCTGAGGCTGTGCCCCGCAGTCCCGACCGGGACTCTACTTCTCCCGCACACAGCAGAAGCAGCCGACACGCCCCCTTATATTAGACAGGGATGGGATGGAAGCAGCGAAGAATAAACTCCAGGCAGTGACCATGCAGAGGCTGAGCACAGCTACTCTCGCAGCCAGGTCTGATCAGCCGCCATCAGAGACACTTTGGAGTGGAGATCTCTTCCCAGTCTCCCTCTCTCCGCTTCCTCCCTGATTTATTTCCTCGATAGTAGAGAACGGAGGGAGGATGAGGAGGGTAAGTTACAAGGGAGGCGAGAGGGGAGGCTCCTGCACTCAGCACACGCTGCTGCTGCTGGAAAGTTAAGTGCACTGTCTGCACTCCATCACAGCTGACAGCTCACCACTCCCTGGCCGAGAGCACACCAGGAACTTTACTGCTCAGATGGCAGTGTCCGTGTGCCAGGGCTCTCACACACACACACTGCTGCCTCTGCTCCTGCATTACCGTAATTACCCTGGTGCTGCAGCAGACCTACTGTCTCCAATTACCAATATATCTAGCAATAAGCGGCACTTATCTGCCATGCTCATCGACATCAGCCAGCAGCCTGGGGCTACAACCTGGGCATCACAGACCCCCAGAACAGGGACACATCTCCAAAAACCTGCAGCAGGTCCGTCTATATACACACTGCAAGCTGCAGCAAGTCGCTTATACAGTATGGAGCGTCATGTGTGGCCATTACACAGTATGGAGCCTCATGTGTGGCCATATCTTTTTTTGTTTATTATTGTTTACGAAACATTGTGATCAGAAGTGCTAAATGGGTGTGGTTGGGGCGTGACTAGTTGTGAAATGGGTGTGGTCAGGTGTGGCCTAAAATTTGCCGCTGACTTTGTCCCCCTTTCCCTTCCTCGAAAGTTGGGAGGTATGGTCAACCTGGTCACAGTTCCACTTTAAGACTAGCGAGTCATATGGGGAAGTTTGTGCTGGAGCATTGATTGATAGAAAGGAATAAGAAAAAATCCTTGCTAGTCCCCCTGCTGATCTAAGAAAGCCTTTGGGTATATGAAAAATCAAGCCGGGGGGGCACACAAGCATGCATAACACTATTAAACAAAAAAACAAACAAAAAAAAAAAAACAGACCTTTGTCATCTTTTAGCTGTCTTTTGTTAAAATGCTGCATAATTAGCCCTATGTGTTTGATTACACCAAATATTCAGTCAGCAGAAATGACCAAAATGCCTCATAACAATGTTCCTATGCCAACCTTGAGTAAACCTGCACTCCGAGAACAACATGCAAGCAGGAGGCAGAGCACATGCGCTGAAATGCTATACACAACAAATCCCTAGCATAGCACTGCTTTATAGGGAGCAGCCAGCATGCATTTGTTAGATAACTGCAGATCTACAAACTGAAGGGAGGGAAAAAGGGATACGCTTTTTTTTTTATACACGGGTCAAAAAGGGACAAGCAAAAGTCTCCATCTAAACTATTGTTTTACTTCTATTTTATAGCTGTGTACAGCCCTGGGCAGTAGTCACAGACATACAATTGTGAACACAAATCACTTTTGTACACGTGTACAAGAGGGATTTTTGATACAATTTCTCTCCAGTGTTTCAGAATGTAAGGAAAAAAAAAAAAAGTACCAAAACCAAGACAGACCTAGCGTTCTCACATCTCATTCTTTGTTTCAGTAGGGAACCCACTAAAATAAGTCACCTGCTGAAGAAACAGGAGCACCTCTTGGATAGTGTACCAGTTGGAATAAATCTTTTGCACTATTAAAAAGTTGTTACACAAATACATATTACAGGTTCTCCTCCTCTGTAAAGCTCATACACTTTAGGGAAGCCATTCACAGAAATACAGTTCTCAAAATGGCAGTTATGGAGGAACACATGACCAGACCTGTCCATCAGACTCCTCCAATAAAGACATGGCTTTCCCATGGCACAGTATTTCAGTTGGATGAGGCCAATGAACAGGTCTGGACACATGCTCCTCCTTTAGTTAGAATTGTGACTAAAGGATATGCTGTTATATAGAGAGGGCTAGATGCAATTTTCCAAATGTTTGATAAAATCTCCATCTTGATAAACCTGCCATGCCAACATTGAGCTTGTGCTTTTTGTAAATTACTGCACCTTTAAGAATCACGTGCATTTTTAGACTGCAAGTCCAAAAAAAAAAAAAAAAGTGTATGCAAGTTTAAAGTAAGATTTTCTTCAAGTTGTTGCCCTGATTTTTTTCCCACTGCACACAGAATGGTCTCGGCTTCTTTTCAGAGGACATGTTATACACACGTGAAAGCTGTAGGGCTGAATGGGGAAGATGCAGTTAGTTTTGGTGATTGCAAAAGGACAAACCATCTAACCAACCTCAACAAAAGCTCACCACGTTTCAGCCCCGGCTTCAGCATTCCTGCAAGGAAACATGGCTGAGATGGAGAAAGGTTGCATTGGCGTTGTTGCCCATTTGTGTGCTGGTGAATAGTAACTCAGCAACATTTACAATATGGATGGACAGTGGGTAAGATTAAGGTCTTCTGAGCTCTTGGTAGAACTTACCTACAATGGTGTTTTCGGCTCGCCAACCAGAACTTGCCTTCACAGTTATAACAGTTAGCTGCTAAATGGTCTGGAAGCCATCTTGTCACCTGCAATAACCATCAAAAAACAGCAACAATGGACAATTGCTTAAAATTTGCAGTTTTTTTTATCACAATATCTACACTAATATTCAGGATCTGTGGTTTTGATTAATTTGTGAAGGGTTTTCCCCTGAACAAAGTTAGTTTAAAAAAAAATCTAACGTTTTAAATAAAAGATCGAGTAGCGATTCCCACAATTGGATTTTTTACCCTTTAACCCCCAAAATGATTTTTCTTCATTAGGCTATGTGCACACGTTGCGGATTTTGCTGCGGAGCTGCAGCTGCGGGACAGCAGCAGTTTCCCATGAGTTTACAGTACCATGTAAACCTATGGAAAACAGAAAACGCTGTGCCCATGCTGCAGAAAAAAACGCGCGGAAACACAGCGGTTTACATTCCGCAGCATGTCAATTCTTTGTGCAGAATCCGCAGCGGTTTACACCTGCTCCATAATAGGAATCCGCAGGTGTAAAACTGCAGGGGAATCCACACAAAATCCGCAGGTAAAACGCAGTGCCTTTTACCTGCGGATTTCTAAAATCCGCTGCGGAAAAATCCAGAGGTCCATTCAACGTGTGCACATACCCTTATAGTCTAACTCAGCTGGCCAACACCTAGATCCAGTCTTCAGATTGAAACCCAGACAGGAGTTCAGGCAAATTTGGTGAAAAGTCATGTATGGACCATAATGCCCGGACTAACTACAGGTCTCTGGACTGGAATGGCTTCAGGCATGAAGACCGATATAGACATCACGTTCAAACGGCAAATTCAGCTTCATACAAGTTCACCTGAAAGAACATTTCTACTTTAACCCCCTTGCCAAATTTTACAAATCTGACCAGTATCACTTTGTGGTTATAACTCTGGAACACTACAATCCCACTGATTGAGCCTTTGTGACATACTTTATGATGGTATAATGTCAATATGACTTGTGTTTGAAAATTGCAAAAATATTCACAAACTTTGATTAAAGGGTATAAAAATTTGAGAGTCATGTCACAAAATAGTTATACAATTCCCACATCTACACAATTTTGAAACTTTTTATATATCATCAAGTTAAGGATGTTAAGAATTTCTAGTTTTTCCATCAAAATTTACAAAGCTTTTTTGGGACCATACCACATTTGAAGTGACAGACTTCAAGAAGTTTAACCCCTCAGGTGCATCATGGCCATTTTTGGAATGTGGAAGATAAAAATTTACTCCCAAAATTTGATGTGCAATTTCTCCTGAGCATGCAGATACCCCCATATGTGGGGGAAAATTACTGTTTGGGACCATGGCAGGGCTCAGAAGGGAGGAACGCCATTTGACTTTTTGAATGTAAATTTGTTGGCATAATTAGAAGAAACCATGTCACGTTTGGCGTGCCTAAACAGTGGAAACCCCCCACAAGTGACCCCATTTTGGAAACTAGACCCCTCAAGGAATGCATCTAGATGCATGTGAGCACCTTGAGCCACCAGGTGATTCACAGAAGTTTATAACAGCCATGAAAAATAAAAATCATGTTTTTCCCACAAATTTTAGCCCTAATTTTTTTGTTATTTTCACAAGAGGTAACGGGGAAAAATTGCACAACAAATTTTGTGTTCCGTTTTCTCCCGAGTATGCAAATATCCCATATGTGGTCAAACTACTTTTAAAGGCATAGTGCAAAGCTCAGAAGGAAAGAAAAGCCATATTGGAGTTCCGATTTTGCTGAAATGGTTTGATGGTGCTATGTCAAATTAGCAGAGCCCCTGGGGGAGGTGTCAGAACAGCAGAACCCCCCCCCCCCCATAAGCGCCCATTTTACAAATTACACCCCCAAATGAATTCATCTAGGGATGCAGTGATCATATTGACACCAGTGTCACAGAATTTTATACCATTGTAAGGGGGGGGGAAAAAAAAAAAAAAATGTTTTTGCCTCAGATTTTACATTTTCACACTGGGAAATGGGTAGAAATTGCACCAAAATTTGTCCCACAATTTCTGCTGAATGTAGAAATACCCCATATGTGGCTGTACAGTACTGCTTAGTCAGAGAGACTTGCCGGGACGGCGGCCATTTGCCTTTTGGAGAAGAGATTTTCCTATAACAGTTTGCGGGATCCATATACAGAGCCCCCAAGTGCTAGAAGAGCAGAATTCCCCTCAAGTGACCCTCCCTTTGGGGATTTATCTACAGATGTAGTGACGATTTTGACTCCATGGGTGTTTTCCAGAAACAAGCTGCAGTGGATGTTGAGTGAAAATTGCGAACTGCTGTTGTAGTGACCAGTACATTGTGCCCAGCTCATGCTTCTGGAGACATGCACCTGTAAATTTGGCATTCCTATAGCGCCGAGAGCCTGCCTAACATGTGGACGCTAAAATGTGGTTTAGGCACACTGTGGGGCATTTAGAAGTGCAGATGACGCTGAATTTCTTATGGGGAGCAAGGACCAATTTACTGGTAGAACAAAGAATCTGGAAAAGCTAAAGTAGAAGCTCCTATATTTCCATTGACTGCTGACAGACCTGAATGGGGGCTTTTTTTTGCCGATTTTAGAAAGAAAAAAAAGTGCATGAGATTTCTAAAATCTCAGCTTTTGCTGGTACTGTAAAATGCAGCATAAAATTTGCATAAAGCAGCAAAAAACATGTGAACATAGTAAGGCTGTCAGTGTGCACACCACACACTGTAGAGCAGGCTGCCACTTACTGCTCAGCATGCGGAGGAGTGATTACAGCATGCTCACTAGTGACAGGGCCATGCAGGAGGCTGTAATGGTCACCAGCTAACTGGAAGCGAGCAGCTACTGGGAGGATATAGTTGGTTTTCTCCATGTAGCTGCTGCTCCAGTAGAGCAGCCAGGTTTTTAATACAAATCCTGCAGGATGTTGCAACACCACAGAACCTAGCTCCTGAATACTTCTAATGAAATTGAGCTATTTAGCTTTGTATGGAGGCACAGAGTTGTGATATCACCTGTCTAATTCCACAGCAGCAATACTGGCCTTTTTATTTATATAAAAAAAATTTTTTTATATGAATTCTGACTTTAGATTTGGCCATTTAGCCAGTGAATTCCATTTGTTCTTTTACAAAATTATGACCCATGCTTTGACTGCTCATCTAGCTTAGGACTGCATGGCAAGCTCCAAGTATCCAATAGGGTCACATTTGCTAAAGATGGCAACATACAATTACAATTGGTCTCCAGGGCCATTTTTTCAGTAGACTGCAAAATAAGAATTTGTTTCCTTTAGGTTTTCAATGGCAAGCAGCTCAACTCTAAAGTGAACTTTAATCCCTCCCGCATGTCCACGGTCATGTGGAAAGTGGTACTCCTATGCATAGGGGCTTTATACAGATTTTCCAGCAGGACAATAGCTTACTACACAATGTAGATTGGTATACTGAGCCCTCACACGCTTTTCCCACAAGGATTACATTAATGACTTTGTACCAATATCCTAACAGTTGCCAAGATTTTCCAGGTGCTACTTCTCTAGTAGCAATATAGCTGGGAGCTGTAGTTTAAGGGTATGTGCACACGTTGCGGATTTTGCTGCGGATCCGCAGCGGTTTCCCATGCATTTACAGTACCATGTAATGCTATGGGAAATGAAATCCGCAGTGCACATGCTGCGGAAAAAACCACACGGAAACGCAGCGGTTTATTTTCTGCAGCATGTCAATTCTTTTGTGCGGAATCCAAAGCGGTTTTTCACCTGCTCCAATAGGAAAATGCAGGTGAAAAACCGCAGCGGAAACCGCGATAAATCCGCAGTAAAAAAAATGCAGCAGTTTTACACTGCGGATTTATCAAAACCGCTGCGGAAAATTCCGCAATGGAATCCGCAGCGTGTGCGCATGGCCTAAGACACTGCTGCGCCCATGTTAGACAGAAGCACATTGTATATAATTAGTGTGGGGGGCAACGCTGTGATGTCACTTGTCAGCGTTTACCACTGGTGACAATCCATGATGCTGTACCTCTGTGTCCCGTTTGTCCACCTGCTCCCAGCTAGCTTCAGAGAAGAGCTCTGTACTGCAGCCTGACAAACAGCTAGGATCTCTGTTGCTTTCAGAGTCAGGAATTGAGGTCTGTAAAGAGTAACATTTATATACAATATAACTGTTAACAGCCATCAATTGCCAGTCACCAATTTCAGTGCAGAAATAGACCAAGAATTCAGTCATTTACTTGTATGGCAATTTTTTTTTTTTTTTTTTTTTTTAAACAAGGCATATGAAATACGGCATGTTACACCAGGGTCTCAAACACGCAGCCCACGGGCCACATGCAGTTGCCAATATTGACTTGAGGACTCTCATCTCCAACCTGGACGAACCATTTAATTATAAAATGAAGCCCTGTAGCATGCCAATCCCAACAGCATGTAATATCCTCACTGTCAGGTGACCGCTCTGCAGCTTCCAACAGTCAACACATGGCCGCGTCACTCATGCGATTTTCATACTTACGTTCATGTAACGAGCTTCTCTTCCTGCTTGTTTTTCACTGAATGTCGAATTAAGAAGAGCAGCTCATCAGCACGTGACTAAGTTCTTGCCCCGGGTGCCAGAAAACCTAGATACACCCCTGCTGTTATACACTAGCATGCAGATGTCAACTGCTGGGCTCTGATTGGCCGGCGGCATGCATTGGTATTCTTGTGCAGAGTCTCTGCGGCAATACATTTCAATTGAAAGCGCATCCAAGGGCACATTCTACCAAAATAAAGTGCTGCTGGCATAAAATTGTCACTTTGTCCTATAAAGAATGGGGCTCCCCCAAATTCACATTTTTCTTCTATATGCAGCTCATATACCCAGCTGAGTTTGAGACCCCTGTGTTACACAATAAAACAATTGCCAAACTGACTTTATCCACATGCAGCTTTTGGCTGCCTTAGCCATTGACAGCTAGTCATCACATATGCCAGGGCCATAGTCAAACTGGCAACTTAAAGGGAACCTGTCACCCCCCTCAGGCATTTGTAACTAAAAGAGCCTCCTTGTGCAGAACTAATGCTGCATTCTGACAAGGTGGCTTTTAGTTCTTGTTCCTGGCACTGCTAAAATAGTTTTTTAAAATTTGTCCCCGATACCTTGAAATCGCCACAGGGCAGGTCTTTCCCCCTAATCCAGATGCCTCACAGCCGTCACTCATGGCCTCTGTGCACCGCCTCCTCTTCCTTCATTAGCGTTCCTAGCACCTGCGCTGTTTTTTTTTGGGGGGGGGGGCATGCGCAGTTGCGTTGCCCTTCGAACTTACAGTGCAGGTGCCGGGGACGATGATGAAGGAAGAGGAGGAGGCGCCCAGAGGCCTGATGGCTGTGAGGCGTCTGGATTTGGGAATGGGGGGGGGGGGGGGGACCTGCCCCCGTGGTGATTTCAAGGTATGGGGAGCAAATTAAAAAAAAAAAAAAAAAAAAAAAATTTTCAACAGGGCCAGAAACAAGAACTAAAAGCCACCTTGTCAGAATGCAGCAATAGTGCTGCACAAGGTGGCTTTTTTTAGTTACAAATGCCTGAGGGAGGTGACGGGCTTCCTTTAAGATAAGACGCATGGCATTCAAAGCAAAATGGTATCCTACTGAACCATATTATCAGTTCCCTTGCCATATACTTTCATAAATCAGGTTAGAGTCCATTAGTTTGTGGTTATTGGAACTTACCACCTCATCTGTAAAGTCCCCATTGAAACGCAAGGAGTCAATTTGTAAATGGCTTTCAAGCCGACAACGTAGCTCTTGCACTTGCTTCTTTAAAGTTTCCACCTCCTGCTGGTGACCACTTTCCATTTGCCTCAATCTCTGCTGGATTGCATCTACATATAAAGGCATCCCATCATCATCCAGGTGATTGCGGGCTGGTTGCTCTGGAGTACTCCCAATCCGGTGTCTCCCACAACTATGCAAAGGGCACTTGTGTGGGAAGTTTCTGAGGTGCACCTGGGGGTTGTTTGAACTAGAGTTCTGCCTTGAGAGCTTGCCCTGATTGTCCACACTAAGACATGGTCCATCAACAACAGGAGGGGAAGATTGGTCCCTATTACACACATTTTGCAAGTTGCATTCAGTGGGGGGAAAGGCACTATGATTACAGGGATGAGAAGAATGAGTCCTTTCATCATGGTTTTGCAACCCCTTCAAGCCCATCATAATTATGCCTTCATCAGACACCGGTTCAGTTTTCAATGAAAGTTCAGTTGCTGCTGTCACATGGTCTAGCTTGCATGGCCATGAAGTTGAAATATCATCTACCAGAGTTTCTGTGGAGCTTTCAAGGACATGGGGCAATAGCAAATTCTGTGAAAAATCAGAACTTGGGCAGCTTAGATTTTCTTCTTTTAATAAGTCTGAATCTTGGCTTTCACTTTCCTCTGGATCAGAAGACTGCTCTCCAACAACCTGACTGTCTTGTCCCTCACACAGCAGAGCAACCGTCTCCATTTCAGACTGGCTACAAATACTAGTTTCACAAGGCAGTTGGTCAGAGTCTGTACATTGTCCACCAGTGAGGTTAGCGGTTTCCCCATCGCCCTTTCCTGGGTTGTCCTCAGTCTTTGATGCACCATTACTAGAAGAGTCCTTATCCTCTGCTACTGTCTTTTCAGAGTCCTGACATTTCTCAGTTTGTTCAACCTTAGCCGCCTCCTCTATATTCACAAGCTTTCCATTTGGTTCCTCTCCGCCCCCCTCCTCAATGCTGGCTTCTTGTAATATATTTTCCATTTGTCCTTCCCCAACACCAGCAGCCATGGAGAGCTGTGCCCCCAGCAGTAGTCTCTCTGCCTCTTGGCACTCTTCTGCAGAATTTGCTATTCCATTCAATTCCAAAGAACGCCGATGCTCCTGCCACTCGTTTATACTGGGGTCACTGCTGCGCCTGTTTACACAGGGGACAGTTATATCACAGGCAGTCGGGAGGTCATCGTATGATCGGGTCTTGTGTAACCTAAGAGAAAAAAAAAAATATAAATAAAGCTTGTAATTGATTCATACAAGCCTGCACTATATACTTTACATTTTTAATTATAACATTGACGTTTTCATTATTTTCCCAACTGGATTTCACAAGACGGTAGTCCTGTCAATTTCCGGTTTACACAGGCAGACCAAAGTAAATTTTGCACTGAGCACTGCCTAGACTGCCATGGTTCTCAGCTGTGCAAATTTTATTTACACAGGACGATGTGCTGCCCGAGAACTTTGCCATTGCACAAAAGATAGTTTGTTCATCAGGTGATTGGCAGCCATTTTATACTGCAAAATAATTGTAGAAAGTGTGACTGATTAATCTCTTAAAGGGATTAAAGAGGGTTTAATCAAATTCACATATATTTCAAAGTCTCACCTGCATAGAGGTGGTTCCTCTGCAGCAGGCCCAGGCGTTGGGTATGGGGTACAGGATTCTTCACTGGGTGTGGATGGGGACGAGCCAGGGAGGTAGACGGCACTCCACAACATTAGATTGCGAACGTGGCACACGGGATACAGCACCTGTAACATATGCAGGAACAGAAAAGCTGTACATCAGATACACTTCTCATTATATAAATGCACAAGTGTCCACAGGATATTTCACAGGGATTTGGATTTCTAATGTAAGGCTACTTACAGTTTCTGATTGACAGGAATACAGCAAGTTCTTAAAGGAACGATTGCCAGCCCTTAAAAGTGACCAAACTGAGCATGTCCGCTCTTGGATATGTTTTTCACATCTTTCCTTGGCATTATTACAAAGAAAGGTACCGAACAGACATGAGTAAGTGTGCTGCACCAATTTCACCTATAACAACAACAAATAGGTTTTAGAAGATAAGAGACAACTGAAGGTCAGATTGTGATACTATTACTGATAAGTAAAAGGTGTACATGATCAGAACAATGGTCACTTCAAATATAGACATCTCGTTTAATGACAGATTAATCAAATGTCTGAAGAATAACCCAAGTCAGTGAGTGCCATTACTAAATATATAAATAAGTGTTCAGCCTGATTAGCGTAGAGAGTCTAAGCCACTATTCCGCTCACCGATGTGATTGAAAGGAATTCTTTTTAACAGATGTGGCAAGGATGCAATTTACAGGTTCTCCTCCTGCATTTGTAGGAACAGCTTTCCTTACAAGCTGCATAGCCATTATCAAAACAGCAGAAACTGGAGGAGCCTGGGACCAGACCTGTTCAGCAGCCTACTTCACATGAGAAAGCTCATTCAATCAAAGTATGCCGACTGATCACAAGCCCCATCATCAACTAAAGAATAGGAACGCTGTGAAGACTGAGGTGGTCAATACTAAAAAGTACAGGAGGAGAATCAACACATTTATAAAAGAAATTGTCCAACCCCTTTAAAATGAGCCTTTAACATATCTAGCAGCAGATTGTTTATAGGCATTTTACTACATCACATAAGACACAGAATAGACTAGATACAACATGTTATAAAGGAAGCCATTATGGTCGATCATTAATCACCACTTACCAGAAAAGCTTCATTGAACTCAAACGAACAAGGGAACTGTCTCTGTAACTGGTGAACGCAGTCCAGCCACTGCAAGAACACCGGGCAGCGCTCATTCAGATCTTCAGAGTTCTCTCCATGGCCACAGCGATCAGCAAACTTGTGTCCAAAGTCCAACCACTCAGTCTCCACCAACACTTGGAAACCCTAAAGATTGTGGCAAGGGTAAAAAAAATTATGGCATGATGTGTTGCACACTGTCATCTTACATATACATAATATCTAGGATATTAAGGATTATGCTGAATTATTTTTATTCCAGGGAGACAAGTTATACTATGTGCACACGTTCAGGAATGTCTGCAGAATTTTCCTGAGCAAAACCGGACTCCCTGCGCAGGAAATCCACTCGCGTTTCAGGATTTTTTGCAGTTTTTTGTCTCCAGAGCGTCCCAATGCAATAATATAGCAAATTCGCCAAAAAAATTAATAAATAAAAAAAAAAAAAAAAAAGGAACATGCTGCATTTTTCTTCTTCTTCACAGGAAAAAAAAAAAATGAAGCATGTGCACAAAAGTTGCAGAATGCATTATGTAAGCGTTTTTTTTGCAGCAGAAAACCGCCAAAAAAACACAAAAAAAAAACGCAAGAAGTACTGAACGTGTGCACATAGCCTTACAGTTCACATTACATTCATGTCACATTAATACCATTTATGTGAAAGGGGCGATCTGGGATTAGCATGTAGAATTATCTTCTACAGTATATTCTATGATGGACACCTGTCTGGAAATTTGTTTGGGTTTTAACAGCAGTACTGAGGAGTAAGCGATAGGGTCAGTGACAAAGCATACCTCAATGCTCCTGTAGTAAGGGTCCAAAAGGAGTTTGGAGAGAGCAACAATCTGTGGAGTGCGGTCCCATCCGTCCGAGCAGTGCACAAGAACCGGTCGCTGATCACGATCCAAAGCGTGCACAACCAGAGAAGAGGACTTCAGCAGCATAGAGAGGTGCTGCAGCCACTTTGTTCCCTCCAGGGCAGACAGCCAACTGAGGAAGAGAAAAACCTGCTTTTACCACACACTGGCTGTTAACTTGTAGTCAGATCTGCTTGAAGACCGCAAGGAAGAGAAGCAGCCAAATCTGAAGTTTGGCAAAAATCACTTACTTGGCTGGGTCTGGCATCTGAGTGCATAGCAGTCGTAGAGACTGGAAACTCTTGCGAATGGAGTGTATGTTAGCCATTCCCATAAACACCACCTCACAGTTGGGGTAATACTCTAAAGAAAAGAGCACAAGTTCTACTTACAAGGATATTTGCACAAAGTCCTAAAGTAAAGACTGCGTGAAATCTCACAAGCTTGAGGATTTGGAGTTTTTGTTCCAAAATCCTTCAGAAAAAAAAAAAAACAGTGCACAACTTTAGTGGATAAAGGTTCAACCATTTTTAAACACCCCCAAAAAACAACTTTCAGTTGCAGAGGTCATGCCCAATGACTGCATAAATGAACGCAATACTGCGACACTTGTCAGCTGGCATTTGCAGACATCTACAGGAAACATCCAATACTACAAACTTCAGGCTAACAAGCCATCTCCGCATAGATCTTGCCAGATGTCTGGCATGGATACAACAGCTGTTCAGTCTGTAAAGACTCATGCCTGCAGCTTTACTACCCAGTTTTCTTTAGGGAGTCAAAAAGCAGCAAACGGTCTAATTTATTAAGCTTTATAATTATTAGTGTGGGGGTCTCCAGTTAAAAGAAATCTGTCAGGGGTATTAAACGTGTTTGGAGCAGCAAACATTCCCAGGTGCACGGACATGGAGGCCGCATCACTAGTTGTCTCCGTGCTTAGGGTCCCAGACACCCATCGAGGTTTCAGCTGCCCTCCAATATGTGTTAAGCGCAGTCAGTTTTAAGGGTTCAAAACTAATGCCAGTCCATTTAAAAATTTACTGGTTGATCTACCCAGTCCTCACTATACCAGTTTTAAAAGAACAAATAAGGAATCCCAGACAAAATAATTCTAGAGAAATTGGGTGACCCTTTATAAGCCAATAGATAACCAGAATACAAAAAAACATTTTTAGGCTCAGGTGCTTTCCAAGCATCTTGGGAGTGCTCAAGTAATATGTTAAAGCGAACCTGTCACCCCCAAAATTGATGGTGAGGTAAGCTCACAGTCATCAGGGGCTTATCTACAGCATTCTGTAATGCTGTAGATAAGCCGCCGATGTTACCTGAAAGAGGAGAAAAAGACGTTAGATTATACTCACCCAGGGGCGGTCCCGCTCCGATGGGCGTCTCAGGTCCGGTATAGCGCCTCCTATCTTCATTCCATGACGTCCTCTTCTTGTCTCCGCGCCGCTGCTCCGGCGCAGGCGTACTTTGCCTGCCCTGTTGAGGGCAGAGCAAAGTACTGCAGTGCGCAGGCGCCGGTAAGGTCAGAGAGGCCCGGCTCCTGCGCACTGCAGTACTTTGCTCTGCCCTCAACAGGGCAGACAAAGTACGCCTGCGCCGAAGCGTGGAGACCACAAGAGGACGTCATGGAATGAAGATAGGAGGCGCCGGAGCGGACCTGAGACGCCCATTTGACCGCGGACCAGCAGCGGGACCGCCCAGGTGAGTATAATCTAACCTCTTTTTCTCCTTTTTCAGGTAGCATCGGCGGCTTATCTACAGCATTACAGAATGCTGTAGATAAGCCCCTGATGACGGTGAGCTTACCTCACCATCGATTTTGGGGGTGACAGGTTCCCTTTAAGAGTCCCAGCGATTCCATGCTTTTCCCAGCTATTAGGCAATCCCTGCATGTGTTGTGGCTGAGTACATGCAGCTGCGGGGACTCGCAATACTCAAGCACTTCTGATGATGCTGGCCCACCACCATTTATATGCAAAGCCTCCCTTTGTTAGAGGGAACCCGTCAACAGAAAGAAAAAAAAAAAAAAAAAAAAAAAGCCATTTACCTGCATATATGGGGTTAATCTGAAGGTCAATAGCATTATTAAACTGCCCACTGCAGGGTGAAAGTGAACTTTACCCCCACAGTGTTTCAGGTCAGCATGCCATCCTTGGTACAATCAGTTTTCTCTGCTGCAGATCTAGTAGTGCTCAGAATGCCGATCACTATATAGCCCTGCCGACAACCCTGATTGCTTTCTGCATACTGTATGTTGTCACTGCCAAAGAGTCAGTGGTGGGGTAGGGTTACACAGCAGGAAGACTAGTTTGATTGTGATTCCTAGTCTTGTACTGATCCGATTTTATTAAAACAGCATCATTACTGGGATCAGGTTCTCAGCCCCTACAACATGCTGCTCCCAAATTACACTGCAAAAACCTTCTGATTGATTCCCTTTAAGAAAGTGGGAGCCGCTGACGACTTAAGATTATATATTGTTATGGGCGTTTCAGGAAACATTACAAATGTCTAGTCTCCAGAAATTGTGCAGGTTATCTATACCTTCCCACTCTTGTAGGGATATACATTTAAAGTTTAGAACTGGTACCTAGGAAACAAAGTAGCAATTTACGCAAAACCATTACAAAACTCACCAGGACATTCACAGCCTCCACCTTTGGCGCGGTTAGCGACTGCTGCAGCATAGGAGCGTGCATCAAGAATCAACAGCTTTTGTGGTTGGTTCTCCGGAAACGGGGGTGCATTAGACAAAGAAGAATCTGAGGGTACATTAAGACACTTCACTAGTCTAGCCATTAAAATTGTCAAC
Source organism: Ranitomeya variabilis (assembly GCF_051348905.1). Taxonomy (NCBI): domain Eukaryota; kingdom Metazoa; phylum Chordata; class Amphibia; order Anura; family Dendrobatidae; genus Ranitomeya; species Ranitomeya variabilis. The sequence goes on along the minus strand of NC_135232.1, from coordinate 312,591,921 downwards.
GCAGACTTCCCTTCCAATATTACTACTTACCAAAATCAATATCTGTAAGTACTCCATTAATATGGTTACGGGAACATGAGCCGTTGGCCATCTTGCCTGAACTGCTTCTACTGCTGTCAATTGCACAAGCCTTGGCTATGGATTGTACAAGGTTCTCGTCGTCTGCGTTCCTCCATCCCCACCAGCTAACCTCCGGCTGCCCACAGCGCGCAACAACGGCTCCATTATTCTGGTGCCTGTAAGAACAGAAAGCAGTAGAGCACCAGCCATGTAACGATCTACTGCAACTTGAGGGCAGGTGGTAAACACCAAGGACCAGAGTCATCATTTCCAACAGTGCATTGCTGTGACTACCTCAATCACCGACTTGAACCTTGTTCCATGGCTTTTTTCGTGACTTGGATTCTATTACATCAATGTGGCTTTTCCAGATTTTAGACACACTTGTCATTATTTTCAGAGACCTGTAACGTTCTCATTTCAGGATCTGGGGCTGTGTGAGGGCTTATTTCTGGCGCCAGAAACTGACATTTTGACTTGTTAGGGTAAACAATGTTTTGATCGCCTCTTATTTCAATATTGTGGCTCAATAAAAAAAAAATAAAAAAAAATAAAAAAAAAAAGGTTATTCTAGAGTTTATTTTTTGTTACAATGTTAACTAATTTTTTTTATTTTGATGGAGCAGACGTTTCTGAACATGGAAATACCAAATGTGTAATTTTAATGGTTTCATTTTTAACGGGGGCGATTTGAAAAAACACAAAACAAAAAAGAAATTACTGTATTTAATAGTCCCCTTAGACTTGAAGTTGCAATCATCCGATCGCCTGTGCAATACATAGTAGTGCATCAGCCTTGCTATGTATAGCAAAAATTTAGATCTATGAACGCCGGCATCCACAAGAGGCTCGTGATGAAAGGCACGGGGGTCTTCAGCAGACCACCAGCTGTCATGACAACCCATAGTTGTGCCATGAATACAGTGACTGGTACACGGGATCAATGACGAGCTTCCTGTCTGAGTGTTTAATGCTGCTGTCCACGATTGTCAGCCATCTGCTGGAAAGCACAGGCTCTGTACAAGCCTGCATGGGGTAGGGAGCCAACATATGACATACCATCTGAGATCCACATGTAGCTGTTAGAGGCACTTTACAGATGATAATATTCGCGATAAAGTGCGGGCTCAGCTTCTGAGCCTGAATCAAGACAGGGACACAGCCATGTACATGAAAGTCATTGATCATGAAGGGGGTTAAACTTCAAGTGCTAGATTTGACAAAATACCATATTTCGTCATAATTGTTCAACACGAAAGTTCAAAAAGTTGCGTTTACACGTCAGCATAAAGACTTCAGCTTTACCGTTAAGGGACGAAGCTAGTGCTGGAGTATTTTAAGAAGTTCCAGGCTACAATGAAGAAAACTAAGATATTTGAAAGGCGTCTCACTACAGATAAGCCCTACAATATAAAAACAATACAACGTGCATTTATACATGTTGGATGTGATATGTGGGGCAGTGTTGCTACTGTATCTGGGAGCAGCACGATGTAGTTGCAGAGGAACAGATTCTAGCTATCACTTGGCAGGCTGCTTGGTACAGGTTTGATAAATTTGCAGTCAGATTTTTGTTTATCTGCTGCAGATCTACAGAGTCCTATATAACCTTGTTCACATTACCGATTGACAGCTTTCCACCTATGCACAGTGTATACAGAGCTCATGAATATGGAGGAGTACAGGCTTACTAGTCCTCTAGTGATTTATGTACTGCTGATAAAACTGTGCTTTTAGCATAGCTACATCAAGTAGCCCAGTAAGGGACAATGCGGGGATCAGGGACTCAGTCTCAGCATTCTGATGCTCTCAGATTAGGTGCCATGTTTTCTTAAACATTAGACGGCCACAGAATTGGGAGCGTTAGTGGCAGTACTATGGGGTTACCTGTACACCACAGCAGGAATACGTTTCCATGAACGAAAACTGGCAACACTCTCCAATTCAGGGTCCGTTATCCATGCTGGAACAATCAGTTCTTGGGGATAGCTTGAACATAGCCTTAGAGGGTAGAGACGTGTGTGTTTTAGAAAAAAAAAATTTCACCACTGGATTATACACCAAAAAAATAAATAAATTAAAAAAAAAAAAAAAGTAGGCCACTGTGTGACAATTTATATACCAACAGAAACGCTAGCAATACCCACGACGAGCCCCTGACTGAAGGGGTTAATCATTTTATTGCAGTTTACAAAATTAAAGCCAATGGATTGCTTATAGTCACCATCTCTAATCTTACCTGAAGTTACAAAAACCATCACTCAGCTACTACAATGGCATATCTATTCTGAGCCTATTGAACCAGGGACCCATTGGATTTTAGTATATTAGACACAAAGTTAGAGCAATTACAGAGACTGATTAAGTCTGTCTTCTGATTACAGTCAGGTAGTTGTGTCATGCCTTAGAGCAGAGGTCCCCAACGTTTGACCTTGAGAGCCACATTCAGCTCAGAGGGTCGCGAGCCACATCCAGCCTTGAGAGAGGGTCGCGAGCCACAATCAGCTCCCACCCAAACCCCCCGCCCTCACAATAATGGTAACCAAAGCTTTTTCACAAAAATCAATCACCCCAAAGCAGTATACAAAGATCCAGGGGTTCCTACAGTACCCCCATTCAGTATTCTCCTATAAAGCACTCCCAAGACACTGTCACATCCAGCTTCACACACCTTCTCTTAAATCATCTTAAAACCCCCAAGACCAGTATATGTGCATCCAGATCTGCTCTTTTGTTCAGGGCTGCTCACAAAATTCACCATTTTCAGATTTGCTCTTCATAACTGTTTGCTTCAAGTGGAGCTAATGCACCAAGCTGACAGACAGCCGCGAGCCACAATTCATGGGACCGCGAGCCACATGTGGCTCCTGAGCTACAGGTTGGGGACCCCTGCCTTAGAGCGAGGATTCACAGAACAAAATACATTAAAGGACTATATGTATGCATGTATCACTAGCGATAGTTGGCACTGATAATCCACACAATGAGATTACTCAAGGGGGCAGGGGGAAAATAGTTATGCCATCAATATTATAGAGTCAAGCATTAGTCAAATCTCAACCACCAAATTCACAGTTTAAAGAGTATTAAAGGGCTATATTGCAGAAGTAAATTACCGAGTAATCCTATTTACAAGGCCGTAAGTGGTGAAACAAATGTAGTGAATGAACAGTGTCAGGGAAACAGGTCATTTGAATACTTTTATCTACAGTAACAGCATATTCTGATATTGCCTTTTATCCTTTAAGTATTAGCTGCCATATTAAAAACGAAACATGGCAAATCTGCTATTAAATACCATCAATCAATAGAATGCCCATAATAAAAGTATACAAATGACTCAATATTTACTACTGGATGCCAAATTAATTATTTGCTCATGTGTTCATATAAATCTTCCATACCTGAATTTCTCATTAATGTTAGAAATTCTCCATGCATTATCCATGTCAAATCCCATCCGTTCCACTTCATTCTTAAAGCGTGAGATGACATGATCACCTAAAGGAAGTGGGGGGGGGGGGGGGAAATAAAAAAATATATATATATATATTATGAGTTGGAGACCGGAGACAAACATGCTGTGTGCAGCACTAAACACTGCAGATGAGAGGATAGGTAATTTTTCCCATCTTATGCCTGGGAGTAGCTGAACTGACACCATCTCTTTAACGCCTTACAGTCAACGTACTGGTACATCATATGCCATCTTCCTTACTGATGCAGCCTCAGTAACAGCCTGTATCTTTGATGGCTGCATTATCCAAGCATCAGCTACCTCTTAGGGTACTGTCACACAGTACCATTTTGATCGCTACGACGGCACGATCCGTGACGTCGCAGCGATCGTATGATTATCGCTCCAGCGTCGTAGACTGCGGTCACACGTTGCAATCACGGCGCTGGAGCGATGCCGAAGTCCCCGGTAACCAGGGTAAACATCGGGTAACTAAGCGCAGGGCCGCGCTTAGTAACCCGATGTTTACCGTGGTTACCAGCGTAAACGTAAAAAAAACAAACAGTACATACTTACATTCCGGTGTCTGTCCCCGGCGTTCTGCTTCTCTCCACTGTGTAAGCGCCATAGCCGGAAAGCAGAGCGGTGACGTCAGACGTCACCGCTGTGCTCGCTTTCCGGCCGGCAGACGCTCACACAGTGGAGAGAAGCTGAGACGCTGGAGGACAGACACCGGAATGTAAGTATGTACTGTTTGTTTTTTTTACGTTTACGCTGGTAACCACGGTAAACATCGGGTTACTAAGCGCGGCCCTGCGCTTAGTTACCCGATGTTTACCCTGGTTACAAGCGAACACATCGCTGGATCGCTGTCACACACAACGATCCAGCGATGTCAGCGGGTGATCAAGCGACGAAAGAAAGTTCCATACGATCTGCTACGACGTACGATTCTCAGCAGGATCCCTGATCGCTGCTGCGTGTCAGACACTGCGATATCGTAACGATATCGCTAGAACGTCACGAATCGTACCGTCGTAGCGATCAAAATGGCACTGTGTGACAGTACCCTTACAGTAGCTGTTGACCTGTTCCATTATACTGTTAATCGTCATAGCAGGATTTACAATGTGTGGCTTTGGGAATGCTGTTCCAATCATTTGGGAGACACAGGTAACCATGGGACGTCCTAAAACAGTCCCAAGGGAGGGAACAGAATATCTTTCTCAAATCAGGTCAGGCAACTGCTGCTTGTAGCACCTTTTTTACCTAGGCTGGCATCAGCCAAAGCGAAGGTACGTACTCTGTAGAAGCTCGCGAAAGTGTGATGGGATGGCCAGGTAGCAGCTTTGCAAATCTGGGTTGAAGAAGCCTGCTGGTGTACAGTCCAGGAAGCCCCAACCAACCAGGTTGAGAGAGCCCTCATTCCCAGAGGGGGGCTGGTCTGTCCTCAACACGATAATCCTCCAGTATAGCCGAATTAATCAAGCAGGCGATGGCAGACTTTGAAGAAGGGAGCCCCTTGCGGTGACCCTCAAGAACGACAAACCTGGCATCAGAACATCTGAAAGGAGCAGTTCTTGTGATGTAACAGTAGAGCGCTGACCAGATCCAGCTTGTGAAGAGACCTTTCAAGAGGATGAACTGAAGATGGGCAGAAAGGAGGCAGGACAATGTCTTCACTGATGTGGAAAGGAGACTACCTTAGCACACTGATCCTCAGACCAGTGTTTTCCTTCCTGATGGAAGACAAGAAACGAAGAGCAACAGGAGAAAGCAGCCAGCTCAGAGATCCTTCTCATGGATGTGATGGCTACCAGAAAAGCAACCTTCCAGGAGAGAAAAGATGTGATGTCTTGAATAGGTTTAAAGGGGAATTGCTGAAGAACACTTAAAAATAGGTTAAGGTTCCACTGTTCTACAGGAGGGAGATACAGCAGTGCCAGGCTAGCCATTCCCTGGAGGAAGCTCTTGACCTGGGGACGGGAAGCCAAATTCCATTGAAACAGAATAGAGCACAGAGATCTGACCCTTGACTGTACCAAGAGACAAATCTGTTAAGAACGGATTCAAGAAAAGCCATGATGGACAGAAGGGGAAAAGAGAGCAGAGTGGTTTTCACACCAACCAAAAGAAAAAAACCACAGCTTTCAATCAGAACTATGATCTCAGCCATGCCGTTAAATTCAGAGACTGAGAATTCTGATGGAAGAGCGGGGACCCTGTGACATTAGGTCTGGACAGTGTGGAAGTCTCCAAGGTAAACCTGCAAGTTGATTGCTTAACTCTGCGTACCAGGCACGTCAGGGGCCATTCTGGAGCCACTAGGGTTACTGGGACTCCCTGCACCTTTATCTTCTTAAAGAGTCTTGGGATCAGTGGCATTGTCACATTAAATGCAAACTAGATGGCCTGCTAGAAGGTCCTGCCAGTGTAGAAGAGGTAGATTTACTGGAATTCAGAGCAATTCACGGGAAGGGAGGCTTCCCAAATGATCCAGCAACCCTGGATTGTGATGAAGACGGACCACTCCCAATCAGAGGAGACTGGTCTCAGTTTTGACAGCTTTCCAGTGGAGGGGAAGGAATGATCTGAGAAGAATGAAACAAGAAATACAGCCTGGACAGAGACTACCTGGTCCTGCATAAGGAGAGCCTTGTCAGCGCTGATCTGTCAGGGCAGGTGCTGCAGAGAGAATCTGGAGCCATGGCTGGAGCTGACAAAGCTGCAGAGACAGAGCGTGGGAGAAGAGAGGGGTGGGCCCAGACTGGGCATGCTGCAAGGACCACGTGACATGAAACAGGTGTTCCAATAGGATAATAGAATGCGGGAGACTTCACGTGCTGATAAGTAGGGACAAGTGGGTTGTGTACTGGCTGGCAAAAAAAGCCATGTTAAGGGCTGTAAAGCACGCACAGACATCATGCAGGAGATGGAGGGGTGTAATGACGGCACTAGGAGAGCCCAGGGGCTAAATTCTACTGAGACAGTGCCTCAGTCATGGCGCATCGGGAGTAGTTGGATACGCCAACTCCGATGCCCCCCTGCTCTGCCAAGAGGAGGGACTGTGCAGAAGGGAACAGTACCTGTTTGAGTTCTGACTCCTTCTCGTTTAAGGACTGCATCAGGAGCCCCATGGTGAGATGGTAGAGGGGCAGGGTCACTGGAAAACAAGGCATCCTCCTAGACTGTGCAGACCTCAAGGATTGAGGGGGTTTACAGGAAGGTTGCTGCAAAGAGTTCTGGGGAATAGGCAAGGACCAACTGCCACAAAACCACACTGAAGCGATAGGGGGTAAGGTCCTGCCTAGCAGACCAGAGTGAATGATGTGGGTGACAGCACATAGTTCTCTCGGTCGCTTGTGTGCAGGAAGCCCGGGTAAGAAATTGCACCCTGTAAGGAAGAACCTGAAAGAAAGGGTAACTTAAAAACCACACAACAGGGTGACCTAAAAAGGAAAAGATAGACCTGGGATCAGATCCAGGTCTGCCTCCTACTGACACCAAGCTAAAACCGACAAGCTTTGTGCCGGTCAGTGGGTGTATGCTGAGTAGCATACACCCATGGTTGTGTGTCCCCCAATGAAGCGATAAAGAAACACGAAATATTGTGTGCATCTGTCCGCACACTGAAACATTGTTGGATTCAGCTTCTTTGCCTGCATAAGGCTGCTCTCCATTGAGGTAGCAAAAACCTTCTGACAGATTCTGTAACTCAATGGGTGTATATAAAAAAAATAAAAAAAACCCCACACAAATACTTCACACAGCTGCTTCACCTGAAAAATGAGTGTCAGAAAAAGTAAAATTGCATTGAAAAACAAACCTTCATACATCTGTCTGATAAAGTAAGATTACGGCTCTTTAAATAAGGCGAGAGAAACTAGAGCACAAGAATAGAAAATTGCCTAGTTGGAAAGGTGATAATGTGCTCCTTTTAGAAATGAGTTGACCATTTGGCCACGCTAAGCAGTGTAGGAAAGGGCAAGTCAGGCTAGCAATCAGTGAAAACCAAGACTAAAATTTATGCTCACCTGGTCGGCATAGGTCTCCATGTTGTTCTTTTTCACTGGCATAAACCTCCATGCACCAAGCATGGTAAGCAAAGGAAAACAGATCTTCTATGCGACTAGGTGGACGCAAGGCAGCGTTGAGACGTTTCTGCCATTCCTGGACCTGTTCAGAGTTGAAAAACTGGCACCTGGGATTGAAGAAGGCTCTTTTAGACATCTATATATATGCATTACAAAAAATGATTAAGAAACCTGATAAATGGTTTTTGCTGCAGCCATACCTAATTACTTTGCAGTCCTTACAGGTCAAATGGAGCTGGAAGGGATCACGGCATTCTACAGATTCTATCAGCTGCAGAGGAACCTACAATAATTTATCAAACCTCACTTACCACATGTATGGCACAAGATAAACACACTTTTACAAAAATATGAGCAGATTATAGAGCCCTAGACTGATCACAGCTTCATTAGGACAAGCCACCATATATAAGCTCTTAGAATGGCATTTTCCTAACTGTATGCAAGCGTTCCAATTTCAGGAATTCCAGCTCAAATTCTAAACAGAGTTTATACATCCTGTGCACGTTAAGTGCTTTATTAGGATGCTAGGAGATCAGATTCCTAGAGGAAAATGGCCAGATCTATGTGCATACTCCCCTGCAATGGTTTGCACACTTAAAACAAAAAGGTGTTAAAAAGGGTAGATTCATCTGATACATAAAACGATCCCTTTATACATACACTGCATTACCAGTTTTGCACCAATGTTGATTTTGAGCATTTATTACCCACCACGGCTGAATTCAGTTGGGCCAATATCTTCTGGAAAAACCCATAGCAATATAACATGCAGTGACAGGTAGTTCTCACTGCATGATATTACCTTGTACTGTAAAGGCAGCACATCATACAGTGCATTAGCTAGCAAGGCAAAAGGAGAGATTAATACGGACGTCTGCACTGCTGTTAATGCAGCACTCATACTTAGGACAAGTTATGTGACGTAATGCATTTACAAGGGAGCTTTTATAGATAATGCAACATCAAAATCCTGAACTACGAATTAACTTACAGTAATTTTATTTTTTTTTTTACTTTAAGTGGCCCAGGGAATGAGGAACCATTTGTTATATTTGCTAAAATCCCTCAGTATGATAATCCCAATGCATGTGCAGTGAAATACTTACATTGATCGAGGACTCCTTAAACTTGATGTTCAGACGATAATTTGAAAGCGAAATGATGGCATCTTCTGCACGACCCACAAATTCTGTGCTCTCTCCATGTAACTCCTGGAAAGGAACCTGAGCAGAGACATTACAAACATGAATCCCATGGGTCTGTATACTATACAGCAGAGACAACAGAAGAGGATCTGGCACCAGGTTACAGCTACTTAATCTGAGCAGCATGATGTAGGGGTAGACACCCCGATTCTAGCGATACGTCACTTACTGGACTGCATGCAGGATATCAGTAGAGGAGTAGTAAACGTACTGCCATGAAGTCCTCCATATCAAAGCTCTGTATAGCCCTGACCCAACCACTTGGCAGCTTTCTGCCTCTGCACAGTGTACACAGAAATCTGCCAAGAAGTGATGGAGGGATGGGGTTATTGCATCATTATAGTAATAGGTAGCATTCAGAGAACTACTAGATCTGCAGCAAATAAATCAGTGGTTTTAATCATACCTGCAGCAAAGTGACATGTTGCTCTATTCAGGGTCTCTGCACCTCCATTATGCTCTCAGATGGGGATGAAAGACTTAAGGTACCTTCACACTAAGCGACGCTGCAGCGATATCGACAACGATGCCGATCGCTGCAGCGTCGCTGTGTGGTCGCTGGAGAGCCGTCACACAGACAGCTCTCCAGCGACCAACTATGCCGAAGTCCCCGGGTAAACATCGGGTTACTAAGCGCAGGGCCGCGCTTAGTAACCCGATGTTTACCCTGGTTACCAGCGTAAAAGTAAAAAAAACAAAAAACAAACAGTACATACTTACATTCCGGTGTCCGTAACGTCCCCCGGCGTCTGCTTCCTGCACTGACTGATTGCCGGCCGTAAGGCACAGCGGAGATGTCACCACTTTGCTCTGCTTTCACTTTACGGCCGGCACTAACAGTCAGTGTGGGAAGCGGACGCCGGGGGACGTGTGACAGACAGCAGAAGGTGAGTATGTACTGTTTTTTTTTTACTTTTACAATGGTAACCAGGGTAAATATCGGGTTACTAAGCGCAGCCCTGCGTTTAGTAACCCGATATTTACCCTGGTTACCATTGTAAAACATCGCTGGCATCGTTGCTTTTGCTGTCAAACACGACGATACACGCCGATCTGACGACCAAATAAAGTTCTGAACTTTCAGCAACGACCAGCGATATCACAGCAGGATCCAGATCGCTGCTGCGTGTCAAACACAACGATATCGCTATCCAGGACGCTGCAACGTCACGGATCACTATCGTTATCGTTGCAAAGTCGTTTAGTGTGAAGGTACCTTTAGAGCCTCTTAAAGGGAATGGAGCTGTCAATGTATTGCAAAAGTAAATGGCTCTAGAAACTCCTGGCTTCCAGATTTCTAGGGAACAATGCACTCCTGTTTATGCTCCAGCATCATTGTGCCTCTGGGCCACAATAGGTGATCTCCGATTATGCAAGTATTAGCAGAGAAGAACCGATGCACTGATGCTGGCTGAATATGGACCTAACTGCACTCCATCCAGCTACAGAGAGGTGCTTTCCAAGTTTGTAAATATGGCTTTATGCCTCACTGTATAACCTATACAATGTACACAAAAAAAAAAAAAAAAAAAAAAGTGTCACAGAAAGACGTAGTTAAACAGGAATTCTCAGAGCCCACGACAGCACAAGATATATAAGCTGTCATGGAAAATAGACTTTAATAGCAAGTAAATTGCTATGGTTTGTTTTTGGTTCCAAAATTAATGTTTTAGAGTCCTCTGGGGTTGATAACCGATTGCAAGCTTTCAAGACTAATCAGGTCTCAGGCGTAGATGGCATCCTATGCCTGATGGACATCCGAGTAGTCACAAAAGCTTGCAAATTTGTTACCAGCGATTGTTTTAGGAGCATGTTCGCTCATCAACTTTTTTTATGGCTAGTAATCTACCACTGACGACTCGTTACCAGCACTTTTCAGTCGTACCCATTACCAAATATTAGACTAACCATTTAAGATTTCTAAATTACCACCATTGAATGTGACCATTTAGGACATCCTTACCTGAAGGTTTTCATCTTCCCGGATCAGCTGCTTGCGAGGAAAAATCTGATATGCTTGGATACACTCCAGGCTGCTCTGACTTTCTTCATCCTAAGGAGGCACAGAGTGCGACTTTTCTATATGTACATCTATTCATATTACAGAAGACAAACAGGTCTCATTTCTTACCATTTTTTCTCCCATCAGAAACAGTTATCAGAGGTGATTGTTGATGACTGCTCTTCGCTGAGGCCTCTCCACCAAACAGAACTATCCTAAGTGTAAAAAAAAAATAAAGTTGTAATACACATCAATGCAGCACAGCACCATCCTAAAAACAAAAAAGCTTAAGGGGGACATACCATAAACATTTATATTATGTCTTGTGGATGGTTGATAACTGTACAATCATTAACTGTCTAATTGCTGAGTCCCAAACCAACTAAAAATTAGCAGCTCAAAGACACATGAATGAAGTTGTAGACTGGAACCACAACTCCAAGACAGTTATTGGAGCAAAATAGTATTTACAAAAAAAAAAAAAAAACCACACACAACACACCCCAAAAACTTCTGCACCTAATCAAAAAGTCAATTGAATTTCTACAAAAGTGATCTGCAACTTGTGAGCCTCCGGCTGTCATGAAAACTAGACAGCCCCTGCTCTACAGGATATATTGCAATAACCCCCATCATACTTGCATCATCACCAAGTTGCACAAAGGATTTCCCTGAAATATAAAGGCTTTTCAAAACATACAGCAAGTCTACTGTGAAAATATGACCACAAAATATCCTAGAGAAAAATGGCAAACAAACACCGCTGGGAATTAGGTGGTGTTCAGTTACTGGAACTCCTGCAAAAAAAACTGGATCATAATAAACCTGGCAGGTCCAGATTATCTACAACAGGCCGCTTTGTTTAGATATAAAATATAAAAGCTGCGAGTTTCTATGTAAAACTGACATGTCGCAGTTATGAGCTTGGCCCAACTAAAGGTTGTCCAGCAAAAAAGTTTTTGCTTTGTTCCCACCGCTAGACCACTTCAGGAATCCAATTTTTCTTTTTTGACAGCAGTTAACATTTTTGTGCAGCCACAATAAAGATCCCAATAGATCTGCAACTGTTAAAATACCATGTTTATGTAAGGGGGGGGGGGGGGGGGAAGGGGCCGTGGAACTTCTCAAGAACAAGCAGAACTTTTGCTCCAATAAAAGAGTAAAACAACATGGCTCCATAAATGTTAACACCCTCTGATAATTGGGGATGTGATCATGATCAGAATTAGCCACATTAAAATACAGGCCAAATAGTCAGAACACAGCTGCCATACGCCAAGTAATTTAGATTAACCCCATATAACATTTATTTTTCCTGACATTTTTACATGCATTTTACAGCAAAAGCCATGGTCTAAACAGCTTAAGGTACCGTCACATTAAAGGTACCGTCACACTAGGCGATATCGCCAGCGATCCGTGACGTTGCAGCGACCTGGATAGCGATATCGCTGTATTTGACACGCAGCAGCGATCTGGATCCCGCTGTGAAATTGCTGGTCGCTGCTAGAAGGTCTGCACTTTATTTGGTCGCTAGGTCGCCGTGTATCGCCGTGTTTGACAGCAAAAGCAAGGATACCAGCGATATTTTACACTGGTAACCAGGGTAAACATCGGGTTACTAAGCGCAGGGCCGCGCTTAGTAACCCGATGTTTACCCTGGTTACCAGCGTAAAAGTTAAAAAAACAAACAGCACATACTCACCAGCGCGTCCCCCAGCCTCTGCTTCCTGACACTGACTGAGCGCCGGCCCTAAACTGAAAGTGAAAGCACAGCGGTGACGTCACCGCTGTGCTGTTAGGGCCGGAGCTCAGTCAGTGTCAGGAAGCAGAGGCTGGGGGACGCGCAGGTGAGCATGTGCTGTTTGTTTTTTTAACTTTTACGCTGGTAACCAGGGTAAACATCGGGTTACTAAGCGCGGCCCTGCGCTTAGCAACCCGATGCTTACCCTGGTTACCCGGGGACCTCGGCATCGTTGGTCGCTGGAGAGCGGTCTGTGTGACAGCTCCCCAGCGACCAAACAGCGACGCTGCAGCGATCGGCATCGCTGTCGCTATCGCTGCAGCGTCGCTTAATGTGACGGTACCTTAAGCGACGCTGCAGCGATAGCGACAACGATGTCGATCGCTGCAGCGTCGCTGTTTGATCGCTGGAGAGCTGTCACACAGACCGCTCTCCAGCGACCAACGATGCCGAGGTCCCCGGGTAACCAGGGTAAACATCGGGTTGCTAAGCGCAGGGCCGCGCTTAGTAACCCGATGTTTACCCTGGTTACCAGCGTAAAAGTAAAAAAAACAAACAGTACATGCTCACCTGCGCGTCTCCCAGCGTCTGCTTCCTGACACTGACTGAGCTCCGGCCCTAACAGCACAGCGGTGACGTCACCGCTGTGCTTTCACTTTCACTTTAGGGCCGGATCTCAGTCAGAGCAGGAAGCAGACGCTGGGAGACGCGCAGGTGAGCATGTACTGTTTGTTTTTTTTACTTTTACGCTGGTAACCAGGGTAAACATCGGGTTACTAAGCGCGGCCCTGCGCTTAGTAACCCGATGTTTACCCTGGTTACCAGTGTAAAACATCGCTGGTATCGTTGCTTTTGGTGTCAAACACAACGATACACGGCGATCGGACGACCAAATAAAGTTCTGGACTTTATTCAGCGACCAGCGACATCACAGCAGGATCCTGATCGCTGCTGCGTGTCAAACTAAACGATATCGCTAGCGAGGACGCTGCAACGTCACGGATCGCTAGCGATATCGTTTAGTGTGACGGTACCTTTACAGCACAGATCGCATTGTTGAAAGTTGTCAGAAAGTTTAAAAAAAAAAAAAAAGAAAAAAAAGAAAAAATCCCAAAGCATAAGATACATAGAACACTGGCACTGAAATGACTTAAGTTTGGCACAATGACATTACCTAGAACTAGACTCCCTCAAACACCGATGTAGAAAAGCGGAAAATTGGCCCGGAAGGCTGCCAAGACCCCCACAGCAACATTCAAGAAGCTGCATCAATTTCCACCATTTGAGGAGACCAATATAGTTAAGACAATATTTAGTGGCCCTGTTATACACTGCTATATAATTAAAAAAAAAAAAAAAAAAAAAAGGGGGAACACTAAAATCCCACTGAATGAAACATTCCAGTTGTAAATTATTCATTACATAGTGGAATGTGTTGAGAACAATAACACCTAAAAATGATCAATGTTAATCACAACCAATATCCCACGGAGGTCTGGAGTTGGAATGATACTCAAAATCAAAGTGAAAAATGAAGTTACAGGCTGATCCAGCTTCAGTGGAAAGGCCTCAAGACAAGGAAATGCTCAGTGTGTGGCCTCCACGTGCCTGTATGACCTCCCTACAACGCCTGGACATGCTCCTGATGGGGCGGCGGATGGTCTCCTGAGGGATCTCCTCCCAGGCATGAACTAAAGCATCCAACTCCTGGACAGTGTGGTGCAATGTGACGTTGGTGGATGGTGCGAGACATGATGTCCCAGATGTGTTCAATCGGATTCAGGTCTGGGAAACAGGCGAGCCAGGCCATCGCTTTAATGCCTTCATCTTGCAGGAACTGCTGACACTCCAGCCACATGAGGTCTGGCATTGTCCTGCATTAGGAGGAACCCAGGGCCAACTGCACCAGCATATGGTCTCACAAGGGGTCTGAGGAGCTCATCTCGGTACATAATGGCAGTCAGGCTACCTTTGGCGACCACATGGAGGGCTGTGCGGCCCTCCAAAGAAATTCCACCTCACACCATTACTGACCCACTACCAAACTAGTCATGCTGAAGGACGTTGAGGCAGCAGATCACTCTCCACAGCGTCTTCAGACTGTTAAATGTGCTCAGTGTGAACTTGCTTTCATCTATGAAGATCACAGTGTGCCTGGCGAATTTGCCAATCCTGGTGTTCTGTGCCAAGCGTCCTGCATGGTGTTGGGCTGTGAGCACACACCCCCATCTGTGGACGTCGGGCACTCAGACCATCCTCATGGAGTCTGTTTATAACCCCTTTGTGCAGACACATGCATGCACATTTGTGGCCTGATGGAGGTCATTTTGCAAGGCTCTGGCAGTGCTCCTCCTGTTCCGCCTTGCACAAAGGCTGAGGTAGCGGTCCTGCTGCTGGGTTGTTGCCCTCCTACGGCCCCCTCCATGTCTCCTGGTAGAGCCTCCAGCCTCTGGACACTACGCTGACAGACAGCAAACCTTCTTACCTCAGCCAGAAAGCATTGGTACTGAGATGTGGTCCCCACTCCTTTGAGTGTGTCTTGATAATCGCCAATAATTTCCATCTGTTGTCTATTCCATTTGCACAACAGCATGTGAAACTGATTTTAAACACTGTTGCTTCCTAAGTGGACAGTATGATTTCACAGAAGTTTGATTTAAGTTTTTTTGTAGCAGTGCATATTTAGCTTTGGGGTCTGTAGCCCCTTGTTACCCCACTTCCAAACAGTTATTCTGCTTCTTCTTGCTTTGATCTCCTTTGATAGGTAGAAACAGATCTTTAGCTCAGCTCTACGACAGGCAATTCAATACATTTAAATATATTTTGAAGGCCACTTACCTGCAAAAGCCACCGTCTGTATGGAAACAATTTCCTTTAATACATAGTACCACACAACCTGTGAACAAAACATTACAGCATAAATTACATGCATTGCTACTCCTTTCCAAACATTGAAGCAAATAGATTCAGGAGTACTGGAGAAGCAGCAGCAAGATGACCATTACATGGGAGAACTGGATACAGAATAGTCGACTTTCCGCAACATGGTTCACAACCTTGACAAATCAGTTGCATGAGGGAAAAGAAACTAAAATCTTAGCAGGAAAATATACTTTGTTACTCCGTTTATGAGCCACTTCTTCCTCCCTAAACTCCTCATTTACTGTGGTGGGGGAGGGGTTTATGAAAGCTCAAGTCTGTCTTGCTCAAGGATCCAACTTTCAGCACAGTGAGGTGTCAGGTTACAGAAGTTAATTATGAAGAGGACTAGAGGGAAGCAGAGCGAAAACAGATTGTACCGATTCCCGCTAGCTTATTCTGGAGCTGGATTCACAGCTACAGCTCAGTATGGCTTCTATGACTCCGCTGAAGAGAAAAAAAAACAAAAAAAAAAAAACACGCACAGCACTCGCACCATGCGAGTTCTGTCCGATTTTTACGCACCGGTGTCCTTTGAAAAGTTGGCAATTCAGCGCGGTGTACAGTAAAATCACACTGACAGGTTAGATTAGATCTATACACATAGAATGTGTATATACATATATATGTCAGTGAGACATCTATATATGTATATTTATATTTAATGCAGCGCTAGATAGAGCAAAAGCCGGCAATTGAATTAGCGGCTTTTATGCTCTTTCACAAACCCGACAGGATATGAGACATGGTTTACATACAGTAAACCATCTCATGTCTTTTTTGCATATTCCACACTTCTAATGTTAGTAGTGTGTATGTGCAAAATGTGGCCGCTGTAGCTGCTAAAATAAAGGGCTGCAAAAAATTGGCGTGGGCTCCCGCGCAATTTTCTCCGCCAGAGTGGTAAAGCCAGTGACTGAGGGCAGATATTAATAGCCTAGAGAGGGTCCATGGTTATTGGCCCCCCTGGCTACAAACATCTGCCCCCAGCCACCCCAGGAAAGGCACATCTAGAAGATGCGCCTATTCTGGCACTTGGCCACTCTCCTGTAGCGGTGGGATATGGTGTAATGAAGGGTTAATGTCACCTTGCTATTGTAAGGTGACATTAAGCCAGATTAATAATGGAGAGGCGTCAATTATGACACCTATCCATTATTAATCCAATTGTATGAAAGGGTTAAAAAAAACACATTATAAAGTATTTTAATGAAATAAACACACAGGATGTTGTAATATTTTATTGCTCTCAATCCACCTGAAGACCCTCGCTTGGAAAAATAAACCAACAATATACATACCTTCAGATGATCTGTGACGTCCCACGATGTAAATCCATCTGAAGGGGTTAAAATATTTTACAGGCAGGAGCTCTGCTATAATGCAGCTGTGCTGGTGCCTGTAAACCCCGGGGAATGAAGGTAATGTAGTTACCTTCAGTCGCGGTGAGGCGCCCCCTGCTGGATGTCCTCATGACGTCGAGCGTGGGAAAAAGTTCCCAGGCTGCAGTTCATAAGGACATCCAGCAGAGGGCGCATCACCGCGACTGAAGGTAACTATAGGTCATTGACCTACATTACCTTCATTCCCTGGGTTTTACAGGCACGAGCACAGCTGCATTATAGCAGAGCTCCTGCCTGTAAAATATTTTAACCCCTTCAGATGGATTTACATCGTGGGACGTCACAGATCTACGGAAGGTATGTATATAGTTGGTTTATTATTTTTCCAAGCGAGGGTCTTCAGGTGGATTGAGAGCAATAAAATATTACAACAACCTGTGTTTATTTCATTAAAATACTTTAATAATGTGTTTTTTTTTAACCCTTTCATACAATTGGATTAATAATGGATAGGTGTCATAATTGACGCCTCTCCATTATTAATCTGGCTTAATGTCACCTTACAATAGCAAGGTGACATTAACCCTTCATTACCCCATATCCCACCGCTACACGGGAGTGGGAAGAGTGTGGCCAAGTGCCAGAATAGGCGCATCTTCCAGATGTGCCTTTTCTGGGGTGGCTGGGGGCAGATGTTTGTAGCCAGGGGGGCCAATAACCATGGACCCTCTCTAGGCTATTAATATCTGCCCTCAGTCACTGGCTTTACCACTCTGGCAAAGAAAATTGCGCGGGAGCCCACGCCAATTTTTTCCGCCATTTAACCCTTTATTTTAGCAGCTACAGCGGCCAAATTTTGCACATACACACTACTAACATTAGAAGTGTGGAATATGAAAAAAAAAAAAAAAAAAAAAAAAAAAAAAAGGAGACATGAGATGGTTTACTGTCTGTAAACCATGTCTCACATCCTGTCGGGTTTGTGAAGGAGAGAGCAAAAGCCGGCAATTGAATTAGCGGCTTTTATGCTATCTAGCGCTGCATTAAATATAAATATACATATATAGGTGTCTCACTGATATATATGTATATATACACATTCTATGTGTATATATCTATTCTAACCTGTCAGTGTGATTTTACTGTACACAGCACTGATTTGCCGGCTTTTCAAAGGACACCGCTGCGTAAAAATCGGACAGCAATACAGATGTCATACGGATGTTGCGATATATATATATATATATTTTACAGTTAAAATTTCCCACATGTCTAAGTTTAAAAAAATTGTACTGATGTAAAGAAGTAGACCAGCAATTTCTCATTGTTCTAACAATTTATTTTTTTATTTTTCCTTTGGGGGGGGGGGGGAAACCACATTGTAAGAAGTGACTTGAGGGGCCAATATGACAAAATACCAAAAGAGACACCCCTCAAGGTGCTCAAAACCATTCAATAAGTTTAAGCCTCAAATGCTTCACATGAATTAATGGAATGTGGGGGGGGGGGGGGGGGAACAAAACAAAACACTTAGGGTATGTGTCCACGGTCAGTAAACGCTGCTTGTTTGACGCTGCGCAGAGCTGCAGCGTCAAACACACAGCGTCCAGATGTTCCAGCATAGTGGAGGGGATTTTATGAAATCCCGTGTCCACTATGCGTGGAAACACGCATCCGACTTCCCTGCAACTCCGGACATGCCGCGCGTCATTTCAGATCGCAGCATGTCCGTGCTACCTGCGGCGACGCTGCGTCGCCGCAAGTAATATCACAGGGCGCTATGCGAGGGTCCCGGATGTGTACAGTTAACACATCCGGCATCATCGTGTCCCAGAAAGGGGGCGGGGCTTAGCGCCAAGCGGCTTCGCCGCTCCGGCGATACCGCCGGCCATCCTGACCGTGGACACGTACCCTAACATTCACTTTTTTTCCCCCCACAAGGATAAGAGGGAGGTGTGTGGCAGGGCAAAATTTGTGCAATTTCTCCATAATACATCAATACCCCATATGTGGGGGAAAATGACTGTTTTGACGCATGGCAGAGCTCTGAAGAGAAGCGCCATTTGACTTGGTCAGCAAATTTTGCATTCAATTATCAGACGCCATGTCCTGTTTGGAAAGCCCATGATGTCCTTAAACACAGGAAAGCCCCCACCAGTGATACCATTTTGGAAACCAGATCCCCCTCAAGGAATTTATGAAGATGTATGGGGAGCACCTTAAACTTCTGTTTAACACCAGGAGATTTATAACTTACAGCCACTTAAAAAAAACAAACCACACAACCACTTTTGGAGCGCAAAGCTTAGAAGGGAAGACGCACCATATAGGAGTTCTGATTTTGTTGGAATGATTTGAGGGTGCCATGTCACATTGGTAGAACCCCTGAGGTGCCTGAACAAAACCCCCCCCATATATGACCTCATTTTACAAATACCTTTCAATGAATTCATATACAGGAGCAGTGATCATATGGACATCACAGGTGGGTCACAATTTACCATTGTGCAGTAAAAAAAAAAAAAAAAAAAAAGCAAACTGCTGTTGTAGCGCCCAGTACACGCTTCTGGAGACCTATAAAACTAGACGGGCTCTCATGGCTACAGAAATGCCAAATATGTGGGCGCTAGATGCGATTTAGGCACACTGGGGTGTTTGGAAGCGCAAAATTTGATGCATTTCTTTAGGCAGGCAAGGAGCTATAGCGCTTTTCCAGAGCCTTTGTACAAACAGTAATGTGGAAGCCCCCTATATTTCCGTTAACAGATGATAGACCTGAGTGGGGACTTGCAGCTTTTATTGTGAACATTTTGGATCACATTCACCCGGCGCTCTACGCTGAGCACTTTATGGTTTACATATCTAAATCTGAGTCACTCGATTCAGATGAAACCCGAGGGATCCGTTCACTTTAATGCAGCAGTTACTCTAGACTCAGTCTGGCTTCTTCAGCGGTGCACAAAACTGGTGGACCATGCTTTTATGTACACCTGAAAAGACGGACAAAGCCGGATCACTTGTCAGACGGCACCCACAGTGCCTTCATCTGTCTCATAGGGAATCTCCCGCCAAGAAGGGGGGGGGGGTCTGTCTAAATCATGCATTTCAGGTTTACATGGAAACCCCTGATGCAAGTGCTCAGCGTAGGATAAAATGTGAGCAGAGCCTTAATGTGATCTTTGGGAGGCAGAATGAACAAAACACAGGAGGTGGACAACTGGTTCCATTTTTTTTTTTATGACGTTCCTCATGCGGCATTTGTTTGGTTGCCGTCAGTTTTTGCATCAATATTTTGAGAGCCATTTATTTTCCATATTTTGGCTGACAGTCATGTGAGGGCTTGTTTTTTGTGGGAGGAGTTGACTTATTGGTACCATTTTCAGTCACATGACTGCTTTCAATTCTGATTTTGTGGGGTAGGCAGAACAAAAAAAAACAGCAATTCAGGAATTTTGCAGTTCTGCATGTGGTAAAATTGATAAGGCAGCTTTCTTCGGGTCAGTACGATTACACTGATCATTTATATCTTGGCGCTTTTACACATTAAAAAACTTCTATAGAAAATTTTTTGCAGTGCTTTATTCTGAGAGCTATAACTTAAGGATTATGCATTTTAAAACAAAAGGGTGGGCCATTTGTATTCAAGAGTCAAGCATGCCCTAGTATGGGGAGCATTAGAGCCGGCTGTTGGTTAGTGCCAGTGTGCGGTTACAACCCCGGCTTACCATGTGCTGACTGAATCCTCACCTGCCCAGGCTTCCAAAAGGAAAAAGGAAAAATCCTCCTGGTGGGAGGATTTTCTGTGCAGCACATATCAGGATCAGTATTCCATTAAGCTGAAGATTTCCCCCATATTTGCAGGTAAAGTGTTATTTCCCTACAAGAATGGTTCCATTTAAACCTGCCATGGATTATGAGGCATCGCAGTTCCACGGCTTATCTGCGATACCCCACACTACCCATGTGCCGGTATTCTACCATTATTGGAATAAAGCCTAGTATTTCTACTTCAGCTTCTGCAGTCATATTCCAGAACTTGAGTTTCAGGTTGAGTGGTCCTTTAAGTGTCCACATGAGAAAAGCTAAATAGTAAGCACAGAACAGACTTGCAGTAAAATGTTTCCAGACTGCTTAGTTCTATGAGCTTGCCATTACACAACCACATAAAATGGAAACATTTGTTCAGTAAAGGCCTTGGAGTTGCATGAAATGTTCATATATCACGCAAAGCATGTTCTGTACATGTCCTATAAATCAGACCCCGATGGAACAAGTCTTCTATAAATACCCTAATCCTCAGTCCCCTAATAAGACCATTCCTGCCAAAATATCAATATTGTTCAAGAATCTTACATCTTCTGGTTTGTGATGTAAAAACGGATTAGCCAGGACTGGAGGGGAGAAATATTTACTGGATTACGGTACATTTAATAGACTGGCGAGATATTGCCAGATTGTAGCCACATTGATCAGGTCACCATTTTAACCAAAGAATCCCAGTAATGCGGATGTGTCTAAACTGATGACGTATCTGCTCACCCCCAAAAATGTAGATCGTAACAATGATTTATCTAACATTACATTTAAAAGGGAATCTGTCAGCAGGATTTCACACCCCAGACTAATTTTATGTTCATGAAGACTTGTCAAAGACAAGTCCACCAATACCCTTTACTTGGCCAGCCAATTGCTCCTAAGAAAGCAACACTTCTGTAAATGAGGCTGAGGAACTATTTGCAAACCCAAAGCCTTGGTTACCCCAGCTCCAGTCTTCACCCAGCACGGCCTCCTCCTTTTTCACTGAGCCTCTGCTGTGTGACTTCACGCAAGAAAGGGTCATCACTCATGCAGGAGAAGGTAGCATTAAAGGGAACGAGAACTGGAATGACAGACGATGTCAAACGATCTCAAACCAAAGGACAGAGGTGCTCTACGAACAATGTGGAGAGACAGTGCATGGACCTACAATCACTAGTAAACTGGATCTATAACAATCTAAACTATAAGGCTACTTTCACACTAGCGTTAACTGTATTACGTCTCAAAACGTCTTTTTCGAAAAAACGCATCCAGCAAAAGTTGTAGCTGGATGCGTTTTTTCCCCATAGATTTGTATTGGCGACGTATTGCGACGTATTGACATACGTCGTGTACGTTTTACGACGGATGCGTCGAAATTTGGCGACACGTCGTCTCAAAAAAACGTTGATTGTAACGTTTGTCTCCGCCTAAAAAACGTGTCGCGACGCATCCTGCGGCATACGTCGTTGGCTGCAATGGAAGCCTATGAGCGACGGATGCGTCGGGACACGTCGTACGACGCAATACAGCGCTGCAATACGTTGTTTTTTTTTTTTTACACTGAGCATGCTCAGAAGCAGAATTTTGTTGCCAATTGGCCAGACACCCCCAAATCTATATAAACCTGGCCTGGGCCTTCAACCCCACATATGCCTGCAAGACCCAGAGAGGAGAAGACTGCCAGCCACAGGAGCCAGCCACAGGACTCCAGCCACCATAGAGCCAGTGTGAGTATTGCAATTTTTGTGTGCATCTGTGTGCCTGTGCATTTCTGTGTGTATGAGGTACTACTGACTACAGCAAGAGCTTAAAACCTGAAGAGAACCTGAGGCCTGCCATCGTCCTGCACCAGCCAGTGCAATGCTAGAGTCCAGATCCACCATGATGCCAGCCACTGTGAAGACCTGCAGCTCCAGCCAAAGGATTGTCAGGTGTGCGTGTGTGTGTGTGTGTGCGTGCGTGCGTGTCTTCTGATTGGGTTCACCTTTCTGCCTTTGTTGTACATATGTGTATTTGCATAAAGCTATGTGCGTGCATGTGTGTGTATTTTTGTACGGCTGTGTGCTTTTGTATCATGTGCCTGCACCTTATTATGCCTTTGCCAATCTTATGCCTGTTCATGTGGGAGGGTATGTGTCAATGTTCAGGATTGCATCAGGATTTGGTCAGGATTTTCCATCAGTATTTGTACGCCAAAATCAGGAGTGGGTGATAAAAGCAAAAGTGTGCCTGTTTTCCTATTATACTTTCCCTCTTGTTACACTCCTGGTTTTGGCTTACAAATACTGATGGAAAATCATGACCAAATCCTGATGCGATCCGGAATGTGGACACATACCATGCATGTTTGTGTGCGTCTTGTTGATTGCATGTGCATTTGTCCATGCTTTAATTGGTTAATTGCCTTTTTCTGATGTATTGACTGTATAGTGGTCTGTGCAGCTTGTGGTTTGAATGTGTGAGTGTGGTGTTTTTTTTCTATTTAAAAGTGTTGATTTTATTTTACTGTTAAAACCATTCGCAGTTGATGTACTTGTATTTAAAATAAAGAGCATGTCAGCTCCTAATTGTGATTTAAAAAAAAAAAAAAGAGAAAAAAAGAATATAATAAAATGTTTGTTAAAAAAATGTCCGTAGTATCATTTCATAAAGGTAAATTTAAAACTTTAAAACTGGTGTATGTACCAATGGTTACACATACAATACAGAGTTGGTTGAGGGCTTATTTTTTAATAAAGGTTATACTGTAAAGGTTTTTTTTTAGGGGGGAGGTGATTTTTTAAAATAAAATGTGGCAAATATATTTTTGCATGGTGGGTTAACATTTCAAAGTGTTATTTTTTGGGACATGGAAATGAATGCTATAACGTGCAACTTTTTTATTGTCTGCCATGTAATAATATAACATTAAAAATGACCAATGACAGAAAAAAAAAAAAAAAAAAAAAAAAAAAGAGGCTTACCGCAGGGTCACCATCAGCCGCTCCGCCGATGTGATGGCAAGCCTCATCCTTGTGTCCTGTCTTCGGATGACATCCTCCATTTTTACAAGCAAAAAATCAAAATGTTCCATCCTCATCCGCACGTAGTTGTGGAATTTGTGTGGATGTGCCGCAACTCCAGGTACAGAGTGGACTGGACACCCCGGGTCATCCGTAGTTCATTAATCGGATGAATCCACAGTCGTCTCCGTTGCTGCAGAAGCATCCTACGCCTTTCCGCTGCCGCCTCCTTCTCCCGCACTATGATATCCAGGCGATTAGTCTCAAATATAACGTCAGTAACCAAACTCGCAATCCTCCCAAGAACACCTTCCATCGCTGCCACAAAACTAAAACCCTCAAAGATGGGCTGTAAAAACAGTAACTATATAGTTTTTCAAATTTTCCAGTAGCCAATCAAATTTGGGAGCCTCCCATTTTAAAAACGGATGCGTCGGAAAAACGGATACAACGGATGATAAAACGTATGCAACGCATCCAGTATTTTCGACGGAAACGTTTAGCGGATTTGCGACGGATCCGTCGAAATGCTGGATGCGTGGCATATGTTTGTCACCGTTTTTCACGCATCCGTTTTTTCGGCAAAAAAACGGATTTGCGACGTAATGCAGTTAACGCTAGTGTGAAAGTAGCCTAACAGTTAACTGTCCTTTCCAAAATCACAACAAGTTAAGCCTTGCCAATGGTTAGTTTGAGAAAATTTAGCTCACATGCAAGTGAGAAGCCCGGAGCACCAAAAGCTGTTTCCATGTCTGGAACAACCACCCTTCCATTGATACTTTAGCTGGCCATTTTAATCGCCCTATCAATTCACAGTGCTGTTCTGAGCATGCTCCCAGAATCTACACAACGCTTTGACCACCATTTCTAGATTAAGAACCTTCTTTTTGTCAAACCATCAGGCAATTTATTTACTGTATTTTTTAAAGATACAGCTCTTAGATCCTGTTCAAACACAATTGGTCTATCCGTGTACTGTACATTCAGAAGTCACGTGCACAGATCTGCAAGGACAAAAACACGCAATGATTTAGTGTTGTAATGAATATCAGTATTGCATCCATGTGCCATCCATTTAGTAAACTTTGGACAGAAGTTGCCTTTGTGCAAGGACTGGTGCCTACTATGATAGGGATTTGGGAAAGGTCAGACTCCTTTAAAATGTAGTTACCCTTTAAACATTACTTGAAATGGTCTAACGCTTTATAAATGATGCAATGTGGCCAAACCTGAGTATTAGAAGAATATGGGAGACAGGGAGAGCTCAGAGACAAGGCAAGCTTTGTAGGCAATAAATGCCTGTTCCACATTCAGAAAGCAGAACTGTCAGATTTCATTACAGCTCGAGTTACATACTTTTACTAGCAAGAAGACAAACACTTGGTGGAGTCTGAAATAACCAATAGGATCCTGTGGAAATACTGAGTCCTTTGCCCAAACAATGAGAACTGAGGGTCCTGAGCTGCAAAGGGGCAATTACTTAGAAATGTCATTCATGAGAATTCCCTGGAACCTCCTTCTATAGCTGGTGTCAGGAGCTCTGCCAGGGAATAATGAGAGGAAGCCACAATTGCCAGAGGCAGAAAGGACAGTCGGATTGTCACATGTCCGTTGCTATATTTTAGGTACCCGATGCCAAGTACCAGAAGGCCTCTACCAACATTATGATCAGCAAAGGTTAGGAAGAATAGCAGGACAAGTCTTAATAGGGGTTTATACCACTGAAATGGAGGACATATCCTTGGGGTTGGTTAGCAATTTTACATTTGTGGTTAACCGTCAGACCACCACCAAAAGAATAAAGGCCCCGTCACACTTAGCGACGCTGCAGCGATACAGACAACGATGCCGATCGCTGCAGCGTCGCTGATTAGTTGCTGTGTGGTCGCTGGAGAGCTGTCACACAGACAGCTCTCCAGCGACCAACAATGCCGAGGTCCCCGGGTAACCAGGGTAAACATCGGGTTGCTAAGCGCAGGGCCGCGCTTAGTAACCCGATGTTTACCCTGGTTACCAGTGTAAAATGTAAAAAACCAAACAGTACATACTCACCTTCGTGTCCCTCGGCGTCCGCTTCCTGCACTGACTGAGCGCCGGCCCTAACAGCAGAGCGGTGACGTCACCGCTGTGCTTTCACTTTACGGCCGGCAGTCAGTCAGTGCGGGAAGCAGACGGCAAGGGACCTGACGGACACCGGAATGTGAGTATGTAGTTGTTTTTTTTTTTACATTTACGATGGTAACCAGGGTAAACATCGGGTTACTAAGTGCGGCCCTGCGCTTAGTAACCCGATGTTTACCCTGGTTACCAGTGAAGACATCGCTGAATCCGTGTCACACACACCGATTCAGCGATGTCAGTGGGACCTCAACGATCAAAAAAAAGGTCCAGGCCATTCCGACACGACCAGCGATCTCACAGCAGGGGCCTGGTCGCTGCTACGTGTCAAACATAGCAAGATCGCTACTGAGGTCGCTGTTGCGTCACAAAACTTGTGACTCAGCAGCGATCTCGCTAGCGACCTCGCTTAGTGCGACGGTGGCTTAAAAGCTTATTTGCACAGACTTCACACTAGCGTTTGTGTACGCAGCATAGAACAGGGTACTTCTTACCTTCAGATCTGCAGCCGTCCTGTGTGGCGTTTTGACGTGCCCGCCGAACGTCAGCCCTGAAAAATCTGGCAAAGATCTGCATGGAGGAGCAAGCCAAAGGCCCTGCTGCAGTGTGCGCAAACTTGGCCAAGAACTACAGGAAACATTTGACCCATGTAATTACAAACAAAAAGTTCTATTTTTTATTTTTATCAAGTTATTTCATGCAGCAAAAGGCATAAAAAAAAAAAAATCCTACAATGCGATTTTGCTTTTATTTTTAGATTTTGTCTCAGTTCAAGTGTACCTAACAAAAAGACCTCTAAATTCTTTGTACATGGGAAAACCTATGTACTGTAAAATGGTCCCAACACTTTCAAGGGCAACAGTTAAAAAAGGTTGGGGGGGGGGGGGGGGGGGGGAGAAAAAAAAAAACCCACCACCAGGTCCAATCTTCATAGGTCACTAATTTAACTATAACCCACAAGGTTGTGCATTTTGGAAATAGTCCTGGCCTTTTTTTAAAAGTTGTTATAGTGTCTGCCATTACTACCTCTTGTGGTTGGCATTTCACAGTCTGACTGCTCGAACTGTAAAGAACCCTTTCCCATTTAGCTGCCGAAATCACCTTCCTTTACCTGTAATGAGTGCCCCCTGGTCCTCAGTACAGTCTTTGGAAGGAATAATTCATGTGCAAGTCATTTGCACTGATCGCACATTTATTCATGTAAATGAGATCTCCTGTGATGCAGCTCTTTTCTAAGGGTACCGTCACACAGTGCAATTTTGATCGCTACGACGGCACGATCCGTGACGTCGCAGCGATCGTATGATTATCGCTCCAGCGTCGTAGACTGCGGTCACACGTTGCAATCACGGCGCTGGAGCGATGCCGAAGTCCCCGGGTAACCAGGGTAAACATCGGGTAACTAAGCGCAGGGCCACGCTTAGTAACCCGATGTTTACCGTGGTTACCAGCGTAAAAGTAAAAAAAACAAACCGTACATGCTCACCATCTGATGTCCGTCCGGCCCCTTGCCGTCCGCTTCCTGCTCTGACAGATCCGGCCGTACAGTGAGAGCAGAGTGCAGCGGTGACGTCACCGCTGTGATCTGCTCTCACTTTCCAGCCGGCAGACAGTCAGAGCGGGAAGCGGACGGCAAGGGACCTGACGGGCATCAGATGGTGAGCATGTACGGTTTGTTTTTTTTTTACGCTGGTAACCACGGTAAACATCGGGTTACTAAGCGCGGCCCTGCGCTTAGTTACCCGATGTTTACCCTGGTTACCAGCGAACGCATCGCTGGATCTCTGTCACACACAACGATCCAGCGATGTCAGCGGGTGATCAAGCGACGAAAGAAAGTTCCAAACGATCTGCTACGACGTACGATTCTCAGCAGGATCCCTGATCGCTGCTGCGTGTCAGACACTGCGATATCGTAACGATATCGCTAGAACGTCACGAATCGTACCGTCGTAGCGATCAAAATTGCACTGTGTGACGGTACCCTAAGCAAAGCAAGCCCATCCTCATGTGATAATCTAGTTGCTTTTCTTTGAACTGAACAAGTTATGAATAGCCTTTTTAAATTGGTGCCCAAAACTGGATCCCATATTCCAGGTGTGGCCTCCGTGATTTATAGAGGAGTAACCATTAGTGATGAGCGAGTATACTCGTTAACCGGGTTTCCCCTGAGCAAGCTCAAGTGGTCTCTGAGTATTTATGACTGCTCGGAGATTTAGTTTTAGTCTCCGCTGCATGATTTGCGGCTGCTAGACAGGCTGAATACAAGTGGGAATTCCCTAACAGACATGCAACCCCCACACGTAACCAGCCTGTCAAGCAGTCAAGTCATGGAGCTGCGTGGACAAACTAAAATCGCCGATCACTCCAAAAAATCCTCGGAGACCACACGAGCGTGCTCGGGGGAAACCTGAGTAACAAGTATACTGTCTCATCACTAGTAATATGTTGGGATCACAGGATTTTATTTTTTTTTTATATTAATACATCCTAAAATATTGTATTACTTTTGTATATAGTCCCATTACCCCAATGTATTGTTATTGTAGATTTTAGTTATTTGCTTTATGGTAGAAGTGTCAGTGTGCTGCACAGTGGGAAACACCCTGAACACTGCATTTTTTGCCTAGCGTGTCAAGAGATAAGCTGGCACTGGGAGCACTTGGAGTTGGCATTAACATCCAGCCTGGCACAGAAGTGTGACTTCATAATGAGAGCATGGAGCCAACTTCATGGTGTCAGGCATTGCTGAAACTGAGGAAAGGTAAAGGGTGGCTGGACCTTCCATGATTATCCAATTACGGTAGTCCCTGGCAGTGTTGCTTGTGGCCTGAAATCCAGCGCAACCCCACATCTGCATGGGCAGCTAGACTGCCTGTTCTTTGTAGTGCACCATGAAGCTTGATTTTTTTTTTTTCGCCTTTTACATAAAGCAAACAAAGAAGCCACCACCAATAGGCTTTGTACCCCATAGATTAAGCCATCTTTACTAGGAAACCAGTTTTGTTGGTTACAAAAAGATTTTACTCCATTATGATAATGTCATCATTTTATAGCCCTTATATTACAGTACATAAGCATTGTTTCAGGATGAACACAGTCAGCTGACAGTAGATAAAGAGACGCGCTCACTGAGCAGGTGACTGTCACACCTGGAGTGACGCAACATGTAGAAAGACAGCAGGGGCACTAAACAATGTCAGGTATTCATCAGATGGCTGCAGAATGAATCATTTAACATGCCAGGAGGCGGATGTAGCCTGGTTGTGAAATTATACTAGCTGTGGCTGGAAAAGTTTATATGAAGTGTGCAGGGCAGAAAATACCAGTGAGGGCCCAGATCTAAAGTGCAGCAGACACATGGGGTGGATCCATCATTGCCATCGTGGGGGGGGGGGGGGTGTTTCACAAATGGGCTGCAGGCCAAGTTCACATGTACAGTACTCTGAAATGCATCCTGTAAGCAGGAAAACTACTCCATTTCAATCTGTAGAATACAGCAGTTTTCTTCCGCGTTACAACAAAATGCAACTGCATCTTTTCAGACAAAAAAAAAAAAAAAAAAAGTGTTTGTACATCTTGTTCAGATAAAGCCCCCCATACAAGTTAGACTAATGTTTATGCAGGCACCGAACCACTGGTAGTCAGGGGGGAGTTGTGCATCAGGCCTCTCCAGTCTGCTACCAGATGTACCTTGGGTTGGTTCTCACAGGAGCACTCGTGTATGGGGAGCCGGCTGACAGGTGTTGGCCGAGAGATCAGATGAATCTTCATTCTGTCGACAGCAACCTATCAATAACCCATTGCTGATGGATCTGTGTCTTGGCCTCATATTGTCTTTTACACCAGTTATTGGCTATGTGCACACGATGCAGATTTGCAGTGGATTTTTCCGTGCAGATCCGCACTGATGTACAGTACAATGTTATATAAAATCAGTGCGGAATTGCTGCGGATTTCAAAGAAGTGCATGTCACTTTTGTGCGGATCTGCAGAGTTTCTGCAACCCTCCATGTTAAAAATCCAGTGGCAAAAAACACTGAAAATGTGCACAAAATCTGCCGCTGCGGATTCTGCCAGGAGATGCGGATTTTGTGTAGAAAATTCTGCACCTCTTTTCCTACGTGTGCACATAGCCATTAACAGTGGCCAGTCTTCTCCATGGCTGTGGTGTGAAGATAGCAGTTTGGGAGCAGTTTAACATGTAACAAGGATCGCTCAAAGTCCTGAGAGCCCAGGAGATAATGTGCTGACTAGGACAGAACTTGACACATGAGACAAGTTAAAAGGGAAGGAGATTCGGCCTTTTAATCTCTCCAAAGAGTGGTTCCTACATACACTTGAAGGACTGTGCTCAGGCGAAAAGCCATGGAGTCATAGGCTGCATTGCAGAGCTACTGGTCTGTGCAGGCAGACTATTACCCTTGTCTAGACAAACAGAAGCAAGAAGCTCCGCCACGTCAGGGGTGCTGACAGCTGGGGCTGACCGATAACAGACTGTCACCTTCACAGCATGCAGTCAGGATAGCACAGGCTAGAATTGGTGTGTCTGCCAGGCCGCAGATCAGCTATCACAACAGTGCATGCATGTGCTTTATGGACAGGCCTGCTGTTATCACAGGACACGGATACATGTCTGTTACACCACATTTACACTTTAAAAAGGAAAATGGACAAGTCTACAACCACTAAACTGTTAGAAAGCCATTACTATTCTGTATGACAAGCAGGCTGTAGAGATAAAAGTCACCAGTAAAGAGTCAAGGGGGTGGGACCAGTCTCCTATGGAGTCATGCAGTCCTGGCATTGCAAGCCATTACTGGCTGAGGCCTAAATAACTTACTTTCACTGAGCCGGATGCTTTAGTAAGCTTGTAGTGCCCATACTGTAAGTAACTAGCTCTGACTCTACAGTCAGCCGCCTCAGCTACACAGCCCCCAGGAACGACAGGTGTCTGCAGCCATACACAGGGAAGCCTCTTGTTTTTCACCCCTTTATAGGCAATGGTGCTGCAATGGCATCTAACAGTAGCACGAAAGTGGTGAAATAAGTCAATGCGAGTCAAAATTCACAGAAAAATCTGCAACATTAAGATTCCCATACACATCAAGGAAAAGATGCAACAAATGGACAAGCTGAGAATTTAAAATCTTTGCACCTTAGATCAATTCCTGCTGTGTTGAGATTTGCATATATATATATATATATATATCTCTATCTATTGTTTGGCAGCCAGTGTCTAGATCCCAGTGGGGCATCAACAGGATTTATTTTGGTTTGTTTTTTGTTTTTTTAAAGAGTTTTTGGACTCCACCTCAAACCCATGAGATCTGATGCCAATTTGTCCAGCTAAATTCTCTGGAATCTGTTGAATTTACAGTGGAAATTATCCCATTTAAGTGAATACACACTAAATAATCTATATAAAGAGGGACACTGAAGTCATCTTTTGACATGCTGATGAGTGACATTTACACAGACTATGCGCATAAAAGAATAGCATGGGTATGGGCGAGAACAATATGTAGTCTAAGCCCACCAAACAAAACCCATGGTTGTTATCAGCAAAACAAAAACCAGCAAGGCCATTACCTGGCACAGAGACAGGCATGTCACTATTCCTGTGATCCGGAATATGTAAACATTCCCTGTGTAGCGATCTCAAATCACAAGACTTATCACATAGGAAGCCCAGTGCAGAAGCGCCCACTCTGCAGACACTCAAGGTTGCAAGAAAAAATAGAATTTACCAACACCCAACAACCCCCTATTTAAATCAAATTTGCCATCTCCAAATCATAACGTACTATATAATTGTCTAAGGGTCACTTCCGTCTGTATGTCTGTCACGGATATTCATTGGTAGCGGCCTCTGTAATGTAATCCAAGTCGCTGATTGGTCGTGGCAAAACAGCGACGGGCACAGTCTGGTGGAAAAATGGCCGCTCCTTACTCCCCGCAGTCAGTGCCCGCTCCGTACTCCCCTCCAGTCTGTCCTCACACAGGGTTAATGGCAGCGGTAACGGACCGCGTTATGCCGCGGTGTAATGCACTCTGTTACCGCTGCTATTAACCCTGTGTGACCAACTTTTTACTATTCATGCTGCCTATGCAGCATGAATAGTAAGACTATCCAATGTTAATAAAAAAATTGTTATATACACATCGTCCGTCGGCCCCCGGATCGACAATAGGCCTTTCCCACTCGCGACGCTCCGGTAACCGTTCCATGCTGCGATCTCGCGAGATGATGTAGCGGTCTCGCGAGACCGCTATGTCATAGTCTCGCGAGACTGCAATGCACTCTTGAGAACGGAGCGCACGAGCAGCGTCGGTAACCGCTTCGCTTGGATCCAGGGGCTCCGGAAGACGAGTATAACACTTTTTATTTATTTATTTAATTTATTTACTTACAGGGATATGATGCCCACATTGCTATATACTACGTGGGCTGGCCAATATGCTACGCGACATGCATATTCTAGAATACCCGATGTGTTAGAATCGGGCCACCATCTAGTTCCAGGACATAATCAGGCACAGAGGTAAGAGGGCTTGTGATGGACTCCACAGAACATTGCTAAAGCACCTTGTCTGCCTTACTGTACATCTACACACCCGTGTTCCTATAGGAGCCTGCTATAGTTTTCATATTCAACTGCTAGGAGGAGAAAAGTTAATGAGGAAGGGTCAGTTCTTCAGAACTACATTTCTAACACAATGAAGTCATTTGCATTCATTCACATCACAAATATTTGTCATTAATGCAGAGCTCAAATTATTCTTTAAGGGGTTATCAACTGCCTCAGGAGCCAAGAGGCGTCATTGTTATGACATACATCAGCACCTTGGAAGGAATCGATGGGTACTGTGCACTTGTCCTGTGCCAGGCATTAGGACTATGATGCACTTGGATGCTCGGGATGTGCCACAAATGTCACATACGGCATGTCATCGGTCTCTCACCTCCCAATGCATAAGATGCTGGAAATCCCGCAGCGCCAATATTAGACTTGTAGCAATTAAAGGCATTTAAATAAGGGCTTGTGCACACAAGCATTAAGGAGCAGTACCATGTGGATTTCAAATACTGTGCTTAAAGGGGGTTGTCCACTGTTCTGAAAACACGCTGTCATTTTATACTGGGGCATATAGTATCTAAGAAGAATCGATAACTCTCGCACTGGCGCCGTTCCTGGGACCTCAGCGGCGGGTCTTCCAAGGTTCAGGTGACATTTATGCGATCTGAGCGCTATGTTAGGTCAGCAGTCACTAATCTACTTCACCCATGCTTTTTTTTCCCCCCATGCTTTTTTTTCCCCCAGTGAACCACAATCATCTGAAGGAACAGCAAGAACGGCAGACCATTGGCCCAGACAACCATGCCATGAGAGCAACAGCACCAAATAGCTCATTTTTATTGGACACTGAGGAATAGCTTTTAGGAAGGGACGTCCAAATAGTGGAGAATCTATGGATTTCTTCGCACGATCCAAGACCCCTGTACAGGTCTGTGTGCACGTAGGCTAAGAAACAAACGTTTAAGGTCATACACAGGTTTCAATAGGCCTGTACTATAATTTGGCCATAATTAAAATTGTTGTAAATTCTGACATTGTTCCATTACACCTCCGCTGTCATAGAAACAAGTTTAACCCCTTGCTCCCACAGCCAGTTTACCCTTTATTTTATTGAGAAATGCAAAGACAAAACTTATTTTTCAATTGACAGCCATATGAGCGCTTTTTATTTTCCAAGACAGTTACTGTTCCGAGTGATAATTTTACCATACAATGTACTAAAAACAGTAAAGATTCAGGGTGGTATGAAATTGTGGAGAAAATTATATATATATATATATATATATATATATATATATATATATATATATATATATATTTTATATATGTATATAATCTACTGTATATCCTTTGGGTTTTGTTGTAGTAAACATGACCCGGAAACTTAATATTCCAGGTGGGTACAATTACAGTAATGCTAGACGTGTCCAGTTATCTCATAGTGAAAATTTCAGATGTTTATAGGGCGGAAAAAAAAAATAAAAATCATAATTTTCCTTCTCCCGTAAGGTTTATATTTTTGTGTTGAGCTGTGTTTGCTGAGATTATGGTGTTCTAGATACCAATTTGATAGCTTGTTACATTTTTAGGGCAGTGTGTATTGTTTTCCCCCCCTTCATCTAACATATGGGTCAAATTATTTACGTCGACCGGACTTGTGGACGCAATGAGAGCAAAGTTATGACTTGTATTAATAGTAATTATAACAATTCTGCAACATCTACTAGTTTAAGTTGGGCACAAGCGCTGCTGACAGGTCGACTTTCAAACCTCAAAAACATTCAATGGAAAACAAAGTGATGAACACACACGGTAACATCTACTATCTGACCAGTCAGACAGCCGCAGGCCGGCACGGAGTAAATATTGATCAAAGCACCAAATAGCTGGGTCTAGCTTCAGATAACCCAGACAGTCTCAAGGACAAGGATCATGAATTTCATTTCCCACTGGAAGATTATGCATCATATTCAGCAGAAAAAAATTATTTGCTTTTAATAAGATAATAGGTGAGGATTCCTGATATTTCCATCACATGCAACACTAAGGAAATCCTGAAAATCTGACATGTTGGGGGCCACCGGACTTAAGTTTGGAAAACACTGATCTGGCATGTATGGTGGTCAAACTCTTCCCCCATCCTTTAAAGGGAACCTGTCACCCAGTTTTTTCAGTATGAGATAAAAAATACCATTAAATAGGGCCTGAGCTGTGCGTTACAATAGTGTATTTTGTGTGCCCTGATTCCCCACCTATGCTGCCGAAATACCTTACCAAAGTCGCCGTTTTCGCCTGTCAATCAAGGTGGTCTGGTCAAATGGGCGTGGTGAAATCGCTTCTTCTCCCCCAGATCTTGCTTATCTTTCCGTTGGTGGCGTAGTGGTTTGCGCATGCCCAACAGCGGAATGCACTGCGCAGCTGAAGAAAGAGCGCGATCTGCGCTATTCACCGCTTTATCGCTGGCGGCGGCCATCTTCCTGAGGCCGCGCGTGCGCAGATGGAGCGCTCTGCTGCCTGGGGCTTCACGAAAATGGCCGCGGGATGCCGCGCATGCGCAGATGGAGGGGATGCCGCGCATGCGCAGATGGAGATCGCGGAGGCCATTTTCCTGAAGCAGAGTTCACATATCGGCTTCAGGAAAATGGCCGCCGCGATCTCCATCTGCGCACACGCGGCATCCCGCGGCCATTTTCCTGAAGCCCCGGGCAGCAAAGCGCTCCACCTGCGCACGCGTGGCCTCAGGAAGATGGCCGCCGCCAGCGATAAAGCGGTGAATAGCGCAGATCGCGCTCTCTTCAGCTGCGCAGTGCATTCAGCTGTTGGGCATGCGCAAACCACTATGCCACCAACGGAAAGATAAGCAAGATCTGGGGGAGAAGAAGCGATTTCACCACGACCATTTGACCAGACCACCTTGATTGACAGGCGAAAACGGCGACTTTAGTAAGGTATTTCGGCAGCATAGGTGGAGAATCAGGGTACACAAAATACACTATTGTCCAGCACAGCTCAGGCCCTATTTAATGGTATTTTTATCTCATACTGAAAAAAACGGGGTGACAGGTTCCCATTAACACTGCAAAACAAATCACATTGGCATGTCTGGCTGTTTATCCCTTTGGCTATGTGCACACATTCAGGATTTCTTGCAGAAATTTCCTGAGTAAAAATGGAAATTTTCTGCAAAAAATCTGCAAGAAACCTGCATGCGTTTGTTTTTGATGCTTTTTTTGCCGATTTTTCCAGACATTTCCCAATGCATTATATAGTGGGAAATCTGCAAAATTAATGAGCATGCTGCGTTTACCGCAATGCTTTTTTTTTACGGAAAAAAAAAAAAAGCATCATGTGCACAAAAATTGCAGAATGCATGCTTTTTTTGCGGTTTTATAGCGGAAAAAAAGTGAAAAATCAACGTGTGCACACAGCCTCTCCCAGCTGGGAGAAAAAAAAATTAAAAAAAATACACCCACTTGTGCTTGGTAAGGGTAAGTTCACACAGGGTGTTTTTGCTGATTTTTTTTCTGCAGCAAAACCTGATCTTCTTGGCAGGAAAGAAGCTGCGTCAAAAACGCAGGTTTAGGTACGTTTTTTTCCCCTTTGTCCACGCTAATGTCCTTGGATTTTCAGCAGCAAATAATGATACCTGTGTTTATTCCAGCAACCATTCAAGTCAATGGCAGAAACAAAACACAGCAAAATGCTGAAAGAAGTGACATGCTCCATGTCCAGTATTTTGCTGCGTTTTTTGATCAAACAAAAAAACCCAATGTGTGTGCATGAGATTTCTGAAATCTCAGGCTTTGCTGGCATTTTAAAAAGCAGCTGAAAATTTGCGTTAAAAAAAGCGCAGCAAAAACACCCTGTGTGAACTTACCCTTAAGTGTACATGTTTATGATGGAGTCAGAAGATAGAAGCATGTGCGAGTCTATCGATATGAAAAAAAATATATATATAAAATATATCCCATACATAGCAGCAGGTTATAACAGACAATAGGCAACACTTACTAGACTAGAAAGTTATCAACTGCTGCACAAAAGCAGATAGCAAAGGGATGACCGATGCAAAAACTCAGATTTTTTTGCATAAAAATATGAAGATTTTTTTTACTGTCATGTGACCTTAGCCTTTATTAATAACGGATTACCGTGCTGCATGTCCAGCAATCTGTAAAGTCCTCGGGCAGACAATTACCAGTCTTAGATAAGCATTATAGTGATGAGCGAATGTGCTCCGATAACCTCTTATCAGAGCATCTGGGAGTGCTAGTGCATTATGTTAAGAGCCCCTGCAGCTGCATGTTTTGCCATCTGTTGGACAGCCTCAGCACATGTGGGGATTGCCTGTTAGGGAATCCCTACGTGTTGAGGCTGTCCAAAAGCCACAAATAATGCAGCCAGTGTGACTTGAACATAATATATGAGCACACCCAGATGCTCTGATTAACACCAGAGCATGGGCGGATAAGATGTTGTCTGGGCACATACACTCATCACAAGCAACACTCATCACAAGCAAGCAATCTGCAGAAGTCCCAATTTGTAGTCACCACTGTCATTGTGTGACTAATAGGGAATGTACTGCTTTAGTCCTCATTGTTAGAAGGAATGTCATACTACACACCAAGTCCCCTGTAAAGCCTCATTCACACACCAGTATTTGTATGCCAATGCCAGGGGTGGAACTTACAGAGCAAAGTTACAATTGAAAGATTGACACCTGTTCTGTATTGAAGACTCCGTTGTCATACAAATCAGGGCTCTG
This sequence comes from Ranitomeya variabilis, assembly GCF_051348905.1. Taxonomy (NCBI): domain Eukaryota; kingdom Metazoa; phylum Chordata; class Amphibia; order Anura; family Dendrobatidae; genus Ranitomeya; species Ranitomeya variabilis. The sequence continues at coordinate 312,554,824 of NC_135232.1, read as the reverse complement.
AAGTTGGAGTCCATTTTGGTGGAGTTGGAATAAAATGGACCAACTTCGACTAAATATAATAAATTAGACTCAGTAGTTCAGTGCTATAAAGGTTTCCATAAGAATTTGGGAAGGTTATGAAGTGTCCTATGAATGTCTGTTCTGTTCCTGGTCTAAGGATCTCTGCTTTTAGTGGAGATGAATCTGTGCTGCACTTTATGTACATGCTCAGTAGTGACCAGTGCTGTGGGGTCGGAGTAGGGAAATTGGGTTGGTGGTTTGGGGCTTACTGACTCCACACCTCTGACTTACTGATACAAAAATACTGTCTCTAGAACACACAGAAGCCAACATCTAATATTGTTAGCCATATTGGTTTAGCCCTACACATACAAACCACTAACAGGCTGCAATGTTAGCTCATCTTTCACGGCCGTCAGTAGTTGCTGTCTGGTCGTTTACATCATTGCTCTTTGTACTATATACTATAAAATGGGTAGATACAATGCAGCCAGTCCAGAGACTGCCAGACAGGTCTCCTGAGATTTATGGGTGGCTGTGTATATAGTGGAGCCTTTCCTGATTATCTGCCCTATGACATAAAAACTCATTCATCATCATTGTGCACCTGACCTTCAGCTTGTACAAATCTGCCTTTGAATCAATCACCAATACAAGACAGCAGAGTTCTGCCTAATCCATTTTATCAATGACCCATTTCTGGAAGTAGCTGTCATTAGCGACTGCTCTGGGAGCAGAACAATGGGGCTATGCAGGTGCTGGGAAAATTCCTGAGTGGCATAGTGAGCACATTCCTGACAGTATGACACAGTAAGGAGATGTGCCAGAGAGTGCTGGTTCACCCCGCTGGAATTTGGATTTTGCATCTCACCTCAGTCACATGACTACTTACTGAACTAAAAGCATGTGGAATTAAAGAGACCTACACATAACTGGCCCCAGGAAGCTTGCAGCAATGTTTATGTAGCGGTGGTAGAAAGCCAGGAGTGTGAGTGATACTACAGGCTAACGATACAGCGGCCGCAGTATTAGTGCATACAATGAGTAGATCTGTTCATTCATTAAGTAAAGGCAGTAAGGACATTGCATGGGTGGGCTCAATGTATCCACAAACGAGTCCGTGCACTGAGAGAGTCTGAGACCGCACTGGGCAGGATCTGGTCCCAAATAAACATCTGCTGGGGACAGAATACAGCCAGGTCCACGCTCCTCACCATGGGTGCTAGTAGCCAGAGACCACAGCCGAGATGTCACTACAATTCTGTGGACCTGCCCAATTACAAAGCAGGAGCCATCACTTCTCCCAGATCTGGAATCTAACAAGTGCAGAAACCTCGGGAAAGAAATCTGACCCTCCGTCTTCTCCCACGCACTGGCTGCAGAGCCACAGATGGACCCATTGGAGCCCCACTGGGGCAACAGACAGTCTTTGGAGAAGACATGATGACGCTGCGGACCAACATCTGCACAGATTTATCCCACTGGGTGAAAGTGGTAATAAGTGGCCCCTTACACGTGAGGACACGGCCTTAAGGGTCCTGGCGACGATTCCAAGCCCACCCATCAACCCTATAACGGAAGCAAACGGAATATGTACAGGAACATGAAGAGCACAAACATAGCGGCTGCTGATGGGAGAGCCCAGGCCAGCAGGGGTTAACCTCACAGCCCTACTTGCTCAGGTTATTATACTGTGTGCACTGATCAAACACCACACACACAGCACCAAGGCAATGCACACACCCTGCTAGAAGCCAGCAGCGAGCCAACAGGAGCACACTCAGTGAGCGGGCACTCGGTGAGCGGGCAGAGAGATGGGGTGCTCCTCAGCACCACACAGAGCAGTCGAGACTCATGGGAAGAGGAGGCAACATGCCCTCAGAGACGGGGCTGCACACCGGCCACAGCGGGAAACCGTGACACTACACAGGTAGCAGCTCTCACATGTACAGGCGGCCATGACACGCCACCAGCGCCCTGTGACGTTACCGTGCGGCTCTGCAGGATGAAGTCCCGGTGTCAGCTGCCTCGCCCCCCCCTCCCCGTTGTTGGTTGCTGTCAGTCCGAGCTCCGGGTTCTTCCTTCCTCTTCACAACCACAACAACATGGCGGAGGCGCGGGCACGTCGGGAAGGCCTATAGCAGGAGAGGGGAACGTCACGAGAACGCTCACGCACGGAGACACACCCACCGATAGGACAAGCATGAACGCGCAGACACGCCCCTTCTCGTGTAAACGCAGCTGTGCAGATCCTCAGCCAAAGGCAGAAGACGCTAGGGTGGGTGTGGCACTGGTGGGCGGGGCTTAACGCGTCGGGACTTCTACCTGTGACTGTCATCTGTCTGTATTGTGGGCGGGGCTACATGCTGCACTGGGCGCGTAGCTCGGCCCCAAACAAACCGCTTAAAGCGACACTGCACCGACGATGGTCTCACAGTCACGTCAGTCAGTATTCGCCCGGCTGTGCGAGGATCCTGGTGGCGCTTCTTTGTGCGGGTTCTTTAATTGGCTGGATGGGAGATAAAGGGGTTGTACACATCTAGGACAAATCTTACATGCATGGATTTGGGGGTCCAAAATAGTTTTGCACCATTTGCCTTTACAGGCGGTTTCTTTCCACATTCGACTTTGAACAGGTCAGGGGTCAGTTCTGAGAGGAACTTTAAAAAAATATAAATCTGAGAAGGTGGACGATCCCTTTCATTTGTGCATGGCGTGGGAATGCCCTCACACACCTGCACTCCCGGGGTCTCACCTACCAGACCTCCACTAAGTGCCACCTATTGTAGCACAAAGCCAAAATCAGAGCTCATGCTTTGCACTAAAGTGGAGCAACGGCGTGAAACACGTCTGCAAGTGGAGACTCTGGCTTGGCTCTTAGGCTACTTTCACACTAGCATCGGGTAAAGTCCGTCACAATGCGTCGTTTTGGAGAAAAAAAATGCATCCTGCAAAGCTGCCCACAGGAGGTGTTTTTTCCTCCATAGACTTGCATTAGCGACGGATTGCCACACGACGCATCCATCGTGCAACGGATGCATAGTGTTTTGGCGGACCGTCGGCACAAAAAAAGTTCCATGTAACTTTTTTGTGCATCGCGTCCGCCATTTTTGAAACTCCGCCCCCTCCTCCCCGGACTGCAGAATGGGCAGCGGATGCGTTGTAAAACTGCATCCGCTGCCCACGTCTTGCAGAAATTTCACAGGTTGCGTCGGCCCGACGCATTGCGACGGGCCCATACCGACACAAGTGTGAAAAGTAGCCTAATCCCAAGACATGTGACAAGGCGCGTTAAAGGGTCACTAATGACTTGTAGGATTGCTACTTCCAATAGGTGGCACTAGAGTTCAGTCCTCTTCCTCTCTGAGGAAGCAATTTACATATTTAGTTTCCCAGGAGTATTGTATGGCCTTTATGTCCCCTGATATACAAACGTGTCGCTCTACAAGGAGGAGCATTAGACCCCATTTAGAATTGGAGATGGGGAAGGAGCAGGTAATAGAATAGAGTCACAGTGAGGATTAGATTTCTGGCTGAGATTATAGCAAGATCTGTCATACAGGCAGCGTGCCACATTTACCAAGAGATACTTCCTGACTGGCAGGAATGGTTCATTCCCAGAAATGGGACACCGAGCTTGAAAGTGCTGGGACAGCTTGAAGAAACACACCCACTAACTTTGTTTGTTTTTTTCTTTAATGTGTGTATTAATAATTTCACCTACCACCTCTGTCCAGTACTGGGTCACACTAAGTCCCAGAAGTGACTTTCAATGCAAGTCTGCTTTTACCAAGGGGGCTTGGCAGTAGGCTGCACTGCCTTATTGCCACATGAGCATCACTCCACCTCAGGAACACCGACAACCATAAAAATTAGCACTAAATAAAGAGTCCCAGATCTCCGAAACATATGGGAGATTTAAGAAAAAACAAACACTGAATACTCAGGGAAGCATCAGATAAGAGCAAAAACTGGGCCCTCCTATGTAAGTCATGATCAGCTAAATTCCACCACCCCCATCCCAGACATAAAGGCAGCTACTCACCAACACAGATCAGAAAACTAAGCACTACAGGATGCGGCAGCCCCCCTTGATAAAGGCTGATTTATCACAGGTGCAAAATACTGATGAAGCAACCACTCACCTGCAATTCACGGAGGGGGCGGTCGCCTAGTATCAGAATTGCAATTGAAAAGTTTGTGTCCTTTTGATTTTTAGGCTACTTTCACACTAGCGTTGTACGAAGCACGTCGCAATGCGACGTACCGACGCATACTGTGCAAGAAAAACACAACGGGGGCAGCGGATGCAGTTTTACAACGCATCCGCTGCCCCATTGTGATGTGCGGGGAGGAGGGGGCGGAGTTTCGGCCGTGCATGCGCGGTCGGAAAAGGCGGACACGACGCACCAAAAAACGTTACATGTAACTTTTTTTGTGCCGACGGTCCGACGCAACACGTCGCATCCGTCACACGACGGTTGGAACGTGTGGCAATCCCTCGCAATGCGTCGCTAATGCAAGTCTATGGAGAAAAAACGCATCCTGCAAGCAATTTTGCAGGATGCGTTTTTTCTCCAAAACGACGCATTGCGAAGTGCGTCGTACGACGCTAGTGTGAAAGTAGCCTTAGTGTAGGGTTTCAAAAGACAATGAGGACCCTTGGCGTGGGTTGCTTGCATGTTTTAGCCAAAATATCGACCAATATCACATACATATTATATATATTTTACTGTACATTTTTATGCAGACTGCAGCCAAACCCATCAATGTTTATCTTGTAAACTAGGGTCCTTGTGGGGTGCACTTATAAAAGTGCTGGGCAGCCCACCTAACCTAATATTGGCGTCATTAAGAGGCTGTAAGGCTACTTTCACACTAGCGTTAACTGCAATACGTCGCAAATGCGTCGTTTTGCCGAAAATACGCATCCAGCAAAAGTTCTTGCTGGATACGTTTTTTCGTCATAGACTAACATTAGCGACGCATTTGCGACGCATTGCCAAACGTTGCGTCCGTTTTGCGACGCTTGGGCGTGTGGTAGCGGACCGTCGGGAGAAAAAAACGTTACATGTAACGTTTTTTGCTCCCGACGGTCCGCTTTTTCCGACCGCGCATGCGCAGCCGGAACTCCGCCCCCACTTCCCCGCACCTCACAATGGGGCAGCGGATGCGTGGGAAAAATACATCCGCTGCCCCCGTTGTGCGGCGGAGACCACGCTAGCGTCGGGAACGTCGGCCCGACGCACAGCGACGGGTTGTTCCCGACGCTAGTGTGAAAGTAGCCTAAGCCATCACTGTGCATTACTTCTGTGTGATTGGCGCCTTATATAAGCCTTAACTGTGTTCACTTCTTAAGGTACCGTCACATTAAGCGACGCTGCAGCGATAGCGACAACGATGCCGATCGCTGCAGCGTCGCTGTTTGATCGCTGGAGAGCTGTCATACAGACCGCTCTCCAGCGACCAACGATGCCGAGGTCCCCGGGTAACCAGGGTAAACATCGGGTTGCTAAGCGCAGGGCCGCGCTTAGTAACCCGATGTTTACCCTGGTTACCAGCGTAAAAGTAAAAAAAACAAACAGTACATACTCACCCAGCGTCCCCCAGCTTCTGCTTCCTGACACTGACTGAGCTCCGGCCCTAACAGCACAGCGGCTTTCACTTTCACTTTAGGGCCGGCGCTCAGTCAGTGTCAGGAAGCAGACGCTGGGGGAGGTATGACGCTGGGTGAGTATGTACTGTTTGTTTTTTTTTACTTTTACGCTGGTAACCAGGGTAAACATCGGGTTACTAAGCGCGGCCCTGCGCTTGGTAACCCGATGTTTACCCTGGTTACCAGTGTAAAACATCGCTGGTATCGTTGCTTTTGGTGTCAAACACAACGATACACGGCGATCGGACGACCAAATAAAGTTCTGGACTTTATTCAGCGACCAGCGACATCACAGCAGGATCCTGATCGCTGCTGCGTGTCAAACTAAACGATATCGCTAGCGAGGACGCTGCAACGTCACGGATCGCTAGCGATATCGTTTAGTGTGACGGTACCTTTAGGCTGCCGTCACACTAGCAGTATTTGGTCAGTATTTTACATCAGTATTTGTAAGCCAAAACCAGGAGTGGGTGATAAATGCAGAAGTGGTGCATGTGTTTCTATTATACTTTTCCTCTAATTGTTCCACTCCTGGTTTTGGGTTACAAATACTGATGTAAAATACTGACCAAATACTGCTAGTGTGACAGCAGCCTAAGACCACGTTTACAGGGTCAGTATTTTACCTCAGTATTTGGCCACGTTCACACTATCAGTATTTGGTGAGTGTTTTACCTCAGTATTTGGCCACGTTCACACTATCAGTATTTGGTGAGTGTTTTACCTCAGTATTTGGCCACGTTCACACTATCAGTATTTGGTGAGTGTTTTACCTCAGTATTTGGCCACGTTCACAGTATCAGTATTTGGTGAGTGTTTTACCTCAGTATTTGGCCACGTCACACTATCAGTATTTGACCTCAGTATCTAAGCCAAAGTCATGTCCCCATAAGACCCACCCATAAATAAATGACACAACACACATTAAACTGGTGGAATAAATTGGCCGTGTGGTTTTATTTTGGTTATAAAAGAGCTTTAATAAATAACAATAAATAATCCCAATAATTTAAAAATCCATGTTAAAATTAACCAAATATCCAAGCCCACCCAACAGTAGGGTGACTTTTACCCCACAAATAAAACCAAACGACAAGGGATAATACAATTAAAAAAGGGAGGGAGGGCGGGCTCTTCTTTCTTGAAGCGACAGCGCAATGACAATCGCTGACAGGACCAAGGTATTTATAAACCAATAAAAGACCGCCAAATAACAGCTGGCCAATCAAATTTCATAAAATACTGAGCACGCAAAACCAGAAGAAACTGGTTTTAGCCGCTTTACATAAAAATAGCTCCACGAAATTTAACCCTTCGCTGGTGCTAACATTTCACTGCATAAACATATGTGGTCTATGGGGACATGAGACCCCCGCTCTATTTTTTTCTCGTTTGTGCGGGGGGGCAGACATGTCCCCATAAGACCCACCCATAAATAAATGACACAACACACATTAAACTGGTGGAATAAATTGGCCGTGTGGTTTTATTTTGGTTATAAAAGAGCTTTAATAAATAACAATAAATAATCCCAATAATTTAAAAATCCATGTTAAAATTAACCAAATATCCAAGCCCACCCAACAGTAGGGTGACTTTTACCCCACAAGGCCAAGGCTCAAAGAGACGAGGCCCCCCCCAAACCACACAGCCAAGTTTCGATAATATTACCCAAATTAAGATTAAATATGTCCAAACCAATTTCAGAGAGATGCACCAAATCCTGCCTAAACATTCCCGGCAAAAATCCTTCCAAATCAATATGTCTAAAAGAAAAACCTTTGATAATAGGCAAAAATTTTCCCATGGAAAAATTCACTCTTTTACGGATTTTGTCCAAAAAGGAAAGACCAGCTTGCTGCCATAATAGCCTAGGGATGATCTCAGAAAAGACAACACATGAAGATGGAAAGCTCTGTCTAATACAAATGAGATCAGACCGCATAGCGGCTAACAAGTTCAAAGTATTGGATTTTCCAAGATCATTACCTCCAACATGTAAAATTATTAAATCGGGAAAAGGAAACTTCAACATACAATTATGTAATTCACCGATCAAGGACATCCAACGCAACCCCCGTACGCTGTGCCAAAAAACCTGTGTTTCAGAAAGATGAAAAGACAAGTTCTCCGAATAGGAATGTAATTTGGCCCTCTTCTGTGCCCAAAAAACAAATGAATGACCAACGATCCATACCACTAGAGGACCTAAGAGAAAAAAAGGAATTTAGACATCATACAATTCATGGCGAACATAAAGTTTGAAGCGTTTAGAATCCCATCTACCTATCTTTTTAATGGCATCATCCGATAAGCCAGCCCTGGAAGCCTCGGTAGCTGCACCGATTCGAAATGAATGCGAAGTGAATCTAAGCTGACTTTTTCCAAGAAAACTCAAACATTTCTTCAGAATGAAATTAAATTGAAAAATAGTGACAGGGGATTCATTTCTATGCAAAAACAGAGGGCCCTGCACAGCAGGCCTTAAGTTAAGCCATTTCGAAAGGTTACGAACAGGGCATATCAACTGATCAGGAAAATAATTTAATCTAATCTCAGAACCCCTCCCCAACTGATCCGTTTTCGACATTCTGATGAAAATCAAAACAAATGATTCAAAAATCCGAATGTCCGACAACATAAGCCCGGAAGGTTCCGACTTTTTTGCAGAAACTACCTCGCCAACCCTTAGTGCCCCGAAAAAAGTAACGGAAAATATGGCGGAAAACAATAAAGCCTCCTCCAGATTTAAACACACATGCACCAATGCTGAGCATATTTGTGCTAGTAACTTAATAGAAATAGGTCGCCTGACATCTGGACAAAAATTATTTCTCTTCAGACCTTTTAAAAACTGCTTTACCAGAAAAAATTCCGTTAATGCCGTGCAGCCATTTAATCTCAAAAAGAAGGAAACCCCCGCAAGGCACTTGGCAACCGCGGAGTAAGAAAGACCTGCTGCAACCAGCGACTCTGCAAACTTCAATGCCAAAAAGGGGTTAGGGCCAGTTGCTTCCAGGCCGTAACGCCCAGAGAATTCAATCCATTTCCTCCACGCGGCAGAATAAGCAGCCCACGATCTTTTAGACAGTGAATTCTGGATACAATGAGAAATTATATTGGAATCCGTTCCCAAACTGAACGAGGGCAAGATGTCGGTTCTCTGTCCGCGAGTGGAACCTGTTGATAAAAACAGAGCCACTCACCACGCAAAATGAAATCAGTCAGGTAACTATGCTTACTAAGACTCAATTTCGCCTTCAACCAAATATTGGACTTCAAACACTCCAAGACCAACTGCCTCAAAATGATTGCACAATGCCGCTGTTTAGAGCACAGGGTATTAACAGAAAAAACGACCGATTGCGTCATTGATGGAAACAATATCCTGGAATCCTTCAAGTGAAAACCCCACAAATTGATACCAAGGTATAGGGAAAAAACTTCCCTAAAGAGAAGGTTCTCATTGATCTTCTTTGCTACCCATGCATCAGGCCATGGTAGAAACACCCAATGCGACTGAAAGAGAATTGCAATGCCCAGTTCGGGATCCGTAGAAAAAACGAAGGGGAAAAAATCCGCTGATGTGAAAGGAGATTGAATCACTGAACGTCCGTTAAAGTTTGACAGAAATGATAACCAAACTCTAGCATCCTCCTTCAAGCTAGAGCCAATACGGACATGCGAATTAGGAGATGATAAACCTTTAGTTGCCTCATACAAACTCCTAGAAAAAACCCTTCCAATAGGTACTACCTTCAGGGCAAAATTCAAAAGTCCAAGTAATGACTGGAGTTCCTTAAGTGTCACCTTGTCCTTGGACACAAGATTAAGAAGGGAACTCCGAAGCCGATCAATTTTATCTTGGGGGAGAGTCGTCTCCATATTGACCGAATCAATATTAATGCCCAAAAATTCGATACGACACGAAGGGGCTACCGTTTTTTCGTGAGCAATGGGTATGCCAAAATGAGAACAAATTTGCAGAAACGTATTTAGCGTTCTCATGCAAGAAGGGGATTGAGGAGGACCTATAAACAAAAAATCATCGAGGTAGTGTAAAACACCTGCTTCCACCTGACTATCCTCCAAAACCCAATGGAGAAAACGGGAAAAATTCTCAAAATAAAAACAAGATAGTGAAAAACCCATTGGTAGACATTTGTCAAAAAAGAAAAACCCGTCAAACTGAAAACCAAGGGAGTTAAAGCCGTCTGGATGAACCGGAAGAAGCCTAAAGGCTGATTTTATATCAGACTTGGCCAGCAAGGCGTTAGGCCCGAATTTTCTCAAAATGTCCAAAGCACTGTCAAAGGAGGAATAATTGACGGAGCATAATTCCTTATTAACTTCATCATTCAGAGATCGTCCAAGAGGATACGAAAGATGATGAATCATCCTGAAGGAGCCAGGCTCCTTTTTAGGAACAATGCCCAGGGGAGATATACGAAAATCTGAAAATGGTGGGGATAAAAACGGGCCCGCAATCCTACCCAGTTCAAGTTCTTGAAAAATCTTATCCCTAGCAACTTCCGGAAATTCTGAAAGGGAAGGTAAATTATTAACAAAAACACAGCCATTCCCTTTAAAAGCAGGCACATGAAAACCTACGGAAAAACCGTTATATAGAAGCTCACTGCTCTGACTGTCTGGATACCTGCTTAACCAGCTGACCATTCTTTCCAGCCTCACTGGTGATTGGGCCTTTTGAAACCGCATCCTTAGAGGATGACTGCTGAATGGCTTGCTTCTTAAAGCATTTCGCCATTGGATGGGAATTACCGCAGAATGAACATTCATGCTTAAAGCGGCAGGTGTTAGCCCATTTACAAAAGGACTCGTTATACGCAAAGCAAACGCCCCTTTTAGAAACCGAAGTGCCCGGCTGCTTGTTTACAGCATTCCTAACTGGAAGCATCAGATTTATCCAAATGCCGACATCTTTAACCCCCCACTTAACCTCAGGATGTACAGACAATTTGTGCCTAAAGGCCTCATCATAGCTCAGCCATGCAGAGCCACCAAAATTTTTATAAGCCTCCAGAATGATATCCAAATGTTGGAACAGGCTGCTACACAGGTTAGGGTATTTTTCCCCTAAAACTGCAGAATAAACGGCAAACGCCTGGATCCAATTGTGAAAGGATCTATAATTACGCTTCGCTTCATCAGAATCAGATTTATCATCCTTTTTATCACTTTTAGGTAGATGGTCTCTGCGAGGGAGTAATGAAAATATATCAACATACTGGTTATTCCATATGAGCTCTTTAACTGAAGAGCTCAAATGGAAGCCAAGGGGAGAAAGCTCACAAATGAGGGCTTCTTTAAATGGATTTACAGGAGGGGCATTCTGAGCAGGAGCTTCCACACTAGGTAAGACAGAAGCTGCTGCTGCTGAGGGGCGCAATGATGCCTCATTCAAGACCTCGGATAGTACAGATTTAATTAAATCTTTAAACTCACTATGAGGGACAGACATAGGGACACATTGAGTCTCACCCCTTGATGATTTTTCAGCTGGTCTCCTATCTTCGGCAGCGCTTGCACTCCAGCCCCCAGCGCAGGGCGAGCGCAGCTGCTCAGGGATGCTTGATTGACGAATCGCTTCTTCATCCGACGACTGCTCACCGACACTAAAAGCGGGTTGCACCCGCAGGGCAGCCGACAGTGAGGCCGCCCTGCAGCCAGATGTGGATGGGGCCAAGGCGCTTTTACGGCCGGCGCCCCTGCTGGCTCTGCCGGCGCCTCCTGATGACGCTGCAGGTTTCTGAGAAAAATGGCCGCCGAAGTCTCGCGATGGACTCCGAGACCTCGATGCCGGGCGGCGACGTGACCTCGCGCTCCCCTCAGAAGCGCCGCGCCGGGATGCCGGAGATGGAGACAAAGGGGAGAAGGCCTTCTTCTGTTTCCTCACACGGGGGCCGGACACCTCGGGATTCCCCTGCAGCGAGGCTTGACTCGCAGGCTGTGCCGATACCTCAGGTATAGGAGGAGGAGGAGCGGGCCCGGAGGCAGCTGCCGAAGGTTTTAACGCCAGGCAGCTCCTGAGCCATTCCATCCCATCTTCACCGCCGGCTCTAGCTACGAGTTCCTGCAGGAGTTTCTCCATTGTTCTCCCGGTCAGTCCTCTTCTTTCTTGAAGCGACAGCGCAATGACAATCGCTGACAGGACCAAGGTATTTATAAACCAATAAAAGACCGCCAAATAACAGCTGGCCAATCAAATTTCATAAATACTGAGCGCGCAAAACCAGAAGAAACTGGTTTTAGCCGCTTTACATAAAAATAGCTCCACGAAATTTAACCCTTCGCTGGTGCTAACATTTCACTGCATAAACATATGTGGTCTATGGGGACATGAGACCCCCGCTCTATTTTTTTCTCGTTTGTGCGGGGGGGCAGACAGGAGAGGAACAATCAGAGGAAAAGTATAATAGAAACACATCACCACTTCTGTATTTATCACCCACTGCTGAGGTAAAAAACTGACCAAATACTGAACGCGTGAACGTGGCCTTATACTAGGCAATCAGTCCCTTCATGAAGTGGGAGGTGTGTGAGTGGTTGTTTCATCAGTATTTTCAGTGTTTGTTGCCTCCACCTTTTATCATGAGGGCTGCTGCATCCTGGAAGTGCTGAACCTAACATAAAAACAAAATGAGCAAATACCCTGCAGTGTGTAAATAAATAGCAATAGTGCACGAAGATAACAGGGTTATGCTCTGCCCTTATCTATGACCTCTGCTGACACTGGTGAAGTACAAGATTTGGGGACCGTCCCGAGTGGGGTGCACCTTTACATGGTGGGATAGCTTTTAATTTTTTTTTTTAACAAAACAATATTTTCTAAGTACCTTATTTAATTTACATGTACTATTACCATTTGTTTATTTCTGGCAGGGTATATGCTCCTTTTGTTTTTAGCTTAGGTTCTGCTTGGTTCATAGCCAGTGTGAATACACGCCTATGCATTGCACTTACACCATGCGCTCTGGCTCCATTATTTTAGATCTTGTAAGTGCTATAATCTTCTGACCTGTGTTGGTAAATACAGCTGCCTTTTTTCTGCGATTTTTTTTTTTTTTTTTTTTTTACATTTTTTGTTCTTTTGCCTTTATTTGCTTTTAAATTCCACACTTTAACAAAAACTTCTTATTTTACCCATGGTTTTATTAGTGATTCCTGCGGCAATTTTAAGGTCAGATCAGAAAGTCTGCGTTGAGTTAATGCGTCCATTTCTACTATCGGTAATATTTTTAGACGGCCAAATAAATAAATAAAAGTTCCTTCTACCTACTACAATGTTAAAATCGGATAACACACAGACTAGACACAGATGGGCTCTGTGTGTTCGCCATGGTTTGAAAAGACCCATGGACTTGTATGGATGACTTTGATCTGTGACAAATCAAGAACAGACATGTCTTTGGGTCTTTTTTTAAGATAATTAAAAAAAAAAAAAAACACCATAAAAGGAAGATGTCAGATTTGATAATGCTAAAAATGATCTGTCAGTACAATTAAAGTGATACCAAACTTATAGGGAATCTGACATGTCAGACAACGCTATTATCCCGCAGATAAAGGGTTAATCTGGAAGTTAATAGCGTTATGAAGGTGCCCAGAAGCTGTACTGAAAGTGTGACACCCGGAAGATGAACTTTATTCTTCTCAGGAGCCACCAGCTTTCAGTCATACAGGTGTGAAGGTGCAGCTACAGTCATCTCTCACAGCTCCACAAGCGGCGGGGGTAAGCATGTGCTGGTACTGACTTACAGCCAGCTTTGCACCGACGCCGGCCTAAAGCTATATTTGTCTCAGGTGTCACATTTTCACTATAGTGGCCGGGCACCTTCCTAACGGTATTAACTTGTAGAGAGTGACCCCATATCTGCAGGTTAATAGCATTATCCAACCTGACAGGTTCCCTTTAATTTTTTTTAATTATCTTCATGGATTTAAAAAAAATCAGTTTTAAACCCTTCATGACCCAGCCTATTTTGGCCTTAATGACCTTGCCGTTTTTTGCAATTCTGACCAGTGTCCCTTTATGAGGTAATAACTCAGGAACGCTTCAACGGATCCTAGCGATTCTGAGATTGTTTTTTCGTGACATATTGGGCTTCATGTTAGTGGTAAATTTAGGTCGATAATTTCTGAGTTTATTTGTGAAAAAAACGGAAATTTGGCAAAAATTTGGAAAATTTCGCAATTTTCACATTTTGATTTTTTATTCTGTTAAACCAGAGAGTTATGTGACACAAAATAGTTAATAAATAACATTTCCCACATGTCTACTTTACATCAGCACAATTTTGGAAACAAATTTTTTTTTTGCTAGGAAGTTACAAGGGTTAAAATTTTACCAGTGATTTCTCATTTTTACAACAAAATTTACAAAACCATTTGTTTTAGGGACCACCTCACATTTGAAGTCAGTTTGAGGGTTCTATATGGCTGAAAATACCCAAAGGTGACACCATTCTAAAAACTGCACCCCTCAAGGTGCTCAAAACCACATTCAAGAAGTTTATTAACCCTTCAGGTGTTTCACAGCAGCAGAAGCAACATGGAAGTAAAAAATGAACATTTAACTTTTTAGTCACAAAAATGATCTTTTAGCGAAAATGTTTTTATTTTCCCAGGGGTAAAAGGAGAAACTGGACCACGAACGTTGTTGTCCAATTTGTCCTGAGTACGCTGATACCTCATATGTGGGGGTAAACCACTGTTTGGGCGCACGGCAGGGCTCGGAAGGGAAGGAGCGCCATTTGACTTTTTCAATGAAAAATTGGCTCCAATCTTTAGCGGACACCATGTCGCGTTTGGATAGCCCCCGTATGCCTAAACATTGGAGCTCCCCCACAAGCGACCCCATTTTGGAAACTAGACCCCCCAAGGAACTTATCTAGATGTGTGATGAGCACGTTCAACCCCCAAGTGCTTCACAGAAGTTTACAACGCAGAGCCGTGAAAATAAAAAATCATTTTTCTTTCCTCAAAAAAGTTGTTTTAGCAAGCAATTTTTTATTTTCACAAGGGTAACAGGAGAAATTGGGCCCCAATATGTGTTGCCCAGTTTGTTGTGAGTGTGCTGGTACCCCATATGTGGGGGTAAACCACTGTTTGGGCGCACGTCAGGGCTCGGAAGGGAAGTAGTGACATTTGAAATGCAGACTTTGATGGAATGGTCTGCGGGCATCACGTTGCATTTGCAGAGCCCCTGATGTGCCTAAACAGTAGAAACACCCCACAAGTGACCCCATTTTGAAAAATCTGCAGGTAAAAGGCACTGCGTTTTACCTGCGGATTTACAGCAGATTTCCAGTGTTTTTTTGTGCGGATTTCACCTGCGGATTCCTATTGAGGAAAAGGTGTAAAACGCTGCGGAATCCGCACAAAGAATTGACATGCTGCGGAAAATACAACGCAGCGTTTCTGCACGGAATTTTCCGCACCATGGGCACAGCGGATTTGGTTTTCCATAGGTGTACATGGTACTGTAAACCTGATGGAAAACTGCTACGAATTTGCAGCGGCCAATCCGCCTCGGATCCGTGGCCAATCCGCTGCGGATCCGCGGCCAATCCGCTGCTGATCCGCAGCCAAATCCGCACTGTGTGCACATGCCATAACCCTAACCCTACCCCTAACCCTAACCCTACCCGTAACCCTAACCCTACCCCTAGTTCTAACCCTAGTTGAAACCCTAACCCTAGTGGAAAAAGAAAAAAAAAAAATTTCTTTATTTTATTATTGTCCCTACCTATGGGGGTGATAAAGGGGGGGGGTTTATTATTTTTTTTATTTTGATCGCTGTGATAGAACCTACCACAGCGATCAAAATGTACTTGTAACGAATCTGCCGAACGGCAGAATCGGCGGGCGCACTGAGCATGCGCCCGCCATTTTGGAAGATGGCGGCGCCCATGGAGAAGACGGACCGACACAGGGAGCCTCGGTAAGTATAAGGGGGGGAGATCGGGGCACGGGGGGGGCGTCGGAGCATGGGGGGGTGACATAGGAGCACGGGGGGAGCGGACAGGAGGACGGGGGAGCGGAGCACAGGACGGAGGGGACTACGGGACAGATCGGTGGCTTGGGGGGGCGATCGGTGGGGTGGGGGGGGTCACTTCAGTATTTCCAGCCATGGCCGATGATATTGCAGCATCGGCCATGGCTGGATTGTAATATTTCACCAGTTTTTTAGGTGAAATATTACAAATCGCTCTGATTGGCAGTTTAACTTTCAACAGCCAATCAGAGCGATCGTAGCCACGGGGGGGGGTGAAGCCACCCCCCCTGGGCTGAAGCACCACTCCCCCTGTCCCTGCAGATCGGGTGAAATAGGAGTTAACCCTTTCACCCGATCTGCAGGGGCGCGATCATTCCATGACGCATACGCTGCGTCACAGGTCGGATTGGCACCGACTTTCATGACGCAGCGTATGCGTCAAAGGTCGGGAAGGGGTTAATGCAAAATAAATGTAAAACCATAAAACACAATTATTCTGTTTTTCCACCATTTCACCTCCATTGGATTTTTCCCCCATTTTTCAGTACGTTATGAATGGCAATATTAAAAGTACACCTCATCCCACAAAAAAAAACAATCCCTCATACGGCTGCGTGGACAGAAAAGTAAAAGAAAGTGGCTCTTGCATGAAAGGGAGAGAAAAAATGAAGCGCAAAAAGAAATATTAGCTGTGTCCTTGAGGCGTTCAGTATTTGGTCAGTATTTTACCTCAGTATCTGTAAGCCAAAACCAGGAGTGGGTGATAAATACAGAAGTGGTGCATATGTTTCTATTATACTTTTCCTCTGATTGTTCCACTCCTGGTTTTGGCTTACAACTACTGAGGTAAAATACTGACCAAATACTGCTAGTGTGACGGCAGCCTGAGGGGTACACATCTTTTTCATGTAGCATTGCCTTACTAGGAAAATGTGAGACGAAGGAAACTCGGGGCTGCAATACTCAATATATACTGCAATATAAAAAAATAAAGATTATTATTATAATACTCGGTAGAGTGTGGTCCACCTCTCCCAGAGAAAACCACCGTCCGTAATCTATGAAGGGGTTTAGTGACTTATTATATTTTTTTAGGCAGGAATTGCCTTTTCTTTCCACTTTTATTATTAATTTTGACATCACATTACAATAACATGGAATATGAATGGCAGTATAGTACAGAAAGGCACATGAAAAAGGGATCCTCTATAAGGAATCCTATCTGCAGACATGTAAAGACAACAGGGGAGGGGAAGGGCAAGATTTCCTGAGAGAAAGGTGGCGCAGGGTACCACAGCTATAACACAGATGTCGGATGCTGTAATGGCAACTTTCTAGAGTAGTCTGTCTCCATTGCTGAGACATGGTTGGCAGCCATGTTGTTAGAGACGGACTTCGGTAAGATGGCGTCTGTGCAGACTGGAGCGTTGGCTACAGTGAGCCCTCTAGTGACCAGAGGGACATCCCGGTCATAGATCACGTCTGGTCCGGCGGTGCAGCAGCTGTCGGCAGGAGAAAGCTGTGTGCGGACATTACGTCTTCTGCTTGGGACACCGCGAGTGACAGGTGACATGTAGTTATGTCCGGGGGCAGACCCCGCCGATCACTTCTGCCTCCATTGCTATAAGCTGGGACATAATGCTGCGGTGACCATTACATGGCGTTTCCATAAGGCTCCTTGGTGGTCTGCACTGAGTACATTCTCTGATGGTCGCACCACATAAGTAGCACTTTATCATCTTATTCATCCCTGTTTAGAACTAATTAAAAGGGTTATAATTCCTGGGGATCCAGACAGATATACAAGCCTCACCAGTCACTCCTCACTGGGTAAGAGTGACAAGTGGTGGTACTCCCAGCTGGGAAGCATAGGGGGCAGTGTACCTCCTCTAAGACATGGGGCTGGGGTGTAGAGGACTCCTGCATTCACAGTGGTAATGTGATGAGATCCTCACTAGATGGGCAGGTCGGACAGAGACAAACATGGGTGCACCTAGCAGTTGGACATGGCTGGAAGCAGCACTGATGCTATTGATAAGTGTGCCACTATATAGCAGACATGTCGGTTCTGTTGTGTTTTCACGATCAAAGGGAACCTGTCACCGGGTTTTTGCCACCTAATCTGAGAGCAGCATAATGTAGACAGAGACCCTGATCCCACTGATGTGTCACATACTGGGCTACTTGCAGTAGATTTGATTAAATCACAGTGTTATCAGCCGGAGATTCTCACTAGAGGACTAGTAAACTTACTGGCATGTTGTCCTGCATATTCATGAGCCCTGTATAACTACCACTGATTGGCAGCTTCCTGTGTACACTGTGCATAGGCAGAAAGTTCCCAATCAGTGGTGTGGGTAGGGTTATATTGAGCTCAGCATTCAGAGAACTGCTAGATCTGTAGCAGATAAAACTTTTTAGCAAGTATCCCAGTGAGTGGCACATCGCTAGAATCAGGATCTCTGTCCCTACATCATGCTGGCAACAGATGCCTGTTAAGGATGGAGCTTCGTGGCGACCATAGTGTGACTATTTTAGAGCTGTAATATTGTTGTAAGAAAACCAGAATTGCTAAATTGCAGATATTACACAAGCGAATTGTATTGAGGTTTATGGCAAGTGAGACACATACAACTTGCAACCAGTGACCCACACATTTGGGGACAGCGGCCGCTCTGTGCTGTAATCCAACGCCATGAAAACCATTAAATATGATGTCGCAATGTGCCCCATGTCCCACCCTGGCATTCATACTGCCTTATCACCTTTCTTTCTCAGCACAAGCCCTTATCAGGCATATTTGTAATCTATATTCATCCAATTTTGCTAATGTAAACCAATAGGGGTATTTACATGGCCTTTTTTATGTCCTTGTCTAAAAGCATGTGTTATCTACATGAATTTTACTGTTCGAATATCACATGTGGAGTCTATGAGAGTGCTTAAAGGGGTTGTCCGGTCCTTTGATAAGTCTGCAGTCACGTAGATAGACTACAGGCTTTTATCAGAAGACCGGACAAAGGGTGTTGCACTATTTCTTATTTTCTAACTTGTGACAGGGAGTTTCCAGATCAGTGGGTACGGGGTCCTGAGACGCTCATATGTCACATGTGCACTGCTCAGAGAGCAGGAGCGCCCTATATGAAGAGCGCTGTACACGGCTCCTAGATTTTCTACTTTCTGAGCAGCGCACATTTGACAAGTATTTTGAATGGCGATCTCAGGACCCAGACATTCCTGAACTGGAAATTTCCTATAAAAAAAAATAAATAAATGCAAAAATTAATCTACGTTTTAAACTACATATACATCAATATTCCATCAGTAATCTGGATTTTCATTCATTGCTAATACTTTCTGTGACAAATATGGACTTTACAACTGACCAAATACTGGGGCATCATGTTTATATTCTATTTATTGTGGAGCCGTATTAGACACACAGTATAAGAATACATTCATCTGATGGAGGTCTATAGAATATAAGCTCCCCTTCTGTCTGGGTGCTCGCCCGTGTACACACACTAATTACGTAGCAGTAATATATAATATTAAACCAGAATGACCTGACAATCGTGATATTTTATTAGCATGCTGCCCCTCACAGTATCTAATGATTATTCTGGTACCAAACATTCAGTTATGTATCAGTGTGCTTTCTTCCCAGGATGCCAAGCCTACCACTGGATGAGCTACAAGTGACCCTGAAGGATCCAGTGACTGGAAGGTTACGTACAATACCTGCTCTAGTAAGATATCTGCATTTTGAATATGTATTTTGCATGATTAGGGATGTTTTTTTTTTTTTTTTTTTTTAGGGGCCAGAAAATATTCAGCAGATAAACTTTCTAAAAATCTGTATTTCATATTTTCACATTAACACTCAAAAGGCTGCATGTAATCTATACCTCCCTCTTAGCTTGGAGCAGCTCCTCTGCTTTCAGTCTAATGTGAGGAGATTGCTGCAGCCAATCAGCTCCTTCCGATTGGCTGCAGCCTTCAATATAACAACAGAACAGAAAAAAGGACAGTATCCTGTTTAACTCTGTTAGGCCGTGTTCAGTTTAGTTTTTGATCTTTATTTACCTCGGTATTTGTGAGCCAAAACCACGAGTGTGTGATCAATATAGAAGTGGTGACGTGTTTCTATTATACTTTTCCTCTGATTGTTCCACTCCTGGTTTTGGCTTACACATGCTGAGGTAAAATACTGACCAAATACTGCTAGTGTGAACGTGGCCTTCGGTATGAGAATAATATCTTCCGTATTAAGTAAGTGGTTTTATAGGGAATCTGTCAACTGATTCGTGCTGCCAAAACCACTGGCAGGATTAACCTGATCCCGGCTGCATTATTGCATCTATGTATACCAGGTATACTTTTCTCTAGAAGATCGGTCCGGAGGGAGAGTAGTCCGGCACCGCCCCAGCCGGCATCTCCCAATGCTTCATAGTCTCTCCCATAGCAAGAGACCTGCCAATCACCTGGAGTGGCGCAGAGAGAACCTACCCAGCAGGCAGGCCCCCCGGACTTTTCTCATCTCCATCCCCATCTTTGAACTGTTTTCTCTGAAAGCAACACAGGAATATATTCTTGGCTGCACTCATGCTGCCAGGCTCTTGATGGCTGCCCGAGGTTTGGGCCGCATGAAGCAGGTGACAGGTTCCCTATAAGCAGTTTAATGGGCATCACTTTTTGTAAAGGTGCCATTAGCTTAATGAATAATTTTATTCCTCTTTCACTCTTCAGCATCAAAGCCGCGTTACAGCCAGACATTTTATAGTGTATGCTCCTCCACCGGGGTCCTGTGCCCCTGCACTCTTAGAGGAGTTTTTTGAAAGGGTAGACTTCATTCTGAAGGACCTAAAGTTCCTGTTGGCCCTGCCTCATGATCTTTTCTGGTGTCAGGTGAGGAGAGGTTTCTTCCAGTTATATTACTTTTATTACTGTAGTGGTGGTGTCTTCTGTATATTATTCCTTGGCTTGTGTCTCCAGGTAATATACGATGAGTCCCTGCAAAAATGCTTGGATTCCTTCCTGAGCTGTGCACCCCGAAGATTTGATCGCCACATCCCTTTCCCGCCTGCGGTGCAGCAGGTACATGATGAACTCCACCGCCATGTCTTTCTCACGTTCTTGAGGATGTCTACACACAAAGAGTCCAAGGTATCTCTTCTGCTGACTCCAAGCTTATAAGATTGATTTTAGAAGTGAGTAAAATGATTGATTCCCCTTATATCCATGTCTACATGCACACAAAATAGTCACAACCCAGAAAAATGAACACAAAGCGGCCTTGTAAAAAGTTTACCTCCACATTTTGCATGTCTCATGTGCGCAAACAACCTGAAAGTGGTAACGTTGCTACATTATTAGATTATGTACAATTCCACAATCCAATTTGGGGAGAAAAATAAAGGAAAACATTTTTTTGGGGAAAAAAATTCATAGTGTCACATGAATCAGAGTAAAAATAGCAAATCAATGTGTGCACCATCTGTGTGTACCAACATCATAAACTCAGTATACTTTATTCTCTAAATGTGTGTATAGGAAAGTAAAATACATTTGAAAAATGTGTAAAAAAAAATAAAAAAAAAAAAATGCAGGAAGCTTATGCTATAATCTTTAGAAGCAGCAATAAAAAAAAAATTCCATAAAATATGAGCGAAGGTGGCATAATAAAAACAAAACCATTGTAAATGTTACTTTTCTTAAGTGCCATCAGCTTTAGAGGGGCGTTCCTAGGCTTTAATGTGAGGGCATATTTCTAGGATGAGACATCACTTTTTGTTCTATAGGGGTACAACCTCTGGGACCTCCACTTTTCCTGAGAAAGAAAAAAAAAAGTCTATAGTGCTGGTTTAAATCTGCAACCCCTTATTAGTTTCCCCTGCACATTGGTGCATCTGCCTGCACAAGAAAACTGCAGCCGCACTTACGCCCAGCATCCCACCATTCTCAGGATTGGTGGCGGTCCCAATAGTTATCCCTCACCCAACCAGTATGTCATCAATTTACAAAATTGGAATACTACTTTACAATTTGTATCTCTCATGTTTTTTATGTTTTGGTATTTTTTTGTTTGTTTTTATTTTCCTTCAGGATCATCACATTACTCCATCGCTGTTTGGGGAAATATTGTATGATAATTTTCTTTTTGACATTCCTAAACTTCTGGATATATGTGTCCTCTTTGGCAAAGGAAATTCTTCTCTCTTGCAGAAGATGATTGGTGAGCAAGTGAATGTTAAAATGAAGTAATGTTCTGCGTTCGCCTTCATATACTATTGCGTCTTGCTCATCTTGGCATTATTCGTTCTTCAAAGTAAAAGTCATATTGTTAGAAAAACTACATATGTGTACGTATGTACAAGTGTGTGTGTGTGTGTGTGTGTGTGTGTGTGTGTGTGTGTGTGTGTGTGTGTGTGTGTGTGTGCGTGTGCGCGCGCATGTACTTTTCCACATACATATTATGATTTTTTTTTTTCTGCTTCTTAATAACAGGCAATATTTTCCAGCAACAACCCAGCTACTACCAGGATCTGGATGACAGTGTGCCTACATTGCTACAAGTAAGAAATACTACAATCATTTCCCAGCACAGTTGTGTTTTAAAGGAAGTCATCCATATTGTACATGCAAGAATGGAATGTGTACAGCAGTTATAGAGCAGCTGAGCAGAATTATGAATAGATTTGTTGGAAACGTTTCAGTAAAACCTGCATTTTATAAATTGAAATACCTGTTGCTTGTATGCATTCGTCAAGTGGGCGGTCCTACTAGTGACTGACAGTCATCTTTACATGCACAGTCATACAGGGAAGACTGTCAGTCACTGAGTAGCACCACCCACTGGACTCACATACATACAAACACCATTGATTTCAATAAATTAAATGCAATATTTACTGAAACTTTTTCCACAAAATGTATAGCTGTCTGACCAGCTCCTCCTGTTCTATAATATCTTGCCTGCAGATCAGATACTATTATCAGTGTGACAGGTTCCCTTTAAAGCTGGCATTACATATGTTATGAGGAAGAACGAGCAACAAGAATAGCCACGTCTAGCCAAATGACCAATTTGTCAACTACATTCATTAAAGGATTTGTCTCCCCTTGAAATACTTAAAGGAAACCTGACAGGCGATTCATGTTTCCCAAACAGTAGCCAGCATGAATTGCAGTCTGGCTGCACGTTTGTAGCCAGGTATGTCATTCTATGAAATGCTTTGGCGTTTCAGAGAAGATATACACTGCTCAAAAAAATAAAGGGAACACTTAAACAACAAGTAAATCAAACTTCTGTGAAATCATACTGTCCACTTAGGAAGCAACACTGTTTGACAATCAATTTCACATGCTGTTGTGCAAATGGAATAGACAACAGATGGAAATTATTGCCAATTATCAAGACACACTCAATAAAGGAGTGGTTCTCCAGGTGGGGACCACAGACCACATCTCAGTACCAATGCTTTCTGGCTGATGTTTTGTTGTCACTTTTGAATGCTGGTTGTGCTTTCACACTCGTGGGAGCATGAGACGGACTCTACAACCCACACAAGTGGTTCAGGTAGTGCAGCTTATCCAGGTTGGCACATCAATGCGAGCTGTGGCAAGAAAGTTTGCTGTGTCTGTCAGCGTAGTGTTCAGAGGCTGGCGGCGATACCAGGAGACAGGCCAGTACACCAGGTGATGTGGAGGGGGCCGTGGGAGGGCAACAACCCAGCAGCAGGACTGGTACCTCAGCCTTTGTGCAAGGAGGAACAGAAGGAGGACTGCCAGAGCCCTGCAAAATGACCTCCAGCAGGCCACAAATGTGCATGTGTCTGCACAAACGGTTAGAAATCGACTCCATGAGGATGGTCTGAGTGCCCGACGTCCACAGATGGGGGTTGTGCTCACAGCCCAACACCGTGCAGGACGCTTGGCATTTGCTACAGAACACCAGGATTGGCAAATTCGCCACTGGCACCCTGTGCTCTTCATAGATGAAAGCAGGTTCACACTGAGCACACGTGACAGTCTGGAGACACTGTGGAGAGCGATCTGCTGCCTGCAACATCCTTCAGCATGACCGGTTTGGCAGTGGGTCAGTAATGGTGTGGGGTAGCATTTCTTTGGAGGGCCGCACAGCCCTCCATGTGCTCGCCAGAGGTAGTCTGACTGCCATCAGGTACCGAGATGAGATCCTCAGACCCCTTGTGAGACCATATGCTGGTGCGGTTTGCCCTGGGTTCTTGCTAATGCAGGACAATGCTAGACCTCAAGTGGCTGGAGTGTGTCATCAGTTCCTGCAAGATGAAGGCATTGAAGCTATGGACTGGCCTGCCCGTTCCCCAGACCTGAATCCGAATGAACATATCTGGGACATCATGTCTCGCACCATCCACCAACGTCACATTGCATCACACACTGTCCAGGAGTTAGCGGATGCTTTAGTTCAGGTCTGGGAGGAGATCCGTCAGGAGACCATCCGCTGCCTCATCAGGAGCATGTCCAGGCATCGTTGGGAGGTCATACAGGCACGTGGATACCACACACACTACTGAGCATCATTTCTTTGTCTTGAGGCATTTCCACTGAAGTTGGATCAACTTGAAACTTCATTTCTCAGTCGCCCATGACAGCACTACCAGAGAGAGGGAATCCGCCCTTCAGGGACAGGAAACCTACAGGATAAAAAGGGCGGTACCTCTCTCCTGCCTCAGTTTTGTTTCCTGTCCCTGACAGGGGAACCCTCAGGATCGGTACCTGTGATCCGGAGCCGACCAGTGGAGGTATGACGGCGGGGAGGCCCCTGTCACCGCTGGTACGGTGTGCGACGCCGCCGCTTCTGGGTCCGATGGGGCTGCAGAGCGTGCGGAGGGGAGCGCGGCTGCCTCCCCGGATTGGGGTAGGGGCTTCAGGGACCCGGCGTGCCTTTGCAGCAGAGGCCTGGTCCGGAGCGGCGGCTCGGTGTGTGAGAGCACCAAGATGGCCGCCGCACCGGATATAGACGCTGTCTACTTCCGGGTCCCGGGGAGCGCGTGTGTGCACTGGGGACCAGCGCTTCCCTACAACGCAGCCCTGGAGGAGGGGTGATCGGCGCACTATTTAAAAGACAGCTGTGAGAGCGCCCTTTGCTGCATGCAGTCCCAATATGGCGGACAGCGATCAGCAGCTCCAGCTGGCGCAGCCCTTACAGCCACCGCCGCAGCAACAGCAGCGACACCACCAGCGCAAGTCAGGCGAGACAAAGAGAAGGACCTCTGCAGGCACCCGAAGTACCCGCTCCAGGAGCCATTCTACGCCGCAGAGTAAAGCCTCCAATATGTCCAGCCAGCCGACACCTTCTACTTCGGGTCTCATACAAGATCCCGTACCTCCTCCAGAACTGGTACCTGTAGCTGCGCAAGATGGGTGAGTGATCTTCGTGAAAGTTCACCAAATAATTAGGGTCCCCTTTTCCGTTTATTTTTTAGGCAAGAAAAAAAACGGAGAAAACTAAACATAGAGACTGTCCCTTATGTGGAGAACCCCTGTTACAGAACTGGGATAAGAAATTATGCGGTTCCTGTATAGGACAAGTCCTTTGTGAAGAAACCCCTAGTTTTGCCTCTGAATTACGTTCAGTAATAAGATCAGAGGTAGAAACAGTGTTCAAATCCCTTAAAGGGGAGGGGGTTAAGGAGAGAACACCTGTCCCCCTTTCTCACTCCGATCCTTCTAATTCTGATGAAGATATATCAGACAGAAGAGGTTCCTCTTCCTCCTCGGACTCTGAGAGTGGAGGCCGTCACTGCTTCCCCTTAGACGAAGTAGATGCCCTTGTAAAGACTGTAAGATCTACAATGGGTGTCCTAGATCCACGTCCTGACAAAACGGTACAGGACATTATGTTTGGAGGTCTGGGCCAGAAAAAACGTAGAGTTTTTCCACTTAACGAAAACGTGCAGGCCTTAATTAAAAAGGAGTGGGAGAAACCAGAAAGAAAAAATTCATCTGTACCCTCTCTTAAAAGGAAATATCCTTTTGCGGAAGATTATTCTACAGCATGGGACAAAGCCCCTAAACTTGACGTGGCAGTAGCTAAAGCGTCAAAGAAGTTTGCACTGCCCTTTGAGGACATGGGAACACTGAAAGACCCCCTCGATAAAAGAGCCGACACCTTCCTAAAAGGGGCCTGGGAGTCAGCAGGGGGATGTTTAAGGCCCACAATAGCAGCCGCTTGTACTTCTAGATCTCTAATGATTTGGATAGACAATTTAGAGAAACAGTTAAGAGATGGAGTATCCAGACAAAAAGTAATGGAATCAGTTCCCATGATTAGGGGGGCGGCAGCTTTCTTGGCCGACTCTTCGGCGGATTCTATCAAACTCACTTCAAAATCGGCAGCCCTGTCTAATGCAGCTCGTAGAACGCTATGGCTGAAAAACTGGCCAGGGGACCTACAGACAAAACAAAAACTCTGTTCAATCCCATGTGAGGGAAAATTTCTGTTTGGAGAAACCCTAGATGACATTCTACAAAAAGCAGGGGATAAAAAGAAGGGATTCCCTAACCTGGCCACGCCATACGTTAGGCGGCCCTTTCGGAACAGGAAGTTTTTCCGCAGACGCCCCCTAGAGAACAGAACAGGTGGGAGGATGGGAGAAATAGGGATAGGGGCTTCCTCTTTGGCAATTCCCCAAGAAATAAAAAAAACCCTAAGTGACACCTCCCCCAGGGTGGGAGGGAGACTGTCTCAATACCTTCCGGCCTGGGAAAAAATCTCTTCCAGTACTTGGATTTTAAACCTGATAAAGATGGGACTTCAGATAAACTTTACCACCCTTCCTCCCCAACACTATGTGGTCACTCCATTGAAACCCTCATGGCGGCAACAACAGGCCTTGGAACTAGAGATCTCAAAACTCATAGCCAAAGATGTGATCCGAGAAGTTCCCTTATTGGAAAGGGGAAAAGGATTCTTTTCCCCACTTTTTCTGATTCCAAAGCCGGACGGTTCCTTCCGCACAATAATAAATCTACGGAAATTAAACAGTTATGTAAAGAATCAAACCTTCAAAATGGAATCGATAAAATCAACAATAAAAAACCTGTTTCCAAATTGTTTCATGGTAGTGTTGGATCTCAGCGACGCATACTATCACGTCCCCATCCACAAAAACTCACAGAAATACCTCAGACTAGCAGTAGTCATAGAGGGAGTAGTAAAAGAATACCAGTACAAGGCCCTCCCATTTGGCATTTCAGTAGCACCCCGTGTTTTTACCAAGGTGGTAGCACAAATGATGGCCCACATAAGGGAAAAAGACGTTATTATAATACCATATCTAGACGACTTCCTAATTGTCAGCAACTCAGCCCAACACTGCCAACAACAATGCAGCAGAGTAATAAAAACTCTAACGGAATTAGGTTGGCTTCTAAATCTCCAAAAGTCAAAACTGGAACCGACCATGGTGCAAGAGTTTCTGGGCCTAACTCTGGACTCGGTTTTACAGGAATGTCGCCTTCCAGACCAGAAGAAACAAAAAATATTAAGTATTGTGTCTGGAGCTCGCTCAAACCCTCATATGACCTTGAGAGGAGCGATGTCACTGCTGGGGTCCCTTTCTGCTTGTCTCCCGGCAGTACAGTGGGCTCAAATCCACACGAGAGACCTCCAGTGGGATGTCCTGAAAAATCAGGTTACACTGAGGGGACACCTAGAAGGTCGCATGACTCTAAGTTCAGACACTATTCGTTCCCTAGACTGGTGGCTAGATCCCAACAATCTATCAAAGGGAGTTCCGTGGGTGATAGATGCACATCGAGTAGTTACCACGGACGCCAGTCCCATGGGGTGGGGAGCTCACCTGGGAAACAGTGTTACTCGGGGTATGGACAGATCAAGAATACCAGGTATCCTCAAATCAAAAGGAACTTTGCGCAGTGAGCCATGCCCTGTCAATTTTTCTGCCCAAACTACGGGGTCATCATGTCCGGGTTTTTTCGGACAATCAGGTAGTAGTAGCCTACCTGAACCACCAGGGCGGGACCAGATCCCAAGCACTGATGAAAACTACTTCCCAAATCTTCGCCTTAGCCGAACATCACTTCCTATCCCTCTCGGCGTTACATATAAGGGGCGTAGTGAACAAAAAAGCAGACTTCCTAAGCCGTACCCAGCTAAAACAGGGGGAATGGGCTCTGAACCAAAGAGTCTTCGATCAGATCACCAAAGTCTGGGGGGTCCCAGTAATAGACCTATTTGCCAGTATAGAGAACAGAAAAGTAAAGGAATTTTGCTCTCTAAACCACAGGGGAAACCCCCGTGCACTGGATGCATTCTCGATTCCCTGGACTCACGGTCTGGCATATGCCTTTCCCCCTCATATATTTATTCCGGCAGTTCTACGGAAGATAAGACAGGACAGGGCGAGAATCATCCTAATAGCCCCCTTCTGGCCCAAAAGGGCCTGGTTTTCCTGGCTGAGAATTCTATCGGTCACCGATCCCTGAGTCCTTCCGGATCTTCCGGACCTCTTATCACAGGGACCGGTGCTCCACCCTCAGTCGGCAAATCTACACTTGACAGCATGGAACATAAGAGGTCACTGCTAAGGGCAAGGGGCTTCTGAGATAATTTAGTGTCCACACTATTAAAAAGTAGGAAGACAATAACAACTAAAATCTATGGTAAAACCTGGAAAAAGTTTCTGTCCACCTCCGGGGTAAAACTACAAGATGGGGTTCCAGTAGTCAAAATATTAGAGTTCCTACAGAAAGGCTTGGATATGGGCCTATCGGTGAGCACCTTAAAGGTGCAAGTAGCGGCCTTAGGGGCATTATACAATGATAGTATTGCCACTAACCCATGGGTAACAAGATTCATTAAAGCCGCTGTACGTTCTAGACCAATAAAAATCAAAAGTCCTCCATCTTGGGACTTAAATTTAGTACTTTCAGCTCTGACAGAACCCCCGTTTGAACCCATAGATTCGATACCACTTAAAATCTTATCTCTCAAAACGGCCCTTCTTACAGCCCTAACATCGGCCCGTAGAATTAGTGACCTCCAGGCTCTATCTGCGAACCCTCCCTTCACACAAATCATGGAGGATAGGGTAGTTTTGAGAACAGACCCTGCTTATCTACCCAAAGTTGCTTCCAATTTCTATAGATCCCAGGAAATAATCCTTCCTTCCTTCTGTCCAAACCCGAAAAATCAAAAAGAGGAAAAATTCCACACCTTAGATGTGAGAAGGTGTCTAATACACTACCTAGAATCCTCCCGACAGTGTAGGAAGGAAGGCTCTCTTTTTGTCTGTTTTCAGGGACCTAGGAAAGGACTCAAAGCCTCCAAAAGCACTATAGCTCGCTGGGTTACTGATGCGATAGCCCTGGCATACTCGTCCACGGGAAAAAAAGTGCCTGAAGGACTCAAGGCACACTCTACAAGGGCTATGGCGACCTCCAGGGCCGAAAGGTCGGAGGTACCAATAGATAAAATCTGTAAAGCGGCCACCTGGTCAACACCTTCAACCTTCTTTAGGCACTATCGCATAGACTTAGCCTCTTCGTCGGACTTAACCTTCGGAAGAAGGGTCTTGCAGGCTGTGGTCCCTCCCTAAAGCAATAATCTCTGCAATTCTCTCTGGTAGTGCTGTCATGGGCGACTGAGAATAGTGTAGTTACTTACCGATAACGGTATTTCTCAGAGCCCATGACAGCACCTGCTTATTTTCCCCCTTATCACGTGTGCGGTGAGCACCTTATTATACGAAGTGTGTGTTTGATTTAGACACGGCGTAATCTTCATAAGTATTTTGCTAAAAATATGTATATTTCTTGTTGTCACTAACCTGGAGGACCTCTGATGCTCTGTAAACCAAACTGAGGCAGGAGAGAGGTACCACCCTTTTTATCCTGTAGGTTTCCTGTCCCTGAAGGGCGGATCCCCTCTCTCTGGTAGTGCTGTCATGGGCTCTGAGAAATACCGTTATCGGTAAGTAACTACACTATTTCCACTTTGATTTTGAGCATCATTCCATCTCCAGACCTCTGTGGGATATTAGTTGTGATTTACGTTGATCATTTTTAGGTTTTATTATTCTCAACACATTCCACTATGTAATGAATTAAGATTTACAACTGGAATGTTTCATTCAGTGATATCTAGGATGTGGGATTTTAGTGTTCCCTTTATTTACTCTGTCGCCTCATTGGGGGACACAGGACCATGGGTGTTATGCTGCTGTCCACTAGGAGGCGACACTATGCATAATCTGAAAAAGATTAACTGTGGCTCCTCCTGTGCAGTATACACCCCTGGACGGCATCAGCCTTCTCCAGTTTTTGCTTAGTGTCGCAAAGGAGGCACACCTAAAGATTTTTACTCCGTTTTACTCCGTTTCCCGACGGGATTACAGATGAAGAAAAGAGGGTCTCCTGTGAGACCCCCGGCATGGCTCCTTCCTCGGCCCCCTATTATGGGGTGCCCAGTTGAAGTTGAGATGGCTATTCCCCATGCTGCTCCTTCCCCAACCTCTCGGGTGTTGGTTCGAAGTCGAGACCCCCCTCCTTCCCCAATTCCTTTTGGTTTCTGGGTTGAGGTCGAGGCGAGGATAAAGGCCCCTGAAGGTGTGTGACAAAAGCACCCTCCCTATCCCCCTCTGGGGGTATTAGGTTGAGACACCTCAGGTAAGGCCTGTACAGGCAGCATCCTACAGCTCCCAGCAATGGGCCAGCACACTGCGCCTGCATCCAGGGACCCCAGCCCAGCTGCGGGCTCTTGTTGGGGCCGGGGGGAGTGCAGGCAGGCAGGCATGGCACATACAGACACAGGGTTCCCTGCGTCCCTGTCTCTGCGGCAGCACCAGCTCTATACTGCCTCAGGGGGACCCCAGCCGGGCTCCCCCTTCCGCTTATAGCCCCACCGCCATCCTGCCTTCAAATCCGGAGGGGTCCGGTTCAGATCCGACCCCCTCCCGGACTTTCGCGCCGGCCTGGAGCCCTTCTGGGCCTCAGGCATCTAATTTAGGCCCCGGCTTCGGCCTAGCTGAAGCAGCAGCCTCCTCTCCGCCCCCCGGCCCGCCCCCCGGATGACAAATATGACACTCTACAGTGTCATACAAGGGGCGGATCGAGACAGAAAGGGCGGGTTTTTTATAGCCTTGCCGCCTTTTTCCAGCTCTCCGCCCCCTTCTCCTCCTCTCTCCTCTGTCTCTGCAGCCATTTTCGGCTGCAGATTAACCCTGCATCTCCCGGTCTGCAGGACCAGGCAGCCAGTCTCCGGAGGGCACAGGACTGTGGATTTTCGGCGCTGGACCTAGGGGTACACTGGTGGGGTAAGATCACAGCTGGGTTATCTTTACTCAGCTGTGAATCCATATTACCTATAAGGCTCCCCTGTAGGTTCTCTACCCCTGTAAGGTCCATCTGCTGGCAGCACTTCTGCACTCTGTGCACTATGCCGGGCTCAAGGTCTAAGAGAACCAGGCAGAACTGCTATTATGCATTCTGCACAGCCTGCGGGACCGCTCTCCCCAGTAGCAGCACGTACCCGCATTGTCAGAACTGTATACAAACTACTGTGTCACAGCCTCAAGAAGCCCCTGCCAATGCCTCGGTGTCTAATGCCACACCGGAATGGGCTACTCAGTTATCGCAATCTATGACGCAGTCTATAGATAACCTAACTTCCACATTGCTTCAGGCTCTGCAGGGTCATGCCCCGGCTATGACCGTTACCCAACAACGGGAGAGCTTGACTCAGGAACAAGATGCCCCTGGCACATCCACGTCTAGGTCAGGACGCAAGCGGATCCATAGATCAAGTCCATCTGCGTCATCCCATAGCACACGGTCATCCCCCTCTAGGGAGAGACACCGTTGCTCCAGGTCATCTAGACCGTCCCATTCCAGGGACAGACAATGCAGATCTCCGCAATCCCCAACCAGAGAAGGCCTCCTCCCCAGCTCACCCAGCAGGGGACGCCTCAGTGATACACAGAATTCGGAAGGCATCTGCGACTCTGACTCAGACAGAGAAACTGAGGGGTCCCTGATCCCAATCCCTCCTAGCAATACAGCGCTAGTTGAGGACATAATATCGTCCATCCATCGGGTGCTGGACATTTCTGATCCGCCACCAGAGGCCCCAGAACATCAGATTTCCTTTGAAGGACCTCTGAAGCCGCCTAAGGTTTTTTTCTAACCACCCAGAGTTTAAGGCGATCCTTAAAAAACAGCTCTCACAGCCTGAGAAAAAATTCGCTAATCGCAAATATCTGGAGGCGAGGTACCCCTTCCCACAGAAGGACACCAAGGAATGGACAGATCCACCTGAAGTGGATCCCCCAGTCTCCAGGCTAGCAGCACAAACCCTCCTTTCACTGCCAGATAGCTCAACCCTAAGGGACGCAGCAGACCGGCAGGTAGAACGCATGGCTTGTTCAATTTTCGAGGCTGCAGGGGCATCCCTGGCTCCCGCGTTCGCCTCAGTTTGGGCTGCCAAGGCCATCCTGGCCTGGGCAAACAATTTACAAGCCTTCCAAGCATCCGCTCCTGAACTGTCGGACCAAGCGGTTCAAATTGCTGTTGTAGCAGATTACATGCTCCATGCAGCTCTGGATTCAGCAAGGGGAGTCGCGGGGATAGCATCAAACGCCATCACGATTCGGCGTATCCTCTGGCTGCGGGAATGGAAAGCGGACGCAGCCTCAAAGAAGTCCCTCACGCACCTCCCCTACCTCAGTGGGAGACTTTTCGGTGAACAGTTGGACACTATGATATCCAACGCCACAGGGGGTAAGAGTACTTCTCTTCCCCAACTGAAACCTAAACGCACTTACAAGAAGCGTAACCAAACTCGATTCCGATCCTTTCGGAATTCCTCCGGCTGGTCCGTCTCGCGTCCAGTACAAAATCGTAACCGTTCCCCACGCAGGGACAACTCACGATCGACGCAAAGGTCGGACAAGACCTGGCAGTCAAAAGCAGGCCAGTCTAAGCCCAGAGGAGGAAAATCTCAGACCTTCTCCTCCTCATGACTCACGGACTCCGGAAGACACCACACCAGTAGGCGGCCGACTTTTGCTCTTTCATCAAGTCTGGCTGCCTATTACAGAAGACAGGTGGGTCACGGAACTAGTGTCTTCCGGATACAAAATAGACTTCACCTCCAACCCACCGGACCGGTTCTTCCTCTCTGTCCCCCCAAAACCGCCAGCCAAGGCTCGAGCCTACCACCAAACGGTCTCCTCGCTTTGTCAATCAGGAGTCATAGTACCGGTACCCACGACCGACCGTTTCCGAGGGTTCTACTCCAATCTGTTCGTAGTTCCCAAGAAAGGAGGCAGTGTACGGCCCATACTAGACCTAAAACAGCTCAACAAATATGTACGGGTCCGTCATTTCCGCATGGAGTCCCTTCGGTCCATCATTGCGTCCATGGAGAAGGGAGAATATCTCGCCTCCATAGACATACAAGACGCATACCTGCATATACCCATTGCACCTGCCCATCAGAGGTTTCTCAGGTTCGCAATAGGCCAGGACCACTACCAATTCGTGGCTCTCCCCTTTGGACTCGCCACGGCTCCCAGAGTGTTCACCAAGGTCATGGCAGCCACCATGGACGTCCTGCACTCCAGAGGCATAGTAGTCGTTCCATACCTGGACGATCTACTCATCAAGGCTCCCACCTTCAAGGACTGCGAGCTCAGCGTCTCAATCACAACCGATACTCTCAGTCGCATGGGCTGGTTAATCAACCTACAAAAGTCATCACCAACCCCGAGTCAGTCCCTGACCTTCCTGGGAATGTTATTCAACACCTCCAGGGGTCTAGTGCTCCTTCCCAAGGACAAGGCACTGGCTCTCCGACTAGCAGTTCGCACCCTCCTCCGCAAACCCCCTCGATCTCTCCGGTTTGCCATGAGAGTTCTCGGCAAGATGGCAGCGGCAATAGAAGCTGTCCCATTTGCCCAGTTTCACCTCAGACCTCTCCAACTAGCCATTCTCAAGTCCTGGGACCGGAATCCCTTTTCTCTCGACAGGGAGTTCCAGCTAACGTCGTCAACCAGGAGGTCCCTGCACTGGTGGCTCAAGCCAACCTCGCTAGCAAAGGGGAAATCCTTTCTCTCAGGTCAATGGAAGGTCCTGACCACCGACGCGAGCCTGACGGGTTGGGGTGCGGTGCACCTACACCACAGGGCACAGGGCAAATGGTCCCCAGCGGAAGCGACCATGCCCATCAACATCCTGGAAATTCGTGCCATCCTACTGGCATTGAGGGCCTTCCATCACTTACTGGCAGCCTCTCACATCAGGATACAGTCGGACAATGCCACGGCTGTGGCATATGTGAATCATCAAGGGGGGACCCGCAGTACCCAGGCGATGCGGGAAGTGTCACATATCCTCCGCTGGGCGGAGGACACAGGGTCGGTTCTTTCGGCGGTCCACATTCCGGGTGTGGACAACTGGGAAGCAGACTTCCTCAGCCGACAAGGAATAGACTCGGGAGAGTGGTCTCTCCATCCCGAAATTTTTCAACAGATCTGTCTCCGCTGGGGGACCCCGGATGTGGACCTAATGGCATCCCATTTCAATGCCAAGGTCTCCAACTTCATTGCCAGAACACACGATCCGCGGTCGCTCGGAGCAGACGCTCTGGTTCAGGACTGGACCCAGTTCCAGCTTCTGTACATTTTTCCACCTCTCCCCCTGATATCCAGAGTGGTGAGGAAGATCAAACAAGAGGGAGTTCCAACCATCCTCATTGCACCAGACTGGCCCAGACGCACATGGTACGCCGACATCGTACAACTCACAGCAGACGCCCCTTGGCGTCTCCCCGACCGCCACGATCTTCTATCACAAGGGCCGTTCTACCACCAGAACTCAGGGGCTCTCAATTTGACGGCGTGGCCCTTGAGACCTGGGTTCTAACCCAGGCAGGGCTCTCGGCAGATGTCATTGGAACCATGATCAGAGCACGGAAACCAGCCTCTGCCAAGATTTATTACCGTACCTGGAAAGCTTTCTTTACCTGGTGCGAATCTCGTGGCCAGATCCCACTCCCTTATTCCATACCCAAAGTACTTGGTTTTCTCCAATCGGGTCTGGAGGCCAGGCTGTCCTTGGGCTCGCTTAAGAGCCAGGTGTCAGCCCTCTCAGTGCTTTTCCAAAGGCGCATTGCTACCAAGCCGCAAGTAAGGACTTTCCTTCAGGGGGTTTCCCGATTGGTTCCCCCCTACAGACGACCACTAGAAACGTGGGACCTCAACCTGGTCCTGACAGCATTGCAGGAACCACCTTTCGAACCTCTTAAGGAGGTCCCGCTCCGCCTTCTTTCCCAGAAGGTGGTTTTCCTGGTGGCAATCACCTCGCTACGCAGGGTGTCTGAACTGACAGCACTTTCCTGCAGACGGCCTTTCCTGGCATTTCACCAGGACAAGGTAGTTCTTCGTACGGTCCCATCCTTCCTCCCGAAGGTTGTGTCCGACTTCCACCTCAATGAGGAAATTTCACTACCATCCCTTTGTCCGGTTCCGGTTCATAGAGTGGAGAAGGCTCTGCATACGCTTGACCTTGTGAGGGCTTTGCGTATATACGTGTCTAGGACTGCGTCCTTCCGGAGGTCTGATTCCCTTTTCCTCCTTCCGGAAGGCGGCCACAAGGGTATGCCAGCTTCCAAAGCTACTCTTGCCAGGTGGATCAAATCCACCATACAAGAGGCGTATCGCCTTAAGAATTCTCCTCTTCCAGCCGGCATTACGGCACACTCTACACGGGCGGTAGGGGCCTCCTGGGCCATTCGGCACCAGGCTTCGGCACAACAAGTGTGTAAGGCGGCCACTTGGACTAGCTTACACACGTTTACTAAACACTACAGGGTTCATACCCAGTCCTCAGCGGACGCGAGCCTGGGTAGACGTGTCCTGCAGGCGGCGGTGCCCTAAGTGTACGGGCCTGTCTGCACAATATTCGTCCATTGCTTCCCACCCAGGGACTGCTTTAGGACGTCCCATGGTCCTGTGTCCCCCAATGAGGCGACAGAGTAAAGGAGATTTTTGTGTACTCACCGTAAAATCTCTTTCTCTTAGCCTCTAATTGGGGGACACAGCTCCCACCCTGTTGCCCTTTCCGGGCTGTTGTAACTGTTGAGTTCTCATATTGTTTCTTGAGCTCGTACATATTTGCCTTCTTACAGGCATAATTATGTTATTCATGTTACGTTCCTCCTACTGCTTTTGCACAAAACTGGAGAAGGCTGATGCCGTCCAGGGGTGTATACTGCACAGGAGGAGCCACAGTTAATCTTTTTCAGATTATGCATAGTGTCGCCTCCTAGTGGACAGCAGCATAACACCCATGGTCCTGTGTCCCCCAATTAGAG
Organism: Ranitomeya variabilis; assembly: GCF_051348905.1. Lineage (NCBI taxonomy): Eukaryota > Metazoa > Chordata > Amphibia > Anura > Dendrobatidae > Ranitomeya > Ranitomeya variabilis. Next base: position 312,518,770 of record NC_135232.1, on the reverse strand, counting down.
GCTAAGAGAAAGAGATTTTACGGTGAGTACACAAAAATCTCCTTTTTTTGAGCAGTGTACTTTAAAGATGCAGCTTGGATTATAGCCAGGGACTAGGCTAGTCCTACGCCACCACTATGCGACTCTTCCCAGCACTGTTACAGGTCTATCTCTCTCACACGTATAAAGGGAGAAAACTGTCAATCACCTGCAGCAGAGCTGGACTATATTCATCTGTGGTTATGGTCCACAACTATATATATATATATCGTTTTATTGAAGGTAATACAACCTAACAAGGTTACACCACAGAACAGAAGAAGAAACAGTATTTCTCATTGCTCATTAATGTTGTCTGGCAATGTTAACCTTGCCCTTAACGCACCACGGGTCTAACATCGTAACCAAAACCATAAGACGCCCATGTCGAGCACCAAATACCATATGCCTTATCATGAGAGAATACCCTTCATCATCTGGGGACTGATGTGAGTCTAAGGGCTCATACTCAGCTGCAAGAAACTCGGATGGGTCTCGCACATCAATACCCGGCTCAGGAGCGGAGCGTGCTGCTGCATGTATTCCTATGTGGCCGCACGCTCCGCTCCTGAGTGCCGGGAGCAGTGCCGGGTATTGACGTGCGAGACTCATCCGAGTTTCTCGCAGGTGAGTATGAGCCCAAAGAGGAATAAAACCAAGGCTTCTTCCCTTATCAAATGTTTCAGGACAGTGTGTATTTTTCCATACTACTTTCTCATAGAAAGCTACAGTAGTTACCATACTGACCCAGTGTGTAATCCATGGGAGTCTTCTATCCATCCATCTCATGGCTATAGCCTTGCAAGCCAAAAATGATGTTTCCCTGAGAAGAGAGTGAGGGTAGTGAGGCCAGGTCTCCTCATCAACACATTCCTAATAAACACAACTTAGGTCATAGCTATCCTCATCGAGATCGTACAATCCCCTGTACATCTCTGCCCTATTTCCAAAAGTCTGCAAAAGGAGGGCACTGCCACATCAGGTGTATAAAATCTGTTGCCTCTTCCCCACACATATGGCAATCTGCAGTGGTGGATCTACTCATGTTATATAACCTGCTAGGTGTCAGGTGGCATTGATGGACTAGCTTGTTATTAGTTGCTGATGGAGCATTTTGTGGGGCATTCAAGGCCTCACACCAATCCTCCTCTGATGGGGAGGGTATTTCTGTCATCCATTTGGCCTCAACTAACAATTATGATGAGGAGCATCTCCAGATTAGTAACTGGGTGTTTAAAAAAGATCAAGCCCCTTGGGTCTCTGCCTCCTTAGAGTCTTAGGAGGAAAGATCATAGGAGAACTGGGAATTTAGGGCATGCTTTAGTTGCAGATACCTAAATAAAGCATGTCTGGGGGCTTGTTGGAGCTGCTAACGTTGATCGAAGGAAACAAGAACACCCTTGATATAAACCTGTGCCCAGAGTCTTGACTCCTACGTTTGACCTAAACTGAGCATCTCTGCAATGTAGCAGTTTGAGAAGAGCAGTGTTCTGCTATAAGGGGGACTTAGCTATTGTGTCCTTGAATTGAAAATTCTTGTTGGTGTCTCTCCACACTTAACCCTAGAACGCATACTCTTAGAAATCTAAATATGCAAATTGCCTCTTCTGAGAAAAAGAGGACTTAAACTCTACAGCGCCACCTATTGGAAGTAGCGATCCTACAAGTCACAATCAACCCTTTAACGAGTCGTGCAATATGACTTAGGATAAAAGCCAAATCAGTATCTCAATTCGCAGACACGGTGTTTCGGGCTGTTGGTCCTAAGTCATATTGCACGACTCGTTAAAGGGTTGATTGTGACTTGTAGGATCGCTACTTCCAATAGGTGGCGCTGTAGAGTTTAAGTCCTCTTTTTCTCAGAAGAGGCAATTTGCATATTTAAATTCCCAGAGGAGCATTGTACGGCAAATAAGCCTCCTTACCTTGACAAGCCAGAGATGGTATGTCACTCTCCATAAGGAGAAACGATACCCCTTAGACCCCATGTCTTAGAAATCTACACATTCACGCACCTGGGGCCTTTTAGGCCTGTTTACAATTAACATGGAATAACTCAAATAAAAATACTTTTCAAAATTTATTTTACAATTGCAAGGTAAGGATTCATTCCAACTAGCGCTGGGGTCTGCCAGGAGGGGATCCGTAATGGATCTGACCTCCTGGTGACCCCAGCTAAGGCTGGCGGAATCCTGGAGTTACCAGGAGGTCAGATCCATTATGGATCCCCTTCTGGCGAACCCCAGCGCTACTGGGAACACAGCCTAAGATGTGTATATTTCAAAACATAATTATGTGCATAAAACAACAAAAAAGTAGGCATTCTATATGCAATTTTTTATGAAAACATTTTTTGGTTGTAGCAAACTTGGTGCAGGAATATAATTTAATGTAACTTTACATATTCCCCCGACAATTCTCGCATATTATTTTTTCGGCTGAATGTTCCTTGCATACATTTTGTCCGCAAGTAGAACAGAAACGCTCCGATTTTCTTTCCTTCTTTGCTGGACAAATATAGCAGCGCTTTCTTTTTTTTTTTCCTCTTTGCTCTGGATGTTCCAGAAAGCGTATTCCACATCGGATCATTGCCTCCGTAATTTGCCTTGATAAGCAAATCTGTGTATCACATGTAAACCTAGTACAGGCCTAAAAGGCCCCAGGTGCGTGAATATGGGGTAGTCCCAAAAAAAGGTTGTTATACCGAAATGTCTGTAACGTAAAAATATATGAATAACTAACAACTATATACCTGAGGATTACCTAGATTTTCAACATTCTAACTAAAGTACTTTTACAGAAAATAGAAAACAAGTAACCTGGCAGGCCTGCGCGGCCCCAGGTATGCGTTCTGGGGTTAAACCACAAGTCTGTGAGTTGGCATAAAGGGGTGTGAGTATTGCTCTGAAGACTCAAACAGTGCGCAAGGTGGTGTTCAGAATTAGGCAAATGATGATCTACTCTCCCGTGTTGTAGAAAGTGACGTTAGCCAGCCAAGTAGTATAAGGCCGGGATCACACATACACGAGATACGGCCGAGTCTCGCAGGTGAAAACCCCCCTCTGGCGCCGGCACTTGGGAGCGGAGCGTGCAGCTCCATGTGTTGCTGTGCGGCTGCACGCTCCGCTCCGGAGTGCCAGCGCCAGAGGAGGGATTTCACCTGCTAGACTCGGCCGTATCTCGTGTATGTGTGATCCCGGCCTAAGAAGTAGTCCTGGAGTGCCGCACCTGCCTTATCCCTGGGCCTCTGAAGAGGGTCCGTTTCAGTTTGTGTCCATTTGAGCCCCATATGAAGGATGCTAAATGGGAGCTGGCCATGGCAAAGACCATTGCGGGGCTATGGAGGATGAATGTTCTACAACATATAGGAATTTAGGGAGGACTATCTATTTAATGACATTCTTCCAGCTACTGACAGTTGTGTGTGATTTTTTTTTTTTTTTTTTTTTAATGTTCATGCCTAGAGATTTAAAGTGGGAAATTATTCTTAGCCTGCAGAATTCATGCCCTACTTTCCATCCCATAGCGCTTAGAGGTAACAACGTGGATTTCCGCCAGTTTATTTTGAGACCACAGAACTGGACAAATTCATCAGTCAGATCCCCGGCTGCATCTTGGAAATATTTTCTTTATCTGACATATCATCAGAGCATTTTGGAGAATAAAATACATGGCCTCACTTGTGCAGCCAGGCTGTGATTTACGTTGACCTTTAATTTCTTTGTTAGCACCTGTGATCGGATATTGCTGTTATTGACCTGTTATGGCGCTTTCTAATATTCTTTTGATTTCTCCATGAGAACATTCGCCTAATGTGTTCATTGCTGATTGCCAAGGCTTAGTCCTTCAGCCCAGATCTTCTCGAACATGTTGAAGTCACCGACCAAAAAGAATAATCTTCACACTGACCACAATAAATGGACATTCACAGGAAACGCCATAAAATGTATGAAGCAGCAACAGCCACACATTGAAGCATCTTTGTTCTATTAATTCAATTTCAGTATTTTTATATTTTGTGTGAGCTGATTGATTGTGGGACAACCCCCTTTATTTGATATATTGGTATTTTATTTATACCTGATTTCTCAGACTTGTAGCAGAAGTGTATCTTGAATCTTCTGGTCCCCCACTTCCGACGTGCAGTTGTACTGGTGACTTATAAATTGGCAGGGGATCCTTTTTCGCCAGAGCTCTATTATGGCTGCTACATCTGCACCCTCCACAGCTACGGCCCTGTTTTGTTGGTCAGTTTGGGGGATTTATAGGACTGTGGGCAAGAATCTGATTATTTGTAGTCCATGATGAATCATAGCTATGTTTTTTGTTTTTTTTACTTAAGCTTGAGATCTACATTAACTTTTTCTTCTCAAGGTTTTCAGTTCCATTATGAAGGTCTGTGGACTTCAGCCGAAGGACTGTAAGGAACCCCTGAGGCTGGAAGAACAGAAGCTTACTACACCCCTGGATATGCCTGAGCAGGTGAAGCCCGCGTTATACACTGTTCTGTATGGACACATGCTGTGGATCTACATTACAGCTTCTATACATTTCCCATTCACAGGAGCTCCAGGATGCCGTGATTTATCTTTGTGACACTTCTAGCACAATTTGGGCTTTTCTTGAAATTTTTCCATTGGCGTCTGACACTCTCCAGAAACACAACTTCCTCAGCAGGTAGAAAAATAGTAGGGAGTATTGGAGTTTCTATATGGCTAATAAAAAGTTAAAGGGAACAGGTGTCTAAGTGCTGGCACCAGGCAGGTTCAGAACGCTATTGACCTGCAGATTAACCCCTGTGTCTGCAGATTAAGAAAGTTTTTTGATGTGACCGTTTCCGTTTAAGAGAAAGACCTACTGTAAAGTTAGGGTCCATTTCAAGGGAATATCATTTTTTGTATTTTTTTTGTATTTAATAATTTTATTATATAATCAGTTAATTTTAATACAAAATTATAAATCGTGGTTTTTTTTTATTTTTTTTTAATCAAGAAAACTTTTAATAAAACGGTTGTTAACCTGTTATCACAAACTGTTCTGCTGTAAGTGTTTAATTTCCAGTATGCAAAAATGAATTGCACACAGAAAGGTAATCCACTGTTCACATACAAATTTAAACCGCAATCCTTTCCCCTCCTCTAAAACACCTTCCCCACTTAGGACCCCTCTCCCTTATTGGTGCGGACTCCCGACTCAAAGTTAATTAAATACATAAAGTTTTCAATACTATCCATCTCATATTTTTTGCAAAAGAGTATTTCATGTTAATTAAAGTATTGAAAATCCCAACATTAGCCAAGACTTCAGATATAACCGCTGGGCATCCGATCCAGTCTCCCCAATGTTTTCCAAATTTACCTGTTGCTCCCCTTTTTATCTAAACCTTCTTTTCCATCAAAATTGTATTTGAACACGGAACTATTTCTTCCATCAAGGGAGATATATTGTGTTTTAACATTTATTAATTATTATTTTTCTGCAACCGATGAGAGCTGCCATTTTTATTTGCTGTTGTGTAAGTGTTTGAGCAATGCAACCCGGCCATAGGAGACAACAGTTGGTGTCTGACGGCATCTCCTACACCGTGGCTGCCTCAGGTGTGAACTGAGCAGGTCCCCTGGGCTGTCCAGTTCACAGCTGTGAGGGTGGCAGACACTCTTTTATTGTAGTCCAGAGCTGTGCTCTAAGCTACCGTTTCGCCCCTGCAGGTGGGCAATCTGTCTACCAAGCTGTTCTCACCACTTGAAGAAGTTACTGCCGCAGCCCTGCTCTGGGTGCTGAGAGCAGTGCTGCGGAGGATGGGTTGGTAGCCAGGCCGCCCGACCTGTTCTCTCTGCCACTTTTGGCACTGCAGTGTTCAGAGCACAAGAGAGAAATCCTCACGTTGCTGTTCTCTGAACACTGACTCGGCTCTAGTATGTCAGTGTAAGCCTCATTCGGATTTCTGTAACGCTGGGAGATCTGAATGAAACTTTACTGCATCCTCAAAGTGATACTCGGTGTATCTAATGTCATCCTGTGATACATGGCTCAGTGGAGTGTTTCTAATCCCAGCACATGGTACAGCTAGCAGCAGCAAATTTTTATTTTTTTATGATTCGTTCCCTTTAAATGGATGACCTCAGCCATTAAACAACAGACTATTAGCTACATGCAAGCCTGTCTTCCTGTATAGACTGGGCTATAATCAGGAAACTAGCTCCTAAGGATGCTCGTTCTTGATTATTGGTCTGTCTAAATGGGCCCTGATTTGTCTTGCTCAATGGAGTAAATAGAAAATAAAATGACCTAGATAAATAGGGGTGAAACTAAAAATTAGGAAGCTTACATAGATAAAGAGGGGTCAGGTAGCAACCCAAGGAGTGTTGCGATCTATCTTCCAATAAAAGAGCTATTTCCAACATACAGGGTAGAACAGCTGGAATATATCATAACATTATAAGTAAAATTTGATCTCTTGGGCCCGCGATGCTCTAAAGAACAAAAAGGCAGATTTTCCTTAGTGTCTCAGCGTCGGAAAGATCAGTGCAGGAACGGCGGGGTCCCAGTAGTTGGTCTCCATTGCTTAAAAATAGTAGCGCCATCACTTAATGTTATGGGAACTCCCCCTTTAGCTCATCAGCGATGTGAAAATTCATGTTCATCTATCAATAAGAGGTTGGGATATTGAATTTGGTCAGTAATTTTGCATATTGTATTCTTTTCAGTTTGTGCTCTTTCTATGAAGTGTGCTGCTCGGAGCTTGAATCGGCAATAATAAAACGGAAATTTCAGGATAAGAGGTATGTGCAATTAATGGCGTTGAGCGAACGTGCTCGGATAAGGTGCTCATGATCGTTTGCTGACCGAGTGACTTCAGCGTGCTCGAAGAATAAGTTCATGGCTTTTCGAGAGTCAAACCCTTGTGTCACTGCTGTAAAATCACAATTATTTCTGAATGGCTGAGATGGGAAGGAAACCTTTTAAATCTAGTTTCTTCTTCCATAAATGCATACTAAAATTAATAAAAATGTTTGGTAACCGTATGATAATCTTCACCTAATGTAATTATGCCGCCTGGCATGATCTAATGGCCGGGTGTAAGAATTTAGGTTAAGTTACAAATGGTCGTGTTCTGGCCTGGGTAACATTAACTTACACCTACATCATTACCTGTCTGGGGTTTTAGAAGCAGAAGTGAGCAATCACTGTAAGCAGAGACTTCTCTCCATCTATTAGTTTAGTAATATATTAGCATATTCTCATTGTGGCTCTTTCTTTTGTGCTGCTAGCATTCAGCTGGACCTCTGGAGGAGACTGTCTCACTCCCGGAAGAAGTTATTAGAGATCTCCCATGTCATCATCAGCAATACATGTCTGCAGCCCATCTTGGAGCACAGGTACGTGGAGCGCGTTTGTGCCTTTCTCCTCCTGTCTTTCCTCAACTGTGGCCCAAGATCAACCTGAGTAGCTTTTATTTATTTATTTTTTAGAGTAGAAAATATTCAACCCTTTGTGGAGGAATTTCTACAAATCTTAACAAATCTACTTCCTGAGAGGAGGTAAGGGCATATTCAGAGTAAAAACTGATTTGGTATTACAATGAACAAATCAAATATGTACTGTATATCTGTATACCACAATCTTATAGTTCTCATTTGTTTTATTGGAGGACACAGAACCATGGGATAGTTTGCTGCCACCTGGAGGCTGACACTGTTATTGCATGCTCCTCCCCAGCAGACTATACCTCGCCTGCTGCACTCAGGCTTCCTCAGTTTATTGTAGTGTCAGTTGGAGGCAAGGTGTGTCTCAGACCTGTCTTAGGTTAGGTGCTGACCATTTTTGCTTTGTGTTTTTCAGATGTATGTCTCAGGGTGACTGTGTGTAATTGTGCTCTCTGTTCCACCCATGTAGCAACAGAGAGTGTAGGCTGTCATTGTTCGGTCTCTTATCCTCTTGCATCTGTGTGGCCAGACTAAGGTGACACTGTCGGATACTGGGGCAGAGGTCTGTAGGCCATCTAGTTCTTGCCCGCCACCACACGTAGTGTGTGTGTGTGTGTGTGTGTGTATGGAGCGGAAGATAAAGGGATCTGTATCTCCAAGACAGGTTCATGACAGGGATATACTTTTCTCCCCTCCCCTCACCCCCTCCTGTAGTTACCAGGGTATGGCTCTGAGGGAGAGAAGGGGATGGTCCTTGTGCATGGGCCAGGTGCTGCTGCTGGCTGTTCTACTTACCCATCTGAGTGCCCTTTGGCCTTAGTTGGTTGTGGTTAGACGGGTCGGTGGGCTGGAATTGGTCCGGGCCACGCATCTACCTGTGTATCTGCCGGCATCTCCGTCTCTCTTCCTCTATCCTTTCTTTTGCTCTCGCCCTCCCATGTCTCCCTGTATGAGAGTCCGTTTCAACCAGGCGATAACTTCCCTACTTCAAGCAGGCATGATTGTAGATGGTCCCAATTCAGAGCACGTCAGGGGGTTTATTCAAACCTATTAGTCATCCCCCGAAAGGACGGCTCCGTATAAGGCACCTGAACAAATAGGTTTGGCTTCGTTGCTTCAAGATGGCGTCGCTTCGGTCAGTGATCGCTTCCATGGAAGCCGGGGAACTTCTTACTTCGGTAGATATTTGGGATGCTTATATGCTTGTGCCAGTTTTTCCAGCTCATCAGTGATTTCTTCGTTTTACGGTCAATCAAGATCACTATCAGTTCAGGACTCTCCCATTCAGACTGGCCACAGCACCCAGGGTATTTACAAAGATCCTGGCCTCGGTTATGGCATTTCTACCTTCGGGGGGATAATTGTATTCTCCTATCTGAACGATATTCTTGTGAGGCGCTATCCTTTTCTCAGAATCTAGAGAAAGGTTCCTTTAAAACATAACTTTTAATAATTTAAAATTCACAAAGACCTTGGACCAAAAAGGCGCTAGGCCCACAATAAGACCTGAAAGCCCAATAAAAAGGCACAAATACCCTAACCAAATAGGGACAAAAGAAGGCCCACACATGGGTGTCTAAATTATATGTGCCAGACCTAGAAGGACGATGACCAAATATAAAGTGTAAGTGCATAAACAAGTGCAAAATGTGTCAATCTCGCCCATTTCAAGCTTTTAGGGACGTCACATCCAACAGGGATTCAACCGTAGTCTTGTGTAGTTGGTCCAAACTGTCTGCCGTCGCGTGCCCTCTGCATGTGCTCCCACCCTAACAAGGTCAGTACCGAAGTGTAGCTCTCATGATATATACCCCATTAAAATCCCGACGTGTTTCTTTTCTCAATAATGAGATGTCATCAGGGGAGTCTACTTGCTAGGGGAAACATATAGCATAACAATCATGAGCAACATATTGCTCATTATTCCTTAGAGAAAAAAAAAGTGCCTCCGTGCTATTAAAGTGCATGGTGCCTAAAGTAAAAAGGGGAGATACCCTTAGTGGTGGGTATTTATTCAGGAGAAACAAAATGCTGCCATTTTCTATAGGAAATATGGGGAGAAAGATAGAACCTGCTTAACAGTAGCGGGTGACTAGGTTATAGTGTCAGAATCCAGAGAGCCTGCAGATCGTTCTACAGACTCTGGAGCGATTCAGTGGGATTGTCAACAGGACAAAGTCTACTTTGGCTCAGACACAGTGAGTGACTACGGTTTCTGGGAATTGTGTTCGACACCATTCAGACATTGGTATTTCTTCCAGAGGAGAAGAGATTATCTCTTCAGTTTTCCATCAGACATTCCCTTCGATTTTGAATGAAGGTCAAAGGAAAGATGATGGCGACATTTGAGGCAATGCTGTTTGCTCAATTTCGGTCGAGGCTTCTACAGAACAAGCTTCCAGCCTCTTGGGACAGGTCAATGCAGTCCCTGGATCAGCCTGTTTGTCTCCCCTTGCTATTCTGTTTCAGAGGGATTTGGCATCTAAACCCCAAGTTAAGACTTTTCCCCAGCAGGTGACGCACGTTAGGCCACTTTATCAGTCTCCTCTTCATCCTTGGGATCTGAATCTTGTTCTGGAGGCTCTTCTGTCTCTGCCTTTTGAGCCCATCAGAGAGAGCTCTACACTTTGTATTTCTTCTAAGGTAGCTTTCCTTATAGCCAGCACTTCTTCTATTAGGAGGGTCTCTGAACTTGCGGCTCTGTCTTGTTGCACTCCTTACTTAGTTCGTCATCGGGGTAAGGTAGTGTTGAGGCCAGTTATGCCTTTTCTCCCGAAGATGGTCTCGAGTTTTCATCTTAATGAACAATATTTTACCTTTATTTTGTCCTGCACCATCTCCTCCTATTGTGAAGACTGTGCACAGTTTGGACATTGTTAGAGCCATAAGGTAGTATATATTGGCCACAGCCTCATTCAGGTGTTCGGATTCCTTGTTTATTATACCAGAGGGCCCTTTCAGGGGTCTGATGAAATCTAAAGCAACCATTGCCTACTGGATCAAGACTGCTATTATCCAGGCCTATAGAGCTAAGGCTAGGGTGGCCCCATTTAGGATTAGGACACTCTGTGCAAGCGGTGAGAGCTTCCTCGGCAGTTTGTCACCAGGCATAGGCTTTGCAGCTCTATAAAACAGTTACTTGGGCATCGGTGCATACATTTTCCAAGTTTTACAGGATCCACGCTTTTGCCTCAGCAGATTGCAAGCCTTGGTAGGAAGATACTGCAGGCAGCTGTAACCTACACTTCCACTTGAGTTATGGCAGAAGGCTAGGTGATACCATTATATTTCATTCTTTCCCACACTTTAGGACATCCCATGGTTCTGTGTCCCCCCAAGGAGACAAACGAGAAAAAAAGATTTTTGTTACTTGCCTTAAAATCTGTTTCTCGCAGTCTTCATTGGGGGACACATCACCCTTCCTTGGCTGCTTCTTGCCTTAATTCTTTTCTTTTCTCCTCCTACTCCTTTCTCACAAAAATGAGGAAGCCTGGCTCCTGCAGGCAAGGTATAGTCTACTGGGGAGTAGCCAATTTTATTAAAATGCAATAATAGTTTCAGCCACACATGATAACAGACACATGATAAGCTGCCCCTAACTGGTGCATTGTATGAAGGAAGACAGCAAAGAATGTAAAAAAAAAAGAGTGCTGATGGATAATTTACTGATGGCAGAGTTTGTGGGGAAAAATAAAGAATAAAACGGATACATGCAAAATTCTCCACGTTACTTTAATTTTATTATGCAGCTTTACTTATTAATTTCCTATTAGCGGTTCATATCTAATGCATAGTGTGTCTAATGTGCAGGTTTTTATGTGACTACGATGAGCTGTTTCCAGTAGCGGATGACATCCACTTGCTGCAACAAGTCTCCCCTTCTCTGTATCCTTTATGCATTCTGATAGTGGTAGAAAAGTACACATTCTCTTGTCTTTCCGAGTGGCCCTTAACTCTTTATTAGTGATGAAACGCGCACCAGTTATTTGTTATATGGTGTCCAGAGCGCATGGGCCGAAGCTCGGAGACCCAGGCCAAGTTGTGTACCACCAGCCCAGACTACCCCTGACAGAAGCAAAGAAGGGGCATGTGAAGACAGCAAACAAAACTCCTACTACCCAGAAGAACCTGAAGTGAGCATGCATTATTTATTTTATTTACTCACACTTATAGCACCATTAATTCCACAGCGCTTTACAGACATTGGCACTATCCCCAATGGGGCTCACAATCTACATTCCCTATCAGTGTGTCTTTGGAGTGTGGGAGGAAACCAGAGTACCAGGAGGAAACCCACACAAACATGGGGACAACACACAAACTCCTTGCAGATGTTGCCGTTGGTGAGATTTGAACCCAGTACTAGAGATGAGTGAACTTGTTCGGAAAACGTTTGCCAATCTCAAAGTCGGCACGAATGTTGCACATTTGGATTCGTGTTCGGATTCCCAATCATTTTCCTCAAAATCGGCAAATTTCGGTATATGATTGAGTTTCCACTTGCACACGGTTGTTCTGATTGGCAGTAACGTTACCATTAGTCACAGCGCTGCGGGGTCATGCTGTCAGATGTCAGCATGACCCAGCAGCTGTGACTGTGACCAGAGGTAAGTAGCTTACCGCAGGTCAGCAGGCATCGGCTGATGAAAGACTACTACTCCCATCAGCAGGAGCAGGTGGCGGCTGATGGGCATAGTCCTCAGCCGGCGCCGTTCTCAAAGTAAAGGGAAAAAAAAAAGTTAAAATAAAGAAATAACTTTTAAGCCTAATAATAGTCTGACCCTTCTTGTTTTGTAGAATGGTCATCTCCAGACTATTACAATAAATATAAACCAAACCAAAAGAGATTTTAAGACACAATAAAGTGTCATCTAATATATAAAGCTGAATGTGTGTGTATGTATGTGTGTGTGTGTATGTCCGGGATTGGCATCTGCACCGTCGCAGCTACATCCACAAAGTTTTGCACAGTCACACGTCTGGACCCCGAGAGCGTCATAGGCTATGTTGTGAGGCGAAATTTTAACCCCGCGCGTTCCAATTCACCAAACCATTTTGCCCCTATCTACATAATGGGGAAAAAGTGAAAGGAAAAGTGTTGGAGGCAAATTGACAGCTGCCAGATGTGAACAATGGGGACTTAAAGAATGAGAGCGATGGCGCCAAAGAGTATATACCGTACAGTTGCTAAGGTGGGGCCCCGACATGGGATACTCACCACACACGGGGATATGAACACACACACAAAATGCGCCACACACTACCACGTGCTTGAACTCATATATCACCCTCAGCACACATTTCACCACACATACACCAACCTCGCCACATAAAAGTCAAAACCCAAAAGTCGCCGCTCAAAACTCGCCACGCGCAAAACTAGGCTCACACAAAACTCGCCACACGTGCAAAACTCTCCTCATGGAAAACTTGCCACACGCAAAACTTGCACACGCGGAAAAATTGCCACATGCACAAAAGTTGCAACACATGCAAAAGTTGCCTCACACAAAACTTGCACATACTCAAAACGCACCACACATAAAACTTGCCATGCGCAAAACTTGCTGCACACAACTTGCTACACTAACCTGTCACATGCAACTCGACACACAAAGTTGCTACACGCATGTCGCCACACGAAACTCATCTCACAAAAGTCGCTACATGCATGTCGCCACAGGCAACTCAACACACACAACTTGACACATGAAACTCACCCTAAAACACACACAAGTCTGGTATTATCCTTCAAAAATAAAAATCTGATTAATAAGCAGACAAACTACAAGAGCAACACATGTACCATATAGGAAATACGGCAGCTGTGAGTCACATGACCTGTCTGTTATGTGTATGTGTGAGCTAATATATACTGCCAGGGAAGAGGGCTTCCTGTTGGCTGGGGATTTATCAGGCTGCCAATTTAGCTTACAAATATTGAGGTAAAAATACTGACCAAATAATGTGTGAACGCGGTCTAATTACAGGAGGAGATGACACACAGATATATACTATATACAGGGGAGATGACATACAGGTATATACTATATACAGGGGAGATGACATACAGGTATATACTATATACAGGAGGAGATGACACACAGGTATATACTATATACAGGAGGAGATGACACGCATATATACTATATACAGGGGAGATGACACACAGGTATATACTATATACAGGTACATACTATATACAGGGGAGATGATACACAGGTATATACAGGGGAGATGACACACAGGTACATACTATATACAGGGGGAGATGATACACAGGTATGTACTATATACAGGAGGAGATGACACAGGTATATACTATATACAGGGAAGATGACACACACATATATACTATATACAGGGGAGATGACACACAGGTATATATATATATACAGGAGGAGATGACATACAGCTATATACAGGAGGAGATGACACACACACATATACTATATACAGGGGAGATGAAACACTGGTATATACTATATACAGGGGAGATGACATACAGGTACATACTATATACAGGAGGAGATGACATACAGGTACATACTATATACAGGAGGAGATGACATACAGGTACATACTATATACAGGGGAGATGACACACAGATATATACTATATACAGGAGATGACACACAGGTATATACTATATACAGGAGCAGATGCCACACAGTTATATACTATATACAGGAGCAGATGACACACAGGTATATACTATATACAGGAGGAGATGACTTACAGGTATATACTATATACAGGAGGAGATGACACACGTATATACTATATACAGGAGGAGATGACATACAGGTATATACTATATAAAAGAGGAGATGACATATAGGTATATAGAGGAGGAGATGACATACAGCAGGTATACACTATATACAGGGGAGATGACATACAGGTATATACTATATACAGGAGATGACATACAGGTATATACTATATATAGGAGATGACATACAGGTATATAGTATATACAGAAGAGGTGACATACAGGTATATACTATACATACAGGTGTATACTATATATAAGGGAGATGACAAACATGTATATACTGAGGGGAAAATGAGAGGTGTGAGGTGAAAATGAGGGGTGTGAGCTGAAAATGAAAAGGTGTGAGTGCAAAATGAGGAGTGAGGGAAAATAGTGGAGTGATCGGAAAATGACAGATATGAGGTCCAAATGACAAGTGTTAGGGGGGAATGAGAGGAGCGAGGGGGAAAATGAGGTGTAAGGGGGAAAATGAGAGGCATGATGGGAAAATAAGAGAAGTGAGGTGCTATAACTAACCACAGATATTTACTATGCCCAGGCAACGCCGGCTTCTTCAGCTAGTTGTATATACAACTGGACCGAAAAACGGCCACTCTGCTAAACCTATAACCTACAAGAGACCTAGAGTACAAAGTCCAAATATGTAAAAAGATAACAATTTTATTATACAAGATAGTTTTAACAATAACTCACATTATAAGAAAAGGCGATGGACAAGTGGCGTACAGTATCAAAAAAGTCCAGTGCACGGTTCCACACTATGAAGTATCAGGCATGAGATAAATGATGTACGGATAACACTTTCCTAATAATATAGCATGTAACAACCAAACTGTAAATATTGGTCACCTGCCAAAGGTCAGGAGACCAAAATAATTAGTACAGAGAAATAGGAGATGTCCACATAAGAAGGAAATATCCACGTAATCAAAAAATTACACCATAATATATAATAAAATTAGGGACAATCCCACCGATGTTGGTGCAATAGATCAAGCCATAACTGGTATAGGTACACAAAAGGACATCTCACCTATAACAGCCTGTGTGTGGTAGTGCAATGGAGAGCAGCCCCAACGCGCGTTTCGGGGGGGCCGCTCTCCATTGCACTACCACACACAGGCTATTATAGGTGAGATGTCCTTTTGTGTACCTATACCGCCTTTTCTTATAATGTGAGTTATTGTTAAAATGATCTTTTACATTTTTGGACTTTCTACTGTATGTCCCTTGTAGGTTATATCTCCAGACTATTGCAGTCTATGGCCATGAATCTGTTGTAAAGCACATGATTAGATGATGGGAACAGCAGCTTTGGCAGGATAACTGACTCCATAGTCATATGCAGAAAAAAAGAATAAAAAATCTACCATCGGAATTCAAAAAAGGATGAAATAAAAATATGCATGCTATCTGGTTATAATTATTACAAATATTAGAGGTGATGCATTCCCTTTAAATTAATTGCTAACCTTTTTTCACTCAGTGTGCAGGTGCTACAGCTGCTCCCTTTCCTAGCGGTGTTGAGCTGGATTCTATAGTGTCACAGGTGAAAGATTTGCTTCCTGAATTAGGTGAAGGCTTTATTTTAAGATGTCTTGAAGAATATGGACACAATCCTGAAATTGTCATCAACCACTTACTGGAAGGAAACTTGTCACCATGTCTGCAGGAATTAGATCGCTCCATGCCCAGGTACTACATTTAGTTGAAATCCAACAGAACGGTCATGTCTTTTGCTTTATGCATTAAATACGCTCGGGATATTAAACCTATCTCCTCACACCTGGCCAAAATCTGGGCAGCACGGTTGCTCAGTGGTTAGCACTGCAGCCTTGCAGCGCTGGAGTCCTGGGTTCTAATCCCACCCAGGACAACATCTGCAAAGAGTTTGTATGTTCTCTCCGTGTTTGCGTGGGTTTCCTCCGGGTTCTCCGGTTTCCTCCCACATTCCAAAGACATACTGATAGGGAATTTAGATTGTGAGCCCCATTGGGGGCAGCGATGATGTGTGCAACCTGTAAAGCGCTGCGTAATATGTTAGCGCTATATAAAAATAAAGATTATTATAAGATTATTAAAATGGGGATTGACTGTTGGGTCAGTTGGTCACTTCCAGTTCAATCGTGCATGTTGAACATGGAATCAAATGATCAAAAAGGGTAATTCCCAAGAAAGTAAGTTCTCCCCTCTTCATGGAAAGGAGATAACTTGCTGATCGCCAGAGTTGGACCCCGAGTGATCTGGAGAACAATGGTTTGGATCCCTATTATGCAGAGGCAGGCGTCCAATAGAGAGAAGGCGCAGATGCTCGACCTCCACTTAATTTGCAGTCCATGGGACTACTGGAGAAAGGCAGGTACAATGCTCCATTATTTCCGACATTCCAATAGACCATGAATTCAGCACAGGTCAAGCATGCACACCTCTACTCCATAGAAGAAGGGACTCTGCAGATTCATATTCTGAGATCGCAGGGGGTTTGACCTCTCGGAATCGCAGGAATCGGTTAATTATCCTTTCTCCGATGGATAGAACATAATTTATCTTGGAAATAACCCTTTTTTTAAGTCAAATCATTTTTATTGATTAATTGATTTTATAAACAATTACATACATTATAGTACAAACACAAAAAACTTAATAAACATGTTTCACCCTTAAAGTTTATATAGTCCTGTACCTGCCAAGGTAGTCCATGCCAAACAATGTTATCAATTTTGTTATTAAATACAGGGATTATACCAAACCTAGTATTGGTTGTATCTTCACTAAAAATATGTTTACGAACAGAAAATAATTGGTATCTATATGTCCTCAACATGCAATATTTAAAAAGCCGAAATAGCCAACCAGTCTAGTACAGTTATTCTGAGCAGGTCCACAGATGCCACCCCAGGGGTGACCAGCCACCATTCCCATATATTTATAAACTCATTGAGTTCCTTTTAATGTAAGTACCTCTCTCCAGGCATATGGTATTATTAATTTTAGCTTTCAATTTCTCCAATGTTTGGGGATTACGGTCTAACCAGTGCAATGTTAACAATTTCCTGGCTATAAACAGTATTCTCAGAATGGTGGTAGTCACAGGGGATCTTAAATCTACCCCCACCCCCAGAAGGGCCAGTATGCACACCCTAGGATCAATACCCGAATACTTGTTTAATCGGAGAGGTCACCCCCACCCAGTAGTGGCCTCTATCAACAAATTCCCATAGCATATGCATCAGATGGGCCCCATTCGTAACGCATCTCGGACATGAGTCTTTAGTCCGAGCCCCAATTTTAAACCATATATTAGGTGTCTTATACACCCTGTGGATAAGGAAAATATGGGACTCAGGTATAGTATAGGTGGTGTTTCTAGTACTTCATTGTTCTTCAGATATGGGGCCGACATCCTCTTCCCACTTTGATCTGACCAACATGGGATGCTTATCTAGATGCAAGGGTAATAATATCCCTTAAATGGAGGAAATAAGGCCCTTCGTGTTAGATGCTGTAGCGATTAAATCTAAGATATAGTGATTAGTGATACCTGTCTTAGTAGCCTTAATTTGTGTCTGGAAGGCATGACGAAGCTGCATCAAAACTTTGGATTGATCCGTCACGTATTATTTGGGTCAATGGCAAAATGAAATAACCCTTTTAAGTCATTTCTGTTTCATTATAAGTTCCAGATACTTTCTTTATCTTTTTAGACAGGAGAAGGTGAATCCTTGTCCCCTTGTCACCTCGCGGTCAAATGTTTTTGCGGATGACGAATTTGATGTTTTCAATCGAGATGTTGTGGACACTTCAAGGATCTGGAAAGGAAGGAGGTAGATAATTTTTTTTTTCTTTTTGTATTATTTTGAGCTAATTCACATGATTCTATAGTGACCTTTTTTTTTCTCCCCTGGAACATAGCTCAGCCGTCTGCCTCGTAACCCCCAACAACTACCGGCATCATAAATGTCTATGGTGCTTTAGAGAAAAAATAAAAAATTCTTGTATGTAGAAATTTTATTTTACTAAGTGGCGATAGACATGCAATTTTGAATATAAATAAATAAAATAAATTATATATATATATATATATATATATATATATATATATATATATATATATATATATATATATATAATATATATCCCCTTAATTCCATATGACGTACTATCCCGTCAAGGTGGGGTGGGCCTGTATGACCACCGGCGGGATAGTACGTCATAGCGATCGGCTGTGCTCACGGGGGGAGCGCGGCCGGGTGTCAGCTGACTATCGCAACTGACATCCGGCACTATGTGCCAGGAGCGGTCACGGACCGCCCCCAGCACATTAAACCCCGGCACAGTGCGATCAAACATGATCGCAGTGTTCCGGCGGCATAGGGAAGCATTGCGCAGGGAGGGGGCTCCCTGCGTGCTTCCCTGAGACCCTCCGTACAAGGCGATGTGCTCACCTTGTACCGAGCGTCTCCTCCCTGCAGGCCCCGGATCCAAAATGGCCGCGGGGCTGCATCCGGGTCCTGCAGAGAGGTGGCTTACCAGCGCCTGCTCAGAGCAAGCGCTGGTAAGCCAGGAGCAGTGCACGTCAGATCGCTGATCTGACACAGTGCTCTGCAAAGTGTCAGACCAGCGATCTGACCTTATAACATGATGCTTCCCCCGGGGCAATGTTATAAAGTAAAAAAATATATATTTAGATGTGTAAAAAAAAATATATATATATATATATATATATTATTCCCATAAATACATTCCTTTATCTAAATTTAATAAATAAATAAAAGTGCATATATTTAGTATCGCCGCGTCCGTAACAACCCGACCTATAAAACTGTCCCCCTCGTTAACCCCCACCGTAAAAAAAAAAAAAAAGAGGCAAAAAACAACGCTTTATTATCATACTGCAGAACAAAAGTGGAATAGCACGCGATCAAAAAGACCGATATAAATAACCATGGTACCGCTAAAAACGTCATCTTGTCCCGCAAAAAAAGGAGCCGCCACACAGCGTCATCAGCGAAAAAATAAAAAAGTTATAGTCCTCAGAATAAAGCGATGCAAAAATAATTCTTTTTTCTATAAAATAGTTTTTATATATAAAAGCGCCAAAACATAAAAAAATGATATAAATGAGGTATCGCTGTAATCGTACTGACCCGAAGAATAAATCTGCTTTATTCATTTTACCAAACGCAGAACAGTATAAATGCCTCCCCCAAAAGAAATTCATGAATAGCTGGTTTTTGGTCATACTGCCTCACAAAAATCGGAATAAAAAGCGATCAAAAAATATCATGTGCCCGAAAATGGTACCAATAAAAACGTCAACTCGTCCCGCAAAAAACAAGACCTCATATGACACTGTGGACCAAAATATGGAAAAATTATAGCTCTCAAAATGTGGTAACGCAAAAAAATATTTTCTTTCTCGCTTCATTGGGGGACACAGGTAACCATGGGTGTATGCTGCTGTCACTAGGAGGCTGACACTATGCAAATAAAGAAGAAGCAACTCCTCCCCGGCAGTATACACCCTCCGACAGGCACCAGGCAACTCAGTTTTTGCTTAGGGTACCGTCACACAGTACCATTTTAATCGCTACGACGGCACGGTCTGTGACGTCGCAGCGTCGTATGATTATCGCTCCAGCGTCGTAGACTGCGGTCACACTGTGCAATCACGGCGCTGGAGCGATGCCGAAGTCCCCGGGTAACCAGGGTAAACATCGGGTTACTAAGCGCAGGGCCGCGCTTAGTAACCCGATGTTTACCCTGGTTACCAGCGTAAACGTTAAAAAAAACAAACAGTACATACTTACATTCCGGTGTCTGTCCCCCGGCGTTCTGCTTCTCTGCACTGTGTAAGCGCCATAGCCGGAAAGCAGAGCGGTGACGTCAGACGTCACCGCTGTGCTCGCTTTCCGGCTGGCCGGCGCTCACACTGCAGAGAAGCTGAGACGCCGGAGGACTGACACCGGAATGTAAGTATGTACTGTTTGTTTTTTTTACGTTTACGCTGGTAACCAGGGTAAACATCGGGTTACTAAGCGCGGCCCTGCGCTTAGTTACCCGATGTTTACCCTGGTTACAAGCGAACACATCGCTGGATCGCTGTCACACACAACGATCCAGCGATGTCAGCGGGTGATCAAGCGACGAAAGAAAGTTCCAAACGATCTGCTACGACGTACGATTCTCAGCAGGATCCCTGATCGCTGCTGCGTGTCAGACACTGCGATATCGTAACGATATCGCTAGAACGTCACGAATCGTACCGTCGTAGCGATCAAAATGGTACTGTGTGACAGTACCCTTAGTGTCTGTAGGAGGCGGACCTGGATCTAACCCCAGATCCGCATTTCTTTTACAGGGATTTATTGTTTGTTATTAATCATTTCCCCTTTCTTTTTCAGACCTTTCTCTTCAGGGTAACAGGGTGCAGTTTTCTCACCCTGTTTTCCCCACTTTGAGCGACCGAGAGAGCAGTGTGGTATCACCCACATCGCACCCTCTCGGACCCGCTGGGCAGGACTTCGTCCCCTGTCACCCTTTTGGGTGTTCAGGGTGACCCTTTCTTCGGTGGCCAGTCCTGCCCGTATCCCCTCCTCATCCCTCTCCTCGGAGAGGGCTGAGAGGAAGATGGCGCTCACATCCAGTGACCCTCTCCCCCTGTTTAGGGGTCGACGCCGTCTTCTGCGCCGGAGAGTTCGTGGCGCGGGAAGGAGGACTACTTCCAGGACCCTCTCTCTATTCCAGGGATCCTGATGGTTCCTCATCTGCAGGTAGGGATCCTTCAATCAACAAACGACCCCCCCCTTCACTCCCCCCACCAATGACCCTGCCCGGCGGCGATCTCCTCTTACCAGAGGGAAGCATCTGTCAGGGGAGTGGGCCGCATATTCGGTCGTCGGGATGTGCTACCACGTAGAGATGGGAGCAGGAACGCTGGCACCTTTCCCCTTATTCAAACTTGCAGCCCGCCTTTTCTCTCTGTTCTCCCGACTTTTTTCCCTTTCTTGGCTCTTGAGCGCCCTCTTGTGGCGGCCGGCAGTATGGCGGCCGGGACGCTTTCAGTTTTACAGGGGGCGTTCCTTTCTTTCCCCCCTTCAGTCCTGTGCACGCCCACAGAGTCGCACTGTCTCCGCACTCTTTTCTCCTGCTTCCTGCTCCCTGTCAGCGTCTGCTCACTACGTGGGACACAGGATTTCTTGGGGGAACACAGGCACCTGCGGCTATCGCTGTTCTTCAGCAGGCTCAGCGCTACTACCTACTCCACCTGGCAGTATTCTCCGGGGACAAGGTAATATCCACCTATGTCCGACCCCACCCCGGCCTTTGCCCCTACGGCCATCCATTACGCCTGCGCTCACTGTAAGAAAAAGTGGGTCTCAGGTCAGCCATCTCCTTTCTGCCCGTCCTGCGTTCCTCCCACCATGTCAGCCCCTCAGGAAGCTTCTAGGTCCCGGGATTAGTGCACCGCCCCCCCCCCCCCCCCCCCCAGGAGATGGTCGATAGCCTTATTTCAGCTATCGTTCAGACGCTTGATCTTAAGGAAGATGAGGCAAGCTCTCAGGATGTCTCGTTGCTTTTAAACGGATTAAACGTCCCTCTAGGGTTTTTCCTAATCACAAGGAGTTTGACAGCACTACCTCCACTCACTGGGAAAACCCTGGTAAGCGTTTCCCCGGCAGGAAACGGCTAGACGTGTTATGCCCTTTTCACTCCGACCTTGTCTCCAAATGGTCCGAGTCTCCTAAGGTTGACCCGCCCGTGTCCAGGCTATCCTCACAGACAGTTCTGTCTATTCCGGACGTGGCTTCCCTTAAGGACCCCACGGACAGACAAATCGAGACGCTAGCAAAATCGGCATTTGAGGCCTCCGGAGCCTCCCTTTGCCCTAGTTTCGCCTCGTCATGGGTAGCGAAGGCTGTATCAGCCTGGGCCAAGACTCTGCACAGGGGCATTTTGGCCTCTGCTCCTGCTGAAGAACTGTCTGAATTAGCGGATCAGATTTCGCTGGCAGGAAAATACCTCATGAATCCATCCCTTGATGCAGCGGCCTGCTCTACCAGGGCTATCGGCAACATTGTCGCCATTCGCCGGATTCTTTGGCTAAAGGCGTGGAACGCTGACCCCGCATCTAAGAAATCGCTCACTGGTCTGCCCTTCCAGGGCTCCAGACTCTTCGGCTCGCAGCTAGATCAAATGATCTCGGACGCTACGGGCGGTAAGAGTTCCTCCTTTACCCCAAGTCCAAGCCAAAACGTCCCTTCAACAGGAGGGGCTCCCAGTCCTTTCGTCCCTTTAGGTCTTTTGCCTCTTCGGGAAACCCCGTCCAGGACCGTTCCTCCTCACAAGGGGTCCGAAGAAAACCTTCTTTCAGGCCTCCGCCACGCTGGAGAGCCAAGAGCCACCCCGCAAAACCATCGGGATCTCGGGGCCACAGGTTTTCTAATAAATGACGGGTCGCCCCCACCTGGAACTCCTTCCAGGGTGGGAGGCCGCCTTCTTCTATTCTCAAGAGGTTTGGCTTTCAGTAGTCGACGACGCCTGGGTCAGGGAGATCGTCACGTCAGGCTACAAAATAGAATTTTCTTCGCCCCCAGGAAGGCGTTTCATGCTCTCTCATCCTCCCAAACAGCCCTCTCATCTCCCAGGGCTTCTCCAGGCCGTCGATTCGCTCCTCGCCTCAGGAGTCGTAGTGCCGGTGCCTTTTCGCCAGCGGTTTTCCGGGTTTTATTCAAACCTGTTCGTGGTTCCAAAAAAGGACGGCTCTCTCCGTCCGATTCTGGATCTCAAGCGATTCGACACTTCAAAATGGAATCTCTGCGCTCGGTGATCGCGTCCATGGAGCCAGGAGAGTTCCTGTGCTCAGTGGACATTCAGGATGCGTACCTTCACATTTCGATTTGCGTACAGCATCAGAGGTTCCTCCTGTTCGCGATCAGGGACCATCATTACCAGTTCACTGCCCTCCCCTTCAGGCTGGCATCTGCTCCCAGGGTCTTTACGAAGGTCATGGCAGCTGTCATGGCCATTCTGCGTTCAAAAGGGATTCTGGTAATCCCATACCTCGACGACCTCTCGATCAAGGGCTCATCCCAGCGGGATTGCAGCCAGAGCCTCCAGCTTACTCTGGACACCCCAGTTCGCCTAGGCTGGTTGATCAACTACCAGAAGTCTTCCTTGATTCCAACCCAGCAGCTGGAGTTCCTAGGCATGGAATTCGATACCTTTCGGGCTCAGGTCTTCCTTCCCAAGGAGAAGTTTCTTTCTCTTCGTCGGGGTGTCAGAGCACTAAAGGGTCCGAGCACTCTGTCCCTTCGTCTAGCCATGAGGGTTCTGGGGAGAATGGTCGCTTCTATGGAAGCGGTCCCCTATGCTCAGTTCCACTCTCGTCCCCTCCAGCTGGCTCTTCTGTCTGCCTGGGACAGGAATCCGCTTTCCCTGGACCGTCCGTTTCGCCTCTCTCCCAAGGTGAGGCAGTCTCTCACTTGGTGGACGCTGTCCACCTCCATTCTGCGCGGGAGGTCATTTCTCCCTTCCCACTGGCAGGTAATTACCACCGACGCCAGTCTCCAGGGTTGGGGAGCGGTCTTTCTCCACCTCACAGCCCAGGGCCGCTGGACTGCTCAAGAGGCGTGCCTCTCGATCAACCTCTTGGAAATCAGAGCCATCTTCCTAGCCCTCATCCGCTGGGAGTCCCTCCTCTCGGGAAAATCGGTCCGCATTCAGTCGGACAACGCCACGGCCGTGGCATACATAAACCACCAAGGGGGGACTCGCAGAAGTCAAGTCATGGCAGAAGTGGCAAAAATTCTCCGCTGGGCGGAGGGTCACGTTCCCTCTCTGTCAGCCGTCCACATCCCAGGGGTGGACAATTGGGAGGCCGACTTTCTAAGTCGCCAGGGCATTGTGGCGGGCGAGTGGTCTCTTCTTCCCGCACTCTTCAGCCAGATTTGCCAGCGGTGGGGCGTTCCAGACGTCGACTTGATGGCCTCCCGGGCAAACCACAAGGTTCCCCAGTACGTCTCCAGGTATCGGGACCCGATGGCCGTCGGATGCGACGCTCTCGTGATCTCTTGGGCCCAGTTCCGGATTCCCTATCTGTTCCCGCCTCTCCCTCTGATCCCAAGGGTTGTAAAGAAGATCAAGTCGGAAGGGGTCCCCTTACTCTTGGTAGCTCCAGATTGGCCTCGCAGGGCCTGGTGCGTGGAGCTGATGAACATGTTATCGGACGTTCCGTGGAGACTTCCGGATCTTCCGGACCTTCTTTCACAGGGGCCCCTCTCCCACCCGAATTCTCGGTCGCTGAATTTAACGGTATGGCCGTTGAGGCCGCGGTCCTGAAGAACTCGGGTTTTTCTCATATCGTCATCCAGACTATGATAAGAGCGAGAAAACCGGCCACCTCGCGTGTCTACCACAGATGTTGGAAGGCCTTTTTCCGATGGTCTTGGGATAACAATCTGTTTCCTGTGACCTTTTCCCTTCCTTCCCTTCTCAGCTTTCTTCAAACGGGCCTAGATTCGGGTCTTTCCCTTAGCACCTTGAAGGGTCAGATCTCCGCTCTATCCATTCTTTTTCAAAGAGACCTGGCCTCCCTGCCCCAGGTGAGGACCTTCATCCAGGGGGTCGCCCATATAGCTCCCCCTTACCGTTCTCCTGTTGAGCCTTGGGATCTCAACCTCGTCTTAGACGCCCTACAGCGGGCGCCCTTTGAACCGCTTCAGGACGTTTCATTCTCACTTCTATCCTGGAAGGTAGCCTTTTTGGTCGCCATCACCTCCATTAGAAGGGTTTCAGAACTGGCAGCATTATCCTGTCGTTCTCCCTTTCTAGTCCTGCATCAGGAAAAGGTGGTTCTTCGTCCGGTTCCTTCCTTCTTACCGAAGGTTGTCTCATCTTTTCATATCAACGAGGACATTGTCCTCCCGTCCTTTTGACCTTCCCCAGTTCATCCATTGGAGAAATCCCTTCACAAGCTGGATGTGGTCAGGGCTATCCGGATTTACATCGCCAGAACTGCCTCTTTTCGTCAGGCCGATCCTCTGTTCGTCGTCTCGGATGGGCGTCGAAAGGGACTCCCCGCCTCCAAGTCCACGATTGCTCGTTGGATCCGTTCGGCGGTTCTGGAGGCATACCGTGCCCAAGACAAACAGCCTCCTTCGGGGGTGAAGGCTCACTCTACCCGGGCAGTGGGAGCTTCCTGGGCAGTTCGTCACCAAGCTTCGGCCTCACAGGTTTGCAAGGCCGCTACGTGGTCATCCATGCACACCTTTGTCAAATTCTACGGGGTGCATACTCGGGCTTCCGCGGATGCGAGCCTGGGTAGGAGGATACTGCAGGCGGCGGTTTCTCACCGGCCGACCTAGCTCCTCTTTTTCTGCAGAATGCCCGCCCTAGGGACGGCTTTTGGACGTCCCATGGTTACCTGTGTCCCCCAATGAAGCGAGAAAGAAAGAGGGATTTTTGGTTCTTACCGTAAAATCTCTTTCTTGGAGCCTTCATTGGGGGACACAGCACCCTCCCTTGAAGTTGTACCGTGTTGGCTAACGTGCCGTTTTTGTGGGTTGGTACATAGGTTGAGTTTTATATTACCTGTTCCTTCTACTGCTTTTGTACCAACTGAGTTGCCTGGTGCCTGTCGGAGGGTGTATACTGCCGGGGAGGAGTTACTTCTTCTTTATTTGCATAGTGTCAGCCTCCTAGTGACAGCAGCATACACCCATGGTTACCTGTGTCCCCCAATGAAGGCTCCAAGAAAGAGATTTTACGGTAAGAACCAAAAATCCCTCTTTTTGCAATAAAAAGCGTCTTTTAGTGTGTAACAGCTGCCAATCAAAAATCCGCTAAAAACCCGCTATAAAAGTAAATCAAACCCCCTTTCATCACCCCCTTAGTTAGGGAAAAATAAAAAAATTTAAAAAATCTATTTATTTCCATTTTCCCGTTAGGGCTAGGGTTAGGGTTGGGGCTAGAGTTAGGGCTAGGGTTAGGGTTGGAGCTAGGGTTAGGGTTTAAATACATTTACGGTTGGGATCGGGATTAGGGGTGTGTCAGGGTTAGAGGTGTGGTTAGGGTTATGGTTGGGGTTAGGGGTGTGTTCGAGTTAGGGGTGTGGTTGGGTTAGGGGTGTGGTTGGGATTAGAGGTGTGTTTGGGTTTCAGTTAGAATTGGGGGTTTTCACTGTTTAGGCACATCAGGGCTCTCCAAACGCGACATGGCGTCCGATCTCAATTCCAGCCAATTCTGCGTTGAAAAAGTAAAACCGTGCTTCTTCCCTTCCGAGCTCTCAAACAGGGGACTACCCCAACATATGGGGTATCAGCGTACTTAGGACAAATTGGACAACAACTTCTGGGGTCCAATTTCTCTGGTTACCCTTGGGAAAATAAAAATTTGGGGGGCTAAAAAAACATTTTTGTGGAAAAAAAAAATGATTTTTTTATTTTCATGGCTCTGCATTATTAACTGTAGTGAAACACTTGGGGGTTCAAAGTTTGCACAACACATCTAGATAAGTTCCTTGGGGGGTCTAGTTTCCAATATGGGGTCACTTGTGGGGGGTTTCTACTGTTTAGGTACATCAGGGGCTCTGCAAATGCAACGTGAAGCCTGCAGACCAATCCATCTAAGTCTGCATTCCAAATGGCGCTCCTTCCCTTCCGAGCTCTGCCATGCGCTCAAACGGTGGTTCCCCCCCACGTATGGGGTATCAGCGTACTCAGGACAAATTGTATAACAACTTTTGGGGACCAATTTCTCCTGTTACCCTTGGGAAAATACAAAACTGGGTGTTAAAGATAATTTTTGTGGAAAAAAAATATATATATTTTCACGGCTCTGCGTTATAAACTGTAGTGAAACACTTGGGGATTCAGAGCTCTCACAACACATCTAGATAAGATCCTTAGGGGGTCTACTTTCCAAAATGGTGTCACTTGTGGGGGGTTTCAATGTTTAGGCACATTAGTGGCTCTCCAAACGCAACATGGCGTCCCATATCAATTCCAGCCAATTTTGCATTGAAAAGTCAAATGGCGCTCCTTCACTTCCGAGCTCTGCCATGCACCCAAACAGTGGTTTACCCCCACATATGGGGTATCGGGGTACTCAGGACAAATTGTACAACAACTTTTGGGGTCCATTTTCTCCTGTTACCCTTGGTAAAATAAAACAAATTGGAGCTGAAGTAAATTTTGTGTGAAAAAAAATTAAATGTTCTTTTTAAACATTCCAAAAATTCCTGTGAAACACCTGAAGGGTTAATAAACTTCTTGAATGTGGTTTTGAGCACCTTGAGGGGTGCAGTTTTTAGAATGGTGTCACACTTGGTTATTTTCTATCATATAGACCCCTCAAAATGACTTCAAATGTGATGAGGTCCCTAAAAAAAAAATGGTGTTGTAAAAATGAGGAATTGCTGGTCAACTTTTAACCCTTATAACTCCCTAACAAAAAAAAAGTTTCCAAAATTGTGCTGATGTAAAGTAGACATGTGGGAAATGTTACTTATTAAGTATTTTGTGTGACATAACTGTGATTTAAGGGCATAAAAATTCAAATTTGGAAAATTGCGAAATTTTTGCCAAATTTCCGTTTTTTTTCACAAACGCAGGTAATATCAAAGAAATTTTACCACTATCATGAAGTACAATATGTCTCGAGAAAACAGTGTCAGAATCACAGGGATCCGTTGAAGCGTTCCAGAGTTATAACCTCATAAAGGGACAGTGGTCAGAATTGTAAAAATTGGCCCGGTCATTAACGTGCAAACCACCCCCGGGGCTTAAGGGGATAGATATAGATATATAGATAGATAGATATATATATATATATATATATATATATATATATATATATATATATCCAAGAGTGTACAAAGCAGTCATCAAAGCAAAAGGTGGCTACTTTGAAGAACCTAGAATATAAGACATAATTTCATTTGTTTCACACTTTTTTGTTAAGTATATAATTCCACGTGTGTTAATTCATAGTTTTGATGGCTTCAATGTCAATGTACAATTTTCATAGTCATGAAAATACAGAAAAATGTTTACATGAGAAGGTGTGTCCAAACTTTTGGTCTGTACTGTGTATAGATAGATAGATAGATAGATAGATAGATAGATAGATGGATATTACACAAAATTACCACATCTTAGCTATCACTGGATGAAATATTCCAGTCGCAAATCTTTGGATTTGGGATGATGCTCAAAATCAAAGTGGATAATCAAATTACAGATTTATCCAACTTCAGTGGAAATGCCTCTAGACAAGGAAATGATGCTTGGTAGTGTGTGTTGCCTCCATGTTCCTGGGCATGGGTCTGAGGATCTCATCCCGGTACCTAATGGCAGTCAGGGTACATCTGGCTAGCACACGGAGGGCTGTGTGGCCCTCCAAAGAAATGCTTCCCCACACTACCACTGCCAAACCAGTCATGCTGGAGGATGTTGCAGGCAGCAGAATGTTCTCCACAGCGTCTCCAGTCTGTCGCATGTGCTCAGTGTGAACCTGCTCTCATCCGTGAAGAGCACAGGACGCTAATGTCAAATTTGCCAATCTTGGGGTTCTCTGGCAAATG
Source organism: Ranitomeya variabilis (assembly GCF_051348905.1). Lineage (NCBI taxonomy): Eukaryota > Metazoa > Chordata > Amphibia > Anura > Dendrobatidae > Ranitomeya > Ranitomeya variabilis. The sequence continues at coordinate 312,489,962 of NC_135232.1, read as the reverse complement.
CGAATCGCCCTGCATGGTGTTGGGCTGTAAGCTCAACACCCACTTCTGGACGTCGGGCCCTCATAACACCCTCATGGAGTCTGTTTTTGACAGTTTGAGCAGACACATGGATGTTGGTGGTCTGCTGGATGTCATTTTGCAGGGCTCTAGCACTACTCCACCTGCTCATCATTGGACAAATGAGGAGGTAGTGATCCTGCTGCTGGGTTCTTGCCCTCCTATGTCCCTATCCACATTTCCTGGTCTACTGGCCTGTCTCTTGGTCTCTGCTCTGGACACAGTGCAGACAGACATAACTACCCTTCCTGCCGCAGCTCGCATTGATGTGCCATCCTGGATGAGCTGCACTACCTTAGCAACATCTGTGGGCTGTATACACCACCTCATGCTACTGTACAGTACCTCTAGGGGTGAGAGCAATGATAAAATGCAAAAGTGCTCAAAACAGCCAAAAAGGATGAGAAATGGTCTATAGTCACCTTATGTAGAACCACACCTTTTATAAGGGTTGTCTTGCTAATTGCCTATAATTTCTACCTGTTGTCTGTTCCATTTGCACAACAGCAGGAGAAATCGATTCACAATCAGTGTTGCTTCATAACTGGACTGGTTGATTTCACAGAAGTGTGACTGACTGGCTGTTACATTGTGTTGTTTAAGTGTTCCCTTTTATTTTTTTGAGTAGTTTGTGTTTGTGTTTGTGTTTGTGTGTGTGTGTGTGTGTGTGTGTGTGTGTGTGTGTGTGATAGGAGGTAAGGTCCTGGATGGCAGATATGTTTCACTGAGGTGGTTGGCCTAGGTTAGCTCAGCAGAGGTGTGTTTGGTGAATGCATTTAAAGCTGCTAGAGCTGGTACTGCCTGGAATACTGAGATTGGTGAGGCTGCTACATTTGCCTTGTTTCATTGTGCATGAAGAAAGGACTGTTTGCTGTTCGTTTGTGCTGGAGGAAAGCTGTTTTGTTTTGGAGATGTAAAGTTTGATAGACCATGAACTCTATGCTTTTTTCTTACGAAAACCCTGTGCTGGTGCGTATCCAAGCGGCTACCAATGAGCTGAAACCCTACAATATATAACGCACACATTACATAAAATGTTGGTTTAGATATATATATGATATATACACACAGATACATATATACACTAAAAATGTATTTATCCTTGTGCAGGAAACAGGAAACATCAGCTCAAATATTATCAGATAAGAGTGTAATACTTGCACAGAAAGAGCGCTATGCCAGCTATAGCATGGTCTCTGAAGAACACACTGTGGATGCTGACTATGATGATGAGTATGATGACACATATGATGGCAACCAGGTTGGAGCTAATGATGCAGACTCTGATGATGAGCTCATTAGCCGCAGGTCAGTCCATGCCCCATTCCATATGTCTTCTCCTATTTGCCACTACTTTCTGTACACTTGTACTGTACTACATACTCGGGCTACTTGCATATCCGCATTCTATTCATAGTTTTCTGCATATATTTTACCTTAGGCCTTTTACTATTCCTCGAGTGCTCATGTCCCGAGAGAAAGATGATGGAGAAGATCAATTTGAAGAGGAAGAAGCTGAAGAGAAAACTGTTTTGGTAACTCTAAGTGGATGACTTTTACTATATACATAATATAGTAGTAGTATATCTGCAATGTAGACTTTGTAGAAGTTTTGTCTCCTATACATGTGCCCTGTATTGTAGATCCATGTCTGAACTGTGCTACATCGGGGTTAATGTTACCTGTGTCCTGCATTTTCTGACTGTAACCAGCACCCTATTTTCCCACAGCCTGATCACTTTGTGCAGGACCCCGCAGTACTGAGAGAACGGGCTGAGGCAAGAAGAGCAAGTTACTTAGCAAAGCGAGGGTAAGTTTTGAAGATTGCACTGCTGTGTGATACAGCTGCATATGTCTGAGGATCATACATTACATTTACATCTAAATACTTAAAGGATCCTTCCTATAATCATAATGTGGTCCCAGTTTTCTGTACATACAGAATTATTCATGTTTGCAATTACCTTATTGATTTGTTAAAATGGCACTGATTTTCAGCGATCACTTCCCTACTGATGATCCCAACCACGTTCTTTCCCCTGCATTGCCACTGGATCTGTCCTGCAGTAGCTCTAACTAAGGCTACTTTCACACTTCCATCTTCCAAATCTGCACAGGATCCGTCAAGACATTGAATTGACGGATCCTGTGCAGATTGTGGAAAACGTGTGCACTGGGCCCATCTTTCTGACGGACCCGTCAAGCCTATGTGCACCTGTTGTGTATGCATCTTCGCAGCGGTTTTCCGCTGCGAAAACGCATACACAACACAAATCAGGTTAAAAAAATAAAAATCGCAATATTCTCACCTACCGGCGCTCCCACGCAGCATCACCGATGATCCCGGCTGCTTATTTGAATGTGATCAGATGCACTTAATGACCCTGTCGCATCTGACAGCTGGCTTGTACCATAGACCAGCTCAGCTGTGCTGATGATCCCACAGATACCAGCTGCATCTGCACCTAATGACCCTATTTAGTTAATTTAAAACACATGTATTTACGACCCTGTCTAATAAAAAATCTGCCCGCTTTCATGGTAACCTCGTTGCCCTGAAAGCTTTGTTGTAGCACAGCTCATTCTATGCTCGGCTCTGTTATACATGCATGTGCGAGTATGAACCTGCTCTGACCACCATTGAAATGTGGAATTTGAATATTTGCCAAATAGTGGGTCACAGTCCCTGCATTCAAAACTCGCAATGGTAACCTCTGCCATGTAAATAAACAATTACCCATGTTGAGATCTATCAGGAAGCACACAGGAGAGAGGAGGGAGGGGGCCTGCAGCACTGTGATGGAACAGTGTGCTGCTAGGAAATGTAGTTCTTGTACCTAAGAGTAGGACAGCCCTATGAAGCTATATGCACAGAGGGGCAGAAGGAGGGTTGAAAAAGACAGGGGTACAAGAAAGAAACTTGATTGGGCTTGTACTGTATATTCAATTAATAGTCAAAAATATTGTCATTGTGGGAATAACCTGCTAACCCCTTACCGATATCTGCCGTACATGTACGGTGCACGTGGGTAGTGAGGGTATGGAGTGGGCTCACTGGGTGAACTCGCTCCATACCAGGCAGGTAATAGCTCCGCCCACTCTGTTCGCCTATTAAATGCCACTGTCAAACTCTGACAACTGCAGTAGCTGGACTTGAAAGGAAACAATGATTTTTACTATATGCAGCAATACTGTGATATTGCTGTATATTGTAAAAGTGATCAGACGTTCACAGGTTCAGGTCTCCTATACAGTCAAATAAATATAGTGATGAGGAAAATCATATTGTTGGTCATTTTAACCATGCAATGTATGGTATGAAAAAAATCTCTAAACAATGCTAAAAAATTGCGCTTTTTTTGCCAATTCAACACATTTGAATTTTTTTCCCTGTTTTCTCATACACTATTGGTAAACTGAACTTTTGCGGGACACCATTCAACTAATTCTGCAAAAAACAAGCCTTTATATGTGTCTATGTGGACAGAACTTTAAAAAAAAGTTATGCCTCTTGGAAGAAGGGGAGGAAAATCTGAAGGGGGAAAAAAAATCGGAAATTGGTCAGAGCGGGAAGGAACCTGTCAACCCCAAAATCAAAGGTGAGCTAAGCCCACCGGCATCAGGGGCTTATCTATAGCATTCTGTAATGCTGTAGATAAGCCCCCGATGTATCCTGAAAGATGAGAAAAAGAGGTTAGATTATACTTACCCAGGGGCGGTCCCGGTACGTCCTCTTTTTGTATTCACGCTGCAGCGTGACTACAAGAAGAGGACGTCATCGTAAGAAGATGGGAGGCCCCGGACAGGACCGCGACGCCTATCGGACCGGACCGCCCCTGGGTGAGTTTAATCTCACCTCTTTTTCTCAACTTTCAGGATACATTGGGGGCTTATCTACAGAATGCTATAGATAAGCCCCTGATGCTGGTGGGCTTAGCTCACCTTCGATTTTGGAGGTGACAGGTTCCCTTTAAATTTTGTTTTGTCTGGAGTGCTGCCTTCTTTATGACTTATATTATGGAACAAATTGGACATTAGCTTGGAGGACTCGCACCCATTTATAAGTAGCTATTAAATGGTGCTGTTCTACAATCTCCTGTTTCGATATTATCCAGGATGGCAACTTTTTACTTAATGCATAATTTAAAAAATATTTCCTTGTGATTGGTGGCACGTAAGACTATTTCACCTGCAGCGGCCTGAATTGTGTGGGTGCTTAGGATTTCAGAAGCCTGAACAGACAATCAGCTGGCTGCATTATGAAAGGGTGCTGCGGCATTGAGACAATTTTATAAGAGGCCAATACATATGGTACATATATTTCAAGTTACAAAAATGTTTTGTTTTTTTTCTCTTCTTTGTAGCATCCGACATGATAACAGTACAGCGGTTGCTGGAACAACCCGGGGCCAGGGACAGAGCCGGGAAACTGTACAAGAGCGCAGAAAGAAAGAAAGCAACAAAGGAACCCGAGCAAATCACAACCGCAGGGCCATGGCAGATCGGAAGAGGAATAAAGGCATGATACCCTCCTAATGTTGCATTTTTAGGACTGCTTCTTAGTGACACCGGACTATTTTATGCCTTTTGAGCAATAAATCCTTTTACATTTTGCACATACCTTTTCTATGATTATATTATGGGTTATGTTTGCTCACATTTTTCTAGGTTTATATTAAGCACCCAATAAAAATCTAGATAAAACAGAAAACATTAGCTCTGGAAGAAAATGTGGCCAGCAATCATTTTTTTTCCTCCTGGACTGATCATTCACTTTCAAATCAGGTGTAAATATTTATTGAGGAAATATGTATTAGGCCGGCCTCACACTCAGCGTATAAAAATACGGTCCGTTTTTTACGGCCGTAATACGCAGAAAAGTCCCCAAAATAGTGGTCCGTATGTCATCCGTAGGCAGGGTGTGTCAGCGTATTTTGCGCATGGCATCCTCCGTATGTAATCCGTATGGCATCCGTACTGCGATATTTTCTCGCAGGCTTGCAAAACCGACATCTAATGGATTTATGTGCTCAAATGTTCGGTAACACATATATACAATATATATATATATATATATATATATATATATATATATATATATATATATATATATATATATATATGTCATTGAGACACATATATATATATGCTGTATTTATATTTAATTCAGCGCGATATATGTGAAAAGCCGGTAATTCAATTGCCGGCTTTTCATTTCTCCTTCCCAAACCCGACATGATATGAGACATGGTTTACATACAGTAAACCATCTCATATCCCCCTTTTTTTTGCATATTCCACACTACTAATGTTAGTAGTGTGTATGTGCAAAATTTGGGTGCTGTAGCTGCTAAAATAAAGGGTTAAATGGCGGAAAAAATTGGCGTGGGCTCCCGCGCAATTTTCTCCGCCAGAGTGGTAAAGCCAGTGACTGAGGGCAGATATTAATAGCCTAGAGAGGGTCCATGGTTATTGGGCCCCCCCTGGCTACAAACATCTGCTCCCAGCCACCCCAGAAAAGGCACATCTGGAAGATGCGCCTATTCTGGCACTTGGCCACTCTCTTCCCACTCCCGTGTAGAGGTGGGATATGGGGTAATGAAGGGTTAATGTCACCTTGCTATTGTAAGGTGACATTAAGCCAGATTAATAATGGAGAGGCGTCAATTCTGACACCTATCCATTATTAATCCAATTGTATGAAAGGGTTAATAAAACACACACACACACACACACACACACACATTATTAAAAAGTATTTTAATGAAATAAACAAACAGGTTGTTTTAGTATTTTATTGCTCACTCAATCCACCAGAAGACCCTCGCTTGGCAAAATAATAAACCAACAATATACATACCTTCTGGTGAACTGTCAGGTCCCACGAAGTAAATCCATCTGAAGGGGTTAAATCATTTTACAGGCAGGAGCTGTGCTAAAGCACTGCTTGTGGCTGTAAAAACCCCAGGTGCTGAAAGGAAAGCTGGGTGATCTGTACTTACATTGAGTCGCGGTGAGGCGCCCTCTGCTGGATGTCCTCATGAACTGGAGCCTTGGAAAAGTTCCCACGCTCGAGTTCATATGAGTTCATCCACCAGAGGGCGCCTCAACCGCGACTCAATGTAAGTACAGATCTCCCAGCTTTCCTTTCAGCACCCGGGGTTTTTACAGCCACGAGCAGTGCTTTAGCGCAGCTCCTGGCTGTAAAATGATTTAACCCCTTCAGATGGATTTACTTCGTGGGACCTGACAGTTCATCAGAAGGTATGTATATTGTTGGTTTATTATTTTGCCAAGCGAGGGTCTTCTGGTGGATTGAGTGAGCAATAAAATACTAAAACAACCTGTTTGTTTATTTCATTAAAATACTTTTCAATAATGTGTGTGTGTGTGTGTGTGTGTGTGTGTGTGTGTGTGTGTTTTATTAACCCTTTCATACAATTGGATTAATAATGGATAGGTGTCAGAATTGACGCCTCTCCATTATTAATCTGGCTTAATGTCACCTTACAATAGCAAGGTGGCATTAACCCTTCATTACCCCATATCCCACCGCTACACGGGAGTGGGAAGAGAGTGGCCAAGTGCCAGAATAGGCGCATCTTCCAGATGTGCCTTTTCTGGGGTGGCTGGGGGCAGATGTTTGTAGCCAGGGGGGCCAATAACCATGGACCCTCTCTAGGCTATTAATATCTGCCCTCAGTCATTGGCTTTACCACTCTGTCGGAGAAAATTGCGCGGGAGCCCACGCCAATTTGTTCCGCGATTTAACCCTTTATTTTAGCAGCTACAGTGCCCAAATTTTGCACATACACACTACTAACATTAGTAGTGTGGAATATGCAAAAAAAAGGGGGATATGAGATGGTTTACTGTATGTAAACCATGTCTCATATCCTGTCGGGTTTGTGAAGGAGAAATGAAAAGCCGGCAATTGAATTACCGGCTTTTCACTAACACCGCTGCGTATTTCTCGCAAGTCACACTGCTGGTCCGTGTGGAATCCGTATTTTTCTCGCCCCCATAGACTTTCATTGGCGATTTTTTTGCGCAATACGGTGACAAACGCAGCATGCTGCGATTTTCTACGGCCGTACAAGACCGTATATTAGGAATGCGTAATATACGGCAGATAGGAGCTGGGACATAGGGAATCATTGGGCCGTGTGTAATGCGAATTTTACGGACGTAGTTTATGCGCTCATACGTCCGTAAAACTCGCTAGTGTGAGGCCGGCCTTAGGCCGAGCTCACGTCACAAAATCAAAACATTTTTGTGGTCTCTTTTGCTATAGATGACATTGCCGAAGGTAAAGTCGGACAACTTAAGTGATTTTGCTTCATTATAGTCAATAACTCCGCAGGGTGATACACCTAAATCCCATCTTTCATGGCTTCAGATGGAAACCCAGACAGTCACGGATGTGTGAGGAAAAACATGTGAACCCAGCCTTAGGAGTTAGGGCAAATTCAGTGAAACTTCTTGTATGGGCCATAATGCCCGGACTGGCTGAGGGTCTCTGGACTGGAACTTGACGGCCTCATAGTCATATATGAAGCTGAATTCTGAATTTACCCTTGGTGGTAATAATTCTGGAATGCTTCAACAGATCCCACTGATTCTAAGAATGTTTTTTGGAACATATTGTACTTCATGATAGTGGTAAATTTAGGTCAATATTTTTGCATTTTATTGGTGAAAATATTGGAATTTTAGCGCAAATTTCACAATTTTCAAATTTTTAATTTTTATGCCCTTAAACCAGATAGTTATGACTAGACATGAGCGAATATAGTCAGATCCCTCCTTATTCGTCTTGCTAATAGAGCTTACCGAAGAGCTGCAGCGTGAACCCGGATACCTGGAGCGCTCCTGATAATCAGGTGTCTGGCGCCGCAGCTGTTTTCTCCTACGCCTCATTGGGGGACACAGACCGTGGGTGTTATGCTGCTGCCACTAGGAGGACACTAAGTGATACAAAGAAAGTTAGCTCCTCCCCTGCAGTATACACCCTCCTGCTGGCCCTCAGCTAACCAGTTCTTGCTTAGTGTCTTAGGAGGCACTTGGGTCTTTTTTCCCAGACCCCATCTTTGTTTTAATTTTTGATTTTTTAATTTTATGTAAATTTTTAATTTTTTATTTAACGGAGTGAAGGGGGCGACGGGTCCTTTTTTTCATAAGGTCCGCTCTCCCCCGAACCAACAACAGGCGAGCACGGCGAGTATACCTCCCCGTCCCTCTCCTGCGACGTATGGCGCACGAAAAAAGTTTGCGCCAGGGCAACGGTTCCTTTTTTGGTCCCGATTTCCCCCAACCCCCTCCAGGACCCTGCATTACAGCGATGTAATTTGGAGACGTAGGCAGTCCGGAGGGGATGTTGTGCCGCAGCCCCCCTCTGCTACAGAGATGCATCAGGGGCCTCTCCATCCCCATCCAGGGTGCATGGATTGAACTTACAGACTCACAGAAGCGCCCAGCAGACCTGTGAGATCCGGGATGGCGGCTGTAAGTACCTTCTGGGGACTCCCCCCTGCTCCCCCTCAGCGGCAGCGATGCAGTCTGGGTCCCCAGGGAGAGGCACCGCCGACCGGTGCTCGGCGGCGCTCCGTCGCGGCCGCCGCCGCACATCGTCGGCAGGGCCCATAAATTTAGTCCCCGGCTTCTTCAGCCGGAGTAGGCCGCAGTGGCCTCTATGGGGTAGGCGCCGGCAGTACTTGCGGCAGAGCCCCTGGGGACAGGCGCCGGCGGTCGGGAACTGCGGCGGTTAGCGTCGCTCTGTTGCGGCCGCCGCGCATCCCCAGGCAGGCTGGAAATTTAGTCCCCGGCTTTTCAGCTGGAGTAGGCCGCAGTGGGCAGATCCCTCCCACGGCCGTAACCCCGCCCCCCTAGATCGGCGCTTCTCGTCTGGGACGAGAGGCGCCCTGCAGATCTCGGGGGCCTTGCTTCCTCACGCTGCCTGCCTGGAAGATGCGGTCCTGGGGGTGCCACTGGCCAGTACGCCAGCGGCAATCATTCGGCGCGCGGCCCGCCGACGCGCTCCACCGGCAGGCTCCATAAATTTAGTCCCCGGCTTTTGCAGCCGGACTAGGCCGCAGTTGAAATCCTTTTCAGGAGCGGAGGTGCTTTCATGGTCCCGATGGGCTGAACTTCGTGGATGTACAGAAGCCCCCCTCCATGGTCCGGGCAGCCTCCTCCACCACTGTGAAAGCGGACAAGGAGGCGGACGGTTCCTCTCCACCTCCCTAACAAAGGGATGATGGATTGAGGTTTATCTCTCTATCCCTGCACCGTCCACGCTGCAATACCCGACATCCGCGGCGGCTCCATGCCGGGACGCGCACCGTTGGTAAGTGGATTCTGCCAGCAATGGGCTTCTGCAGCGGGATATTGACAGGCAGTCTCAGACTTCCCTGTGGCCACCTCCCTGAGGTAACGCTCCAGTCGGCTAACAAATTTTGCTCCCGGCTTCGGCCGATGTGTAGTACAGAAGCGCACTGTGTCGCCTCAAGGCGGCTTAGCCTTTTTTCCTGGCGCTTAGCGCCTGACGCAGAAGCGCTCAATTTTCTCGAGCAACGGGTGACCACCCCTAACTTTTACGCTGACGCCGGCTGCAGAAATTTACGCCCCGGCTGGGGCCTATCATGGAAGTTTCGAGGCTCCGCCCATGTCGTGCCTGTAGCTCCGCCCCCTAAATTGGCGCTTCTCGCTCGCTGCGAGATTTTACCTAACCCGCATGACCAGTATTCCTGGTCTTAAAGTCACACGACCAGTATTCTCTGGTCTTAAAGGCACGTGACCAGTATTTCCTGGTCTTAAAGGCACGTGACCAGTATTTCCTGGTCTTAAAGGCACGTGACCAGTATTCCCTGGTCTTAAAGGCACGTGACCAGTATTCCCTGGTCTTAAGGGTACGTGACCAGTATCCCCTGGTCTTAAGGGTACGTGACCAGTATCCCCTGGTCTTAAAGGCACGTGACCAGTATTCCCTGGTCTTACAGGCACGTGACCAGTATTCCCTGGTCTTAAGGGCGCGTGACCAGAATTCCCGGGTTTTAAAGGCACACGTCCAGTTTTCCCTGGTTTTAAAGGCACACGACCAGTATTCCCTGGTCTTAATGGCGCACGACCAGTATTCCCTGGTCTTAAAGGCACACGACCAGCATTCTCTGGTCTTAAAGCCACACGACCAGTAATCCCTGGTCTTAAAGGCAGACGACCAGTATTCCCTGGTCTTAAAGGCACACGACCAGTATTCCCTGGTCTTAAAGGCACACGACCAGTTTTCCCTGGTCTTAACGGCACACGACCAGTATTCCCTGGTCTTGAGGACACCATGACCAATCCGAAACTGGTCATAAATGAGGAGCCCTCTGCCGCTGATCCCAGTTTATCCCAGTGTAACTAGTTCCCTCAGCCTAAACTCCCTCGTAGAGCTTTTGCCATCCAGTCCGGATATGCGATTCACTGGACAGAAGCCTCTACGTGGGACGCTATGCCTGGTCTGATTTTTAACGGCGACAGGCACTTTAAAGGGCGCCGGTCTCCCCACACCATCAACAGACGGGCACTCGAAGGTCCCCGGAGACTTGCACTCTGTGGATGTACAGAGGCATCCCTTTTTTCGGGCGTCTGAGCACCCCCCTCTGCATCACCACTATTTAACAGAAGATGCAAGTAGGCGTATTTCCCTCTCCACTTCCTTGTTAAGAGGATGGTGGATCGAGGCTCCTAATTTTTAACTCTGCAATGACCTGCTGGAAGCAGCGGCGCATTCTGCCACTCGGCAGATTAACCGGGTACAATCTCCTGTGGTTTACCTACCAGTATCCCTGCCCGATATGTCCTCAATTAAAAATGCCACGATCTGTCAAATAGCACATCTGGTTTGTTCCGTTTGGCAGCTACGGGTCCAGCCCTTTAATCTCCCTATCCGCCGCATGGATGCTAGAGCCCTTAACTACTTCGATTCACACCAGTATCCCTTTCCTGATCCCTTTCCTGAAGACAGTTCAGCTGGTCAATCATATTTTTGAGTGGGAGACTAACGAACAATCGTACGTTTCCGCAGCCCCGACCAACAGTGAAAGGGTTGTCCAGGACAGTCTAGATCTAAGGGATCTTGGTTACTAAGAGGTGGAACGATAAGTAGGACCGATTCCGGACCTCAAACTTCTAACAATCTTTTCACAAGGTTCTTCTTCGAATGGAGTTTCATCCGCTCAGCCATTACTTCAACAAAAAAGGTGCAATTTCGGGCATCCATCGACATTCGGGATGCCTAACCTCTTCAAAAATTCCTTTTGCTTTTCCATTCGTGAACAGCATTTAGGTCACGACCTTGTTCTTCGGCCTTGCTACCGCATCCAGGGTGTTCGCAAGGGTCATGGTGGCTGTCATCTTGCACCTAGAGGCGTGGTCGTCCTATCCTGTTTGACCGACTGTTTACCCACCCTTGCAGGACTACCCTAAGTCGTCTATATCACTTGCGATACCCTCTCACCTGGGCTGGTGGCTAGACTTAGACTACTCCTCATTTCCAGCCCAGCAGATATCCTTTTTTGAGGATGATCCAGTATTCTTCCAGAAGGGTGGTAAATCTCCCTCCAGACAAGGTCATGGTTTTTCAACAGGGAGCTCGCGCTCTTGCTCACTCCCCCCCCTCATTTCATTTAATTTACTGGGAGGGTTCCAAAAAAAAAAAAAAAAAAACGGAGACGACAATGGAAACAGTTTCCTTTGCTTCGTTAGTTTTCAGCAAGTCAAGCAGCTTTTCAGACGATAGTCTCTGAGCTCCTTTTTCATCCGGAGTTTTTTCTCCCGGTTCCATGGTTACTAGTAACTTCCAATGCCAGTCCTCTTCTCCCGATCATTGCTCTGGAGATCTCAAGGGTAGTCCTATAGTAGGTCCACTCCTTATGGCGGGTCAACCCATCCGAATTCAATTGGACAACGCCACGGCTGTCATACGTCAATCATCTAGCGAGTACCCACGTTCAAGCACCATGGCCAAAGTACCTCACATGGGCCGAGATCTATCACTCGGTGATCTTGGCAGTTCATATCCCAGAAGTAGAACTCTGGGCTGCGAACATATTTAGCCGTCAGGGTTTCACCTCAAGTGAGTGGGAACTTCACCGGAAGTATTCCATCAGACCCGCCTTCACTGGAGCTCTACAGTTGTAGCTCGGATGGCGTCCTGACTGATCGCCGGTGTACTGGAGTTGGTTGTTCGGCCTCGAGATCCAGGAGCCTTCGCACTGCATGCTCCGGTTATTCCGTGGTACCAGTTTCCACTTCCGAAAGCTTTTCAGAAGCAGAAAGGGCCCCAGTGATCCTCGGAAATCCGTACTGACCACGTCAGTTCGCTTGCGGAGCTGGTAGCTTTCTGTATTTCTGCAACAAAACTGCAAGTAGGGACCACCTCGCAGGATGTTTTTCACATGTAATTCTTCCCTTTTGCATACCGTTAGATCACTGGGATCTATTCTCTTAGGGAAGGTTGCCCCCTTTTCTCTCGGCGATATCCTCATTCTGACGAGTCTTCGGTGCTAACGGGTCTTTTCAGATTTTTTTCTCTTATTTCCTTCAAGGCAGGTTGTCCTCAAGCCTTCCCTGTCCCTAGTTCCAAGGTGGTATTGTATTACTACTGTCATGAGGGCATAGTTCCTCCCTCATCTCTTTGGGCACCACTCCACAAAATGGAATGAGGTCCCCATATTCCGGACAGAGCAAGTGCTCTAAGTAGGTATGTCTTGAGGATGGCGTCCTTCCGAAGGTTGGACACTGTATCTTGGGTTTCCTACCGGTAAGAGGAAGGCTTCCTGACTTTTACAGGAAGGGTTTGGCCGTCTCCATCGGCCATTTAGCCTGGTGTATTCTTTCACCATCCAGTAGTCCTTCCGTGTTAGATGACAGCCTATCTCCCCGTCTATCGTGGGTTCCAGGCACCAGGCGTCAACAAGACACGCCTGCACGTTTGCGGATTCGTCCAGTCCGCATGCATCCTTGAAGCATTATAATTCCCAGACTTCCACAGATGTGACTCTGGGTAGGCGGACTCTGCAGGCCGCGGTGGCGCACTCGTAAGTAGCAGTTACACAGAGCCTGATCTGACGTTGTCCCCACCCAGGGACTGCTTTGGTACGTCCCACGGTCTGTGTCCCCCAATGAGGCGTAGGAGAAAAGGAGATTTTTGTTTACTTACCGTAAAATCTTTTTCTCCGAGCCAATCATTGGGGGACACAGCTCCCACCCTAGTATTGGCTTATGCTTGTTTTTTACAATCCGATATGCTATACTCTCATATATAATATGACATGCTGTAAGCTAATATGTTGTTACTGATCTCCTACTGCTTTTTGCACCGAACTGGTTAGCTGAGGGCCAGCAGGAGGGTGTATACTGCAGGGGAGGAGCTAACTTTCTTTGTATCACTTAGTGTCCTCCTAGTGGCAGCAGCATAACACCCACGGTCTGTGTCCCCCAATGATTGGCTCGGAGAAAAAGATTTTACGGTAAGTAAACAAAAATCTCCTTTTTTCGACGGTTTTCCGCTGCAAAAACACTAAAAAAAAACGCTTACATTAAGCATCCCATTATTTTAATGCATTCTGCAATTTTTGAGCCCATGTTGCGTTTTTTTTTCCGCAAAAAAAAGCAGCATGTTCATTAATTTTGCGGAAAATCTTCGGATTTGCCGCTATATTATTGTAGTGGGAAGCTCCGGAAAAAACAGCGTGGAAAAACGTGCAGAAAAAGCAATAAAACCGCAAAAAAAAACGCTAGCGGATTTCCTGCGAAAGGAGTCTGATTTTGATCAGGAAAATTCTGTGAACAATCCTGAACGTGGGCACATAGCCTTACAGTCAATAGAGGAGAGAGAGAGAGGTTTTCCAGCTCTAAAATTTCGGTCCCCATTGATTTCTTTGTTGTTCAAGTTCGGGTACAGTTCTTTCTATTAAAGTTTGGTTGAACCCGAACTTCCACAGTTCCGCTCATCCCTAGTGGTGAGCACCTTGCACCCACAGGTGCTTCAGAGAAGTTTTATAACACTAAACCATGAAAAGGAAAAAAATAATTTTTTCCTAGAAAAGATGATTTTGGGTTCTCACTGTAAGATCTTTCGCTGAGCCTTCATTGGGGGACACAGGAAACCATGGGTGTATGCTGCTGGCGCTAGGAGGTTGACACTATGCAATAAAAAAAAGTTGGCTCCTCCTCAGTCGTATACACCCCCCGTCCAGAGCTAAGCTGGTCAGTTAGTGTTAAAGTAGGAGGAGAAGCAACTTGAAAAAAAGAACACAGACTGGTCCAACAGAATCAATAGAAAAAAAGGGCAGGTGCTGTGTCCCCAATGAAAGCTCAGAGAAAGAGATTTTACAGTAAGAACCCCAAATCTTCTTTTCTCTATCGCTTCATTGAGGGACAAAGGACACCATGGGACGTCCCAAAGCAATCCCCAAAGGTGGGAAGACGACAAGAACTGGTGAAACCAATATGAGCAGATGCGAGAATCACAAGCTGGAGACCGGCCACTGCAATATAGAACCAACCATACAGTATGTCTACAATGCCGAAAAACGACAAGGAGGCGGAAAAAATAACTGACAACAGCTTAGGGAGCTGCTATTAGAGACCTGATAAAGAATGATGCAGGAGGCCCTTTGCCCCATGCAGAGAGCAGTAAAGGAAATGATGGAGATCTGACCTATGCCATTAAGCGTCCGAACCACAAAGCGGATCCAGACCCGAAGACAATTGATGACTGTCCAGATGCAAACAGGGAGGCTGAGCGTCCGAAGAAACTGCTCGAAAAAAGGAACGCTGAGACGCGCTCTGTCTAGATACAAAGAATTCCAAGAAAAAAAGGTAGAAAGATGAGCGCGAACGCAGTAATGAGTTCAACACCAGAGACGGACTCCCCAAAGACACATGGGAGGCCACTAGGATTGAGTAAGTGAACTCCTGGCTTGTGGGTAGAGCACATGGATGACTCAGTAGACTGATCTACTGGATAGTTAGGGTCAGGCCCGAATGACTAGATGGTGAACCAGGCACATGGGAGGCACAATCTGCTGGACATCCGGCACCTGAAACCTGCGTGTCTGACCTACCTGAAAGTGTGCTGGACACTTATATTGCCGCTGTGATCAACCATGTAAATTGTCTGACTCACTGTAAGTAATGCTGGAGTCTTCAACAAGGTGGGAGAAGGCTGTGCAAGAGACTTACCCACTGTTATTAACTATGAGGCACGTGATAGAAGGTGCGTCTGACTTACCTGAAAGTGGACTAGTACCGCTGCTGCAGTCAACCATAAGAGATGGATACAAGGCACATCTGATTCACTGAATGGTGAATAGAAGGAAGCGTAGGCAGATGTGGTAAATGACCATGTGGTACGTTAGAGGGTGTATCTGACTCGCCTGAATATGAGACAGAATACCAGTACAGCTGCTGTAATTGAACGTGAGGTACGTAATAGCAGGTGGTTCTGAATCTCCTAAATATTGGACTGAACACCAGTACCGCTGCTGTAATTGAATGTGAGGTAAGTAATAGCGGGTGGTTCTGGCTCACCTGAATATGGGACCAGTACTACTGCAGTGAAAGATTGTGAGGAACGTAATAGCAGGTGGTTTTGACTTAACTGTATATGGGACAGAACACCAGTACCACTGCAGTAGTCAAACCAAGGCATGTCCAAGTCACTGGAGAGACAGCTGCTGCTGTCAATTGTAATGTACCTCGTAGGTGTAATCCTGGATAGTTGAAGGAGCACTTCTGCAAATGGCTCTCAGTATCCTGCGACTGACTCCCCATGGAGAGAACCCTGGGGCGAAGGGTATAGGAGACAGTATTTCTGAGCTGCGGTAAGGTCTGGAATACCCGTAGGCATTGGACAGATAACAGACTTCTATATCTGGCGGTGTCCCTGAAGACAGTCGTGTCCTGCCATCTCTCCTGAGGACAGAGCAGCAGAGGCTTTGGAGATCAGAGGGAGATTGCTGGAGAATAAACAGTCTTTTACTTTGCCGAGAGTCGGTCCCAAACCACTGCAATAGTGAAGGGCCAGGTGCAGTTAACCTCTCCTCCTAGAGTGTTGTAATGCCAGCATCAGGAGAGGGGCTTACAGTTCCTGTGATGCTTGGAGAGAAAATGCCACCTTCTGGGTCCAGGTGCCGGAAGATGGCAATCACCGAAAGGAAGGGGAGGGCCTCCAATGAGAAAAAAAAAATCACAGACACCGCTTCCGCCCGCCACAGAAGGAAGAGGGGGTGTGCCTGCGACGGGTGGGATAAAAAGCCCCCTCAAAAAAAGTCGGGAAGGAGGGGGCGGCGCTAACCGCTGCGACTAGGCCTCACAAAAGCCGGTGGCCTGAAGTAAAAGATAAGGCTGGAAATAGGGGCGGCAGTGCAGAGGCTAAAACATACCACAAAAAAGAAACTGTGTCCAACGATCCTGCTTATGTAAACCCCACACAGGGACAAATGGACCAAAAATTATTAAGCTCAGGAAAAAGACCCTATTCCCACCGATCCTGAGTAATGAAGAACTCATATAGGGGCATACAGACCAAAAAGGTCTATTCTAAACCAGAGGGCAAGAGAAAGGAAGAACCCTGTGCCCATGCTTACTGTAAAAGACCCCTCCCAGAGGCATATAAACCAAAAGGGTCTAAAGTAATCCTTAGGTGAAAACCCAAGTGGGTTTCTTCATCCACTTCTTTCTTTATCTTCATCTTGATCCTCTCCTCAGCACCACTGTAAAGAGAAGAGATAAAAGGATGTACCTCTCCATTCCCTGGAGATGTTAATATCATCCGTAGATGTCCGTGCCTCTTGGGGTTGAGGAACGTCAATGCCTCCTGAAACCGACTGCCTGTGGTGGGTGAGTAGGCAGGAGACTGGGACTAGAACCGAAATACGGATCACCTAAACACTCTTCATGAGTTAGGGGTTGAGGTCCTGCCGGCTAGACATAGGATACGGGGTGGCAATACACGCCGTACTCATAGTCTCTACTTGGGAGTACAGTGTGACTGTTCACACTATATCCCTCCAGAGGTAAAGGAGAAGATCCATCTGAAAAAGAAAAGACGTTACAGGAAAAACTACGAAAACCGAGGTAGCTATGGGTCTAGTGAAAGACTCATGTCCACCTCCTACTGATACTAAGCTAAAACTGACCAGCTTAGCTCCGGTCGGGGGGTGTATACTACTGAGGAGGAGCCAACCTTTTTTATTGCATAGTGTCAACCTCCTAGTGGCAGCAGCATACACACATGGTTTCCTGTGTCTCCAAATGAAGCGATA
Source organism: Ranitomeya variabilis (assembly GCF_051348905.1). Classification (NCBI taxonomy): domain Eukaryota; kingdom Metazoa; phylum Chordata; class Amphibia; order Anura; family Dendrobatidae; genus Ranitomeya; species Ranitomeya variabilis. The sequence goes on along the minus strand of NC_135232.1, from coordinate 312,472,590 downwards.
GAGAAAAATGTTTTTGCCCCCAAATTTTACATTTTGACAATGAACAGGAGAAAATGGACAATACAATTTGTTGTGCAATTAGTCCTAAGAACACTGATACCTCATATGTGGTGGAAATCGACTGTTAGGGCAGGGCTCAGAAGAAAAGGAGCGCAATATATTGCGGACACCATGTTACATTTGAAAAACCTCTGATATGCCAAAATAGCAGAAACCCCCACAAGTGACCCCATTATGGAAACTACACCTCTTGAGGAATTCATCTTGGAGCATAGTGAGCATTTTTAAAGCTCAGGCGATTCACTTGTATAACATTGGGATGAGTAAATGGGAAATTACTTTTTTTTTTTCTTTCACTAAAATGTTGCTTTGACCCCAAGTTTTTCACTTTCACGAGGTATAATATGAGAAAACAAACATCACAATTTATGTAATTTCTCCTGAGTACATCGGCATCCCATATGTGTTCGCAGGGCCGGTTTTAGGCAAAGTGGGGCCCTAGGCAAAGTTTAAAATGGGGCCCCAAATGCTAACATATTGGACATCATACAGAAGCATTTCTGCTGTATTTACATGCGCTGATCTCAGGCCGCTAAACGAGTGTGATCGACAGTAGTGAAGTCGTTGGACGCTTGTTTCCCGGCCTCTTTCCACCATCTGAGAAAGAATGAAGGGGACAGAACGATCACTAATAGATCACTAACAGATCACCATACAGTATCATGTTATCAACAGCACATCTACAGTTTATACCGGCGATGTGCTGCTGAGAACAAGGATTTTTATTCCGGCATAAACAATCCAATCACCCAATGAATATGCAGCATTTTGCTTGTATAGTATAATATACCCCATAGTCCTCCATATAATATAATGTGCCCCATAGTCCTCCATATAGTATAATACACTCCTCATAGTCCTCCATATAGTATTATACACTTCCCATAGTCCTCCATATAGTATAATACACTCCTCATAGTCTTCCATATATTAAAATATACTCAGTCCACCATATAGCATAATACACTCCTCACAGTGCTCCATATAGTATAATGCACCGCCATAGTCATCCATGTAGTACAATTCACTTCCCATAGTATAATGCACCCCATAGTTCTTCATATAGTATAATGTATTCCCCATAGTCCTCGATACAGTATAATTCAGCCCACATATAGTATAATGCAGCCACCACCCCACAGAGTATAATGCAGCCACCCCAGAGTATAATGTAACCCCCCACAGAGTATAATGTAACTTCCCCATAGAATATAATGCAGCCCCCCATATAGTATAATGTAGCCCCCTCATAGAGTATGATGCAATCACCCCTCGTAGAATATAAATATAATACAGCCCCCCCCCATAGAATATAATGTAGCCCCGAACAGGATATAATACAGCCCACCTCCCCATAGAATATAATGTAGCCCCATCAAAGGGTATGATGCAATCATCCCTCATAAAATCTAATAAAGCCACACACAGAATATAATGCAGCCCCCTCCATAGAATATAATGTATAATGTACCCCCCAAATATATAACACAGCCACATAGTATATAACACAGCCTCCCCCATAGAATATAATATACCCCCATAGTATATAGCACAGCCCACATAGTAGTATATAGCACAGCCACGTAGTATATAGCACAGCCCACACAGTAGTATACAGCACTGCCCACAGTAGTATACAGCAGAGCCCACAGTAGTATACAGCAGAACCCACAGTAGTATACAGCAGAGCCCACAGTAGTATACAGCAGAGCCCACAGTAGTATACAGCAGAGCCCAAAGTAGTATACAGCAGAGCCCAAAGTAGTATACAGCAGAGCCCAAAGTAGTATACAGCAGAGCCCAAAGTAGTATACAGCAGAGCCCACAGTAGTATACAGCAGAGCCCACAGTAGTATACAGCACTGCCCACAGTAGTAAACAGCAGAGACCACAGTATACAGCAAAGCACACGGTAGTATACAGCACTGCCCACAGTAGTATACAGCACTGCCCACAGTAGTATACAGCAGAGCCCACAGTAGTATACAGCACTGCCCACAGTAGTATACAGCAGAGCCCACAGTAGTATACAGCACTGCCCACAGTAGTATACAGCACTGCCCACAGTAGTATACAGCACTGCCCACAGTAGTATACAGCAGAGCCCACAGTAGTATACAGCACTGCCCACAGTAGTATACAGCACTGCCTACAGTGGTATGCAGCAGAGCCCACAGTGGTATACAGCAGAGCCCACAGTGGTATACAGCAGAGCCCTCAGTGGTATACAGCAGAGCCCACAGTAGTATACAGCAGAGCACACAGTAGTATACAGCAGGGCACACAGTAGTATACAGCACTGCCCACAGTAGTATATAGCACTGCCCACAGTAGTATACAGCAGAGGCCACAGTAGTATACAGCAGAGCCCACAGTAGTATACAGCACTGCCCACAGTAGTATACAGCAGAGCCCACAGTAGTATACAGCAGAGCACACAGTAGTATACAGCAGAGCACACAGTAGTATGCAGCAGAGCCCACATCCCCCTTCCCTCCTCTCTTCTCCAGAGAATGGCCGCACAGTCCAGTAAAAAAAAAACAAAAAAAACACAAGATCATTACCTCTCCCCGAGCCCGCGCTGCTCCCTGCTCCTGTGTCGGCGGCTGCCGCCGCACTGCCTGGCACACAGTGAGTACGCGATGACGCGCACCCGCTGTGTCAGAGGCAGAGCGGGGAATGATGGGAGAGGGAGCGTCAGGTGACACTCTCCTCCATCATTGCATTGAACTGTACCGGCAGACGCCGGTATAGTTCAATGCGGCGGGGGAGTCGGCGCTGGCGGCAGGCGGGCTCCCCTGCCTCACAGGGGCCCCATAGCGGCTGCGTGACTTGCCGCTAGCTGGGGGCCCCTGGAGGAGCGGGGGCCCCAGGCAGCTGCCTGGTCTGCCTGCCCCTAACGCCGGCCCTGTGTGTTCGAAAACTACTTTTGAGGCACAGTGCAAAGCTTGGAAGGGAAGGAGCACCATATTGAAGTGAAGATTTTGCTGGAATGATTTGAGGGTGCCATGTCACATTGGCAGAGTCCCTGAGGTACCAGAACAGCGGAACCCTCTATAAGTGACCCCCATGTTACAAACTACATCCCCCAATGAATTAATCTAGGGGTGCAGTGAGCATATTGACACCACATGTATCTCAGAGAAGTTTATACCATTGGGCACTGAAGAAAGAATAATTACATTTTTATCACTAAAATTTAGCTTTAGCCCAAGTTTTATATGGGCTAATAAGAAAAAATGGACATTATAGTTTGTTGTGCAATTTTTCCTGAGTGCGCCAATACCCTACATGTAATTGGGAAATACTTCAGGCACAGTGGAAAGCTAAATCAAACAAAGTCCAGCTCACCATGGTCGACATCTTTGGAGACTTGGAGCACGGAACCGCTGTGTCAACGAGATAGTGAAAAAAACCTTTTTACTCACTTGGAAAATGTGTTCAGTGGAGGATAAAAACATTAGTCATGACTAAGGGTGCTTGGTCACCAGAAACGCGTTGATATCGCATTTTATTCTCTGTAATTGCTGATGTTTTTATCCTCTACTGCAGAGGTGTCAAACTGCATTCCTCGAGGGCCGCCAACAGGTCATGTTTTCAGGATTTCCTTGTATTGCACAGGTGATAATTTAATCACCTGCACAGAATGATTCCAGCACCTTGTGGAATGCTAAGGAAATCCTGAAAACATGACCTGTTGGCGGCCCTCGAGGAATGCAGTTTGACACCTCTGCTCTACTGAACACATTTTCCAAGTGAATAAAGAAAAGGTTTTTTCACTATCTCGTTGAGCTGGATTCCTCATTTTCCTGATTCTTCCACGCCCTGACACAGTGGAAAGCGGCGAAGGAAAGGAGTGCCATATTATAGTGCAGATTTTGTTTTCATGGTTTGCGGGTGCCATGACCCACTGGAAGAGCCCCTGAGTTGCCAGGGTGTGTCATAGAATTTTATTACCATTGGGCAGTGAAGAAAAAATAATTACATTTTTACAACAAAAACGTTGTATTAGCCTCAGATTTTACATTGCCACACAGGGAAATGGTAGAAACTGCACCAAAATTTCTCACAATTTCAGCAGAACGTGGCAATACCCCAGATGTGGCTGTACCGTACTAAATAGCCACAAAGCGAGACTGGGGACGGAAGGAGGGCTATTTGACTCTTGGAAAACAAATTTAATAAAATAGTGGACTCCATATACAGAGCCCTTATGTGCCAGAAGAGTAGAATCCCCACTTAATTTACTCTTTTTTGGAAATTATACTCCTCTGGGAATTTCTCTAGCGGTGTAGTGACTATTTCGACTTCATGGGTGTTTTCCAGAAACAAGCGGCAGTGGATGTTGCTGAGTGAAAATTGCAAATCTGCCATTGTAGTGCCCAGTGCATTATAAGTAACAAAAGAAGAAAAGATATGCACACTAGTGGGATCTACCAGCCATAATAAATTTTATTTAACATGATACTACAAAAAAGAGGCAAAAAAGAGGACATACAGTTAAAAACATTTAAAAAGCCAAATGGCCAAGTGGACCAACTTTAATCCCCCAGGACAAACACAGATGGAAAAAATTGGCTGACATGGTAATGCATGAGGTAGTAAATACAAGGCACATAGAAAAAATATATATTCATATGCATACAATTAACTGTGAGACAATTTTACATACAGAACAGTAAATAAGAAGCATAACTGCCCTGTGCTGCCAGCTGACCTCAAATGCATACCATGAGCCCATATGTGTGTTGGTAACCCATAATATGCATGCAGGAAATGTCACAATAAATACCTTTATTTGTATATCATATGAAGCACCTAAGTCCTTCCGCAACAAACACCCATGCACTATAAGATAAATGACCAGCCAGTAGTCCTAACCACAGCCCCTATAGGATGTTAGCCAAACAGAGGAAAAGCTGTAACAATGGCTGTCAGAAGGAACCACTAGCGTATAGGTGCACATAAGCTATGCGCAAATGACCCAGTTACAAGTGCACAAAGGTTACCAAGCAAAGTCCATAGGGGGATAAGAGCCCCACGTGTATCGACGCTACTAGAGCGTCTTCATCAGGGGAGGTATGCATTATAGTGTCCATACATTGTGCCCAGGTTGTGCTTCTGGAGACATGCACATGCAAATTAAGCAGGCTCTCATTGCTATGGAAATGCTGAACGTGGAAGCTAAATGTGGTTTAGGCACACTGAGGCTCTGAAGGGAGGGGGCATTTGGTTTTTCGGAGTTCACAATTTGCTGGAATTCTTTTGGGGGCAAGGAGCCATAGCGCTTTTCCAGAGCCTTTATACTACCCATAACATTGCAGCCCTCTGTATTTCCATTGTGAGATGACGGACCTGAGTGGGGACTTGCTTTTTTTGTGGATTGAGTTGAAGCTTTTGTTGAGAGCATGTTACATAACATTTGGGAGAACATTTATCCGCCACTCTACTCTGGGCACTTATATCGGGGTTCCCATGTAAATTTCCAAATTACGTGATTCAGTTGAAACCTCTAATGGATCCATTCACTATAATGAGACAGCAGAGTTACTCTGGACTCTATCTGACCTCTATTCAGTGGTATCCCTTCTTTTCAGAGGTGCACAAAACTGCGGGCTAACCGCACTTTTATGCTCGCCTAAAAAGACAGACACCGCGGGGTCATAGGCCAGATGATGTCCACAGTGTCTCTATCTGCTTCATTATAGGGAATCTTCTGCCCGGGGTTCCATCTGAATCACGTATTTCTGAGATTTACACGGAAATCCCAGTATAAGCGCTCAGCATAGAGCACAGGATAAATGTGAGTCGAGCCTTAAGGTACCTTCACACTAAACGACTTTGCAACGATAACGATAGCGATCCGTGACGTTGCAGCGTCCTGGATAGCGATATCGTTGTGTTTGACACGCAGCAGCGATCTGGATCCTGCTGTGATATCGCTGGTCGTTGCTGAAAGTCCAGAACTTTATTTGGTCGTCAGATCGGCGTGTATTGTCGTGTTTGACAGCAAAAGCAACGATGCCAGCAATGTTTTACAATGGTAACCAGGGTAAATATCGAGTTACTAAGCGCAGGGCCGCGCTTAGTACCCCAATATTTACCCTGGTTACCATTGTAAATGTAAAAAAAAAAAACAGTACATACTCCCCTTCTGATGTCCGTCAGGTCCCTGGCCGTCTGCTTCCCGCACTGACTGTGAGTTCCGGCCAGCCGTAAAGTAAAAGCAGAGCACAGCGGTGACGTCACCGCTGTGCTGTGCTTTACGGCCGGCCGGCGCTCACAGTCAGTGCGGGAAGCAGACGGCCAGGGACCTGACGGACATCAGAAGGTGAGTATGTACTGTTTTTTTTTTACATTTACAATGGTAACCAGGGTAAACATCGGGTTACTAAGCGCGGCCCTGCGCTTAGTAACCCGATGTTTACCCTGGTTACCCGGGGACTTCGGCATCGTTGGTCGCTGGAGAGCTGTCTGTGTGACAGCTCTCCAGCGACCACACAGCGACGCTGCAGCGATCGGCATCGTTGTCGATATCGCTGCAGCGTCGCTTAATGTGACGGTACCTTTACTGTGATCTTTGGGAGGCAGAATAAACAAAATAAAAGGTCAATAATTTGTTCCATTTATCTTTTCCTCTGTATAAGTGATTAGACTGCTTTCTTCTTCGTGTCAGCCAGGTTGCAGCATAACCAGACTATCAATTTTTTTTTTTTTAATTCTTGGTTGCTTAATTCAGCAATGAATGATCCAATATAGAGAATTAATATGTAACTTTTTAATTGGAAAGTGTTAAAATTGGAGCTGTACCAACTAATGGCTTCAAAACATATAAATAAGGTGCAAAAGTGAGCCAGTGCACCCTTCCAAGGGAGAATTTGTATAGGGACACCCGGACACCATTAGTGGGATATGCTACATTTGGGTACTGTCTGTCAGGACGGGAGACATGCTTGGGGCACGACAGGAAGACTAGGGTATCGGATAGGCCCTGCCCCCTCCCTATATGGTTTATGTTTGGCCTCTTCAGAAGACCACAAAAGGTCATGCCGAACTATTTTTAATATTGTACTGGATCACTTTTGCACCTTATTTATATTGTGTTTTTGTAGCTATTTGTTGGTACAGCTCCAATTTTAACCCTTTTCTATTAAAAGTTACATTTTCATTCTCTATCGGATCCTTGATGAATTTGTTTTACCTTGATTGGATCATTGTGTTCCCTGTGGATACTTACCAATTTTGCATTTTTGGCTGCTGTCACACACACATGCTTTTTTTTTTAAACAACTGTTTGCATCCCGTATTTTGAGCTATAATTTTCTATATTTTTGCCAGCAGTGTCATGCGAGGGCTTGTTTTTTGCGGGACAGGCTCATAACATTTTTTGATTGCTTCCTATTCTGATTTTTGGGAGGCAAAATGAACAAAAACCTGCAATACAGAAATTATTTATTTGGTTTTTTTTTCATGCTGTGTTCACCCCGTGGTAAAATTGATAATATAGCTTTATTCTTCAGGTCAGTGCGATTGCAGTGATACCAGTTTCTCTATGGGACTTAAGGTACCTTCACACGAAGCGACGCTGCAGCGATAGCGACAACGATGCCGATCGCTGCAGCGTCGCTGTTTGATCGCTGGGGAGCTGTCACACAGACCGCTCTCCAGCGACCAACGATGCCGAGGTCCCCGGGTAACCAGGGTAAACATCGGGTTACTAAGCGCAGGGCCGCGCTTAGTAACCCGATGTTTACCCTGGTTACCAGCGTAAAAGTAAAAAAAACAAACAGTACATACTCACCTTCGCGTCCCCCGGCGTCTGCTTCCTGACACTGACTGAGCTCCGGCCCTAACAGCACAGCGGTGACGTCACCGCTGTGCTTTCACTTTCACTTTAGGGCCGGCGCTCAGTAAGTGTCAGGAAGCAGACGCTGGGGGACGCGCAGGTGAGCATGTACTGTTTGTTTTTTTTACTTTTACGCTGGTAACCAGGGTAAACATCGGGTTACTAAGCGCGGCTCTGCGCTTAGCAACCCGATGTTTACCCTGGTTACCAGTGTAAAACATCGCTGGTATCGTTGCTTTTGCTTTCAAACACAACGATACACGGCGATCGGACGACCAAATAAAGTTCTGGACTTTATTCAGCGACCAGCGACATCACAGCAGGATCCTGATCGCTGCTGCGTGTCAAACTAAACGATATCGCTAGCGACGACGCTGCAACGTCACGGATCGCTAGCGATATCGTTACAAAGTCGTTTTGTGTGAAGGTACCTTTATACCTGCATTATACCTGTCAGTGCTGCACTGGCACAACGCCTTTTAGACCATGCCATACCTCATGTTGCCATGAAGACGATTGGCAGCCTGCCATGGCTGATGTTGCAGGACTCCCTCTCCCAGCCTTCTAAATGATGCGATCGCCCTGACGCAAGTTTACATCATAGGTTATGAACCCCTTCCCAACCATGTCGTAAACGTAAATCGAAGGTCATGAAGGGGTTAATGGGATCCATAGTCAGAAGCACTACATGTTAGGTTGTAGCCTAAGAAGAAACCATCTGCTTTTACTGCTCTCTTTCTGATCCATGTAGACCAAAGCACAGTTCATAAAATCATTACACTGTGTTCCAAATTATTATGCAAATTGGATTTAAGTGTCATAAAGATTTAATTGTTTTGTTTTTCAAATAAACTCGTGGATGGTATTGTGTCTCAGGGCTCAATGGATCACTGAAATCAATCTTAAACACATGTGATAATTGGTTTTCCAGGTGATTCTAATTAAAGGAAAACTACTTAAAAATGATGTTCCACATTATTAAGCAGGTCACAGTTTTCAAGTAACATGGGAAAGAAAAAGGATCTCTCTGCTGCTGAAAAGCATCAAATAGTGCAATGCCTTGGTGAAGGGATGAAAACATTAGACATTTTCCAAAAAAACATAAGCGTGATCATCGTACTGTTAAGAGATTTGTGGCTGTATCTGAGCACAAATGTGTTTGTGCTGATAAAGGCATAATGAGGAAGATTTCTGTCAGGCAAGTTCATCGGATTATGAGAGCAGCTGCTAAAAAGCCATTACAAAGCAGCAAACAGATATTTGAAGCTGCTGGTGCCTCTGGAGTCCCTCGAACCTCAAGGTGTAGGCTCCTTCAAAGGCTTGCTGTGGTGCATAAACCTACTATTCGGCCACCCTTAAACAGTGTTCACAAGTAGAAATGGTTGTATTGGGCCCACACATACATGAAGACTAATTTCCAAACAGTCTTGTTTACTAATAAGTGTTGAGCAACCCTGGATGGTCCAGATGGATGGAGTAGTAGATGGTTGGTGTATGGCCACCATGTCTCAACAAGGCTGCAACAACAGCAAGGAGGTGGAGGAGTCATGTTTTGGGCCAGAATCATGGGAAACAGCTGGTAAGGCCCTTTAAGGTTCCTGAAGGTTGTGAAAATGACCTCTGCAAAGTATATAGAGTTTCTGACTGACAACTTTCTTCTATGGTCTAAAAAGCAGAAACGTGCCTTCAGGAGCAAAATCATCTTCATGCTGACAATGCACCATCTCATGCTGCAAAGAATACCTCTGAGTCATTGGCTCCTATGGGCATAAAAGGAGATAAACTCATGGTGTGGCCACCATCTTCCCCTGACCTCAACCCTATAGAGAACCTTTGGAGTATCATCAAGCAAAAGATCTATGAGGGTGGGAGGCAGTTTACATCAAAACCGCAGCTCTGGGAGGCTATTCTGACTTCATGCAAAGAAATACAAGCAGAAACTCTCCAAAAACTCACAAGTTCAATGGATACAAGAATTGTGAAGGTAATATCAGAGAAGTGTCCTATGTTAACATGTAACTTGGCCTGTAGGGATGTTTTGGCGTTAAATAGCATTTTTGTTCAGTGAATGTGACCTCCTAATGCTGCAAATTCCACAAATGAGCATTTTGAGTTCTTTAAAACATATCAAATGTTTAGAAATTCTACTGTGCATAATAATTTGGAACAGTGCATTTTGAGTTTTTATTCATTTTGGAGATTATACTGTTATCATTGGGAGGTTTCTTCAATAAAATTCGATGTATAATCTAACGGGTGATGACTTTTATTAGACTGATTTATTGCACCGACCATTTAGGAAAATCAGAGAAAAATGTAATTTGCATAATAATTTGGAACATAGTGTATAGCTCAGTGTAGTGAATAGACATATTTTAAAGAAAATAGTCACCATGAAAGTACAGGCTCCATGTGAGAGACAGGAGGAGCCACATAGATTGAAATATAGTTTTGATAAAAGATTCAGTATAAGGCTGGGGTCACACTTGCAAGTGCAATACGAGTCTCTCGCATCAATACCCGGCACTGCCGCCGGCACTCAGGACCAGAGCGTTCATCTGCATAGAAATACATGCCGCCGCACGCTCCGTTCCCGAGTGCCGGCGGCAGTGCCAGGTAGTGATGTGAGCAGGGCAGGCAGACCAGGCAGCTGCCTGGGGCCCCCGCTCCTCCAGGGGCCCCCAGCTAGCGGCAAGTCACGCAGCCGCTATGGGGCCCCTGTGAGGCAGGGGGGCCCGCCTGCCGCCAGCGCCGACTTCCCCACCGCATTGAACTATACCGGCGTCTGCCGGTACAGTTCAATGCAATGATGGAGGAGAGAGCGTCACCTGACGCTCCCTCTCCCATCATTCCTCGCTCTGCCTCTGACACAGCGGGTGCGCGTCATCGCGTACTCACTGTGTGCCAGGCAGTGCGGCGGCAGCCGCCGACACAGGAGCAGGGAGCAGCGTGGGCTCGGGGAGAGGTAAGGAGCTTGTGTTTTTTTTTACTGGACTGTGCGGCCATTCTCTGGAGGAGAGAGGAGGAGAGGGAAGGGGAGATGTGGGCTCTGCTGTATACTACTGTGGGCTCTGCTGTATACTACTGTGGGCTCAGCTGTATACTACTGTGCGCTCTGCTGTATACTACTGTGGGCTCTGCTGTATACTACGGTGGGCAGTGCTGTATACTACTGTGGGCTCTGTTGTATACTACTGTGGGCTCTGCTATATACTACTGTGGGCAGTGCTGTATACTACTGTGGGCTCTGCTGTATACTACTGTGGGCAGTGCTATATACTACTGTGGGCAGGGCTGTATACTACTGTGGGCTCTGCTGTATACTACTGTGGGCTCTGCTGTATACTACTGTGGGCTCTGCTGTATACTACTGTTGGCAGTGCTGTATACTACTGTGGGCTCTGCTGTATACTACTGTGGGCTCTGCTGTATACTACTGTGGGCAGTGCTGTATACTACTGTGGGCAGTGCTGTATACTACTGTGGGCAGTGCTCTGCTGTATACTACTGTGGGCTCTGCTGTATACTACTGTGCGCTCTGCTGTATACTACTGTGGGCTCTGCTGTATACTACTGTGGGCAGTGCTGTATACTACTGTGGGCTCTGCTGTATACTACTGTGGGCTCTGCTGTATACTACTGTGGGCTCTGCTATATATTACTGTGGGCAGTGCTGTATACTACTGTGGGCTCTGCTGTATACTACTGTGGCTCTGCTGTATACTACTGTGGGCTCTGCTATATACTACTTTGGGCAGTGCTGTATACTACTGTGGGCTCTGCTGTATACTACTGTGGCTCTGCTGTATACTACTGTGGGCAGTGCTGTATACTACTGTGGGCTCTGCTGTATACTACTGTGGGCTCTGCTGTATACTACTGTTGGCAGTGCTGTATACTACTGTGGGCTCTGCTGTATACTACTGTGGGCTCTGCTGTATACTACTGTGGGCTCTGCTGTATACTACTGTGGGCTCTGCTGTATACTACTGTGGGCAGTGCTGTATACTACTGTGGGCAGTGCTCTGCTGTATACTACTGTGGGCTCTGCTGTGTACTACTGTGGGCTCTGCTGTATACTACTGTGGGCTCTGCTGTATACTACTGTGGGCAGTGCTGTATACTACTGTGGGCTCTGCTGTATACTACCGTGGGCTCTGCTATATACTACCATGGGCAGTGCTGTATACTACTGTGGGCTCTGCTGTATACTACTGTGGGCAGTGCTATATACTACTGTGGGCAGTGCTGTATACTACTGTGGGCAGTGCTGTATACTACTGTGGGCTCTGCTGTATACTACTGTTGGCAGTGCTGTATACTACTGTGGGCAGTGCTGTATACTACTGTGGGCAGTGCTGTATACTACTGTGGGCTCTGCTGTATACTACTGTGGGCAGTGCTGTATACTACTGTGTGCTCTGCTGTATACTACTGTGGGCTCTGTTGTATACTACTGTGGGCTCTGCTGTATACTACTGTGGGCAGTGCTGTATACTACTGTGGGCTCTGCTGTATACTACTGTGGGCTCTGCTGTATACTACTGTGGGCTCTGCTGTATACTACTGTGGGCTCTGCTGTATACTACTGTGGGCAGTGCTGTATACTACTGTGGGCAGTGCTGTATACTACTGTGGGCTCTGCTGTATACTACTGTGGGCAGTGCTGTATACTATGGGCTCTGCTGTATACTACTGTGGGCTCTGCTGTATACTACTGTGGGCTCTGCTGTATACTACTGTGGGCAGTGCTGTATACTACTGTGGGCAGTGCTGTATACTACTGTGGGCAGTGCTGTATACTACTGTGGGCTTTGCTGTATACTACTGTGGGCTTTGCTGTATACTACTGTGGGCTCTGCTGTATACTACTGTGGGCAGTGCTGTATACTACTGTGGGCTCTGCTGTATACTACTGTGGGCAGTGCTGTATACTACTGTGGGCAGTGCTGTATACTACTGTGGGCTCTGCTGTATACTACTGTGGGCTCTGCTGTATACTACTGTGGGCAGTGCTGTATACTACTGTGGGCAGTGCTGTATACTACTGTGTGCTCTGCTGTATACTACTGTGGGCTCTGCTGTATAGTACTGTGGGCTCTGCTGTATAGTACTGTGGGCTCTGCTGTATAGTACTGTGGGCTCTGCTGTATAGTACTGTGGGCAGTGCTGTATACTACTGTGTGGGCTGTGCTATATACTATGGGGGTATATTATATTCTATGGGGGAGGCTGTGTTATATACTATGTGGCTGTGTTATATATTTGGGGGGTACATTATACATTATATTCTATGGAGGGGACTGCATTATATTCTGTGTGGGGCTTTATTAGATTTTATGAGGGATGATTGCATCATACCCTTTGATGGGGCTACATTATATTCTATGGGGAGGTGGGCTGTATTATATCCTGTTCGGGGCTACATTATATTCTATGGGGGGGCTGTATTATATTTATATTCTATGAGGGGTGATTGCATCATACTCTGAGGGGGCTACATTATACTATATGGGGGGCTGCATTATATTCTATGGGGAGGTTACATTATACTCTGTGGGGGGGTTACATTATACTCTGGGGTGGCTGCATTATTCTCTGTGGGGTGGTGGCTGCATTATACTATATGTGGGCTGAATTATACTGTATCGAGGACTATGGGGAATACATTATACTATATGAAGAGCTATGGGGTGCATTATACTATGGGAAGTGAATTGTACTACATGGATGACTATGGCGGTGCATTATACTATATGGAGCACTGTGAGGAGTGTATTATGCTATATGGTGGACTGAGGAGTATATTTTAATATATGGAAGACTATGAGGAGTGTATTATACTATATGGAGGACTATGGGAAGTGTATAATACTATATGGAGGACTATGAGGAGTGTATTATACTTTATGGAGGACTATGGGGCACATTATATTATATGGAGGACTATGGGGTATATTATACTAAACAAGCAAAATGCTGCATATTCATTGGGTGATTGGATTGTTTATGCCGGAATAAAAATCGTGTTCTCAGCAGAATATAAACTGTAGATGTGCGGTTGATAACATGATACTGTATGGTGATCTGTTAGTGATCGTTCTGTCCCCTTCATTCTTTCTCAGATGGTGGAAAGAGGCCGGGAAACAAGCGTCCAACGACTTCACTATTGTCGATCACACTCGTTTAGCGGCCTGAGATCAGCGCATGTAAATACAGCAGAAATGCTTCTGTATGATGTGCAATATGTTAGCATTTGGGGACCCATTTTAAACTTTGCCTTGGGCCCCACTTTGCCTAAAACCGGCCCTGGATGTGAGAAACTGACGCAAATTTCTCGCATTGCATTCGCAAGTGTGACCCCAGCCTAACTTGTGTTTTAGTCATTTAACCCCTTCGCGCCGCAGCCCATTTTCATTTCTGTTTTTCGCTCCCCTTCTTCCCAGAGCCATAACTTTTTTTAATTTTTCCGTCAATATGGCCATGTGAGGGCATGGTTTTTGCTGGATGAGTTGTACTTTTGAATGACACCATTGGTTTTACTATATCGTGTACTCAAAAAAACAGTAAAAAAAAATCCAAGTGCGGTGAAATTGCAAAAAAAGTGCAATTCCACAACGTTTTGTGGATTTTTTTTTTACCATGTTCACCAAATGCTAAAACTGACCTGCCATTATGATTCTCTAGGTCATTGAGTTCATAGAGACTAAACATGACTAGATTCTTTTTGTATTTATGTGGTAAAAAAAAATCCAGTTTGTTTTTTTAAAATATATATATATTTATTGCGCCATTTTCCCGAGACCCGAAGTGTCTCCATTTTTTGTGATCTCTGGTTGGGTGAGGGCTTATTTTTGGCGTGCCGAGCTGATGTTTTTATTGATACCATTTTGGTGGATACGACCTTTTGATCGCCCGTTATTGCATTTTAATGCAATGTCGCGGCGACCAAAAAAAACGTAATTCTAGCGTTCTGACTTTTTTTTCTCACTACGTCATTTAGCGATTAGGTTAATCCTTTTTTTGATCGATCGGGTGATTCTGAACGCAGCAATACCAAATATGTGTATGTTTGATTTAAACTCTTTAAAAACTTTTTTTTCTTTTACTTTTGGCATGTTTCAATAGTCTCCATGGGAGACTAGAAGCTGCCATAACCCGATTGCCTCTATGTAGCAGAATACCTCACTTGCTTTCAAAACAGCTGACATGTCCCATTAAAGATGTGGGCTCACTGCCGAAGCCCACATTAAAGGGAGAGAAGCAACAAGCACAGTACTAGTACAGTGCATCTTGCAAAGGGGTTAATCCTCTGCTCTTTCTGGGATTTTTGATCCAGTGGGCGGTCCTATCAGTGATTGACAGCTATCTCTGTATGCACATTTATACATTGTTAGCTGTTAATCACTTAAAGAACTGCTCACTGCATCCCCTCCTGCTCTAGAACATGGTGCCTGCAGAGATTCAAGGATAAGAGGAAATGAGCGGCACATCCATCCAACAATAAGTAAACATTTCATGCTTTGTTAAATATTCATTAAAAACATGGAATCCAAGAAATATATATAAATCCTGATGCGTTTCTGGCATTTAAGCGCTATTAGTCATAGGATCAGGCCCGGATTTAGGGGTGGGCCCAAGGGGCCCTGGGCCTCCCACCAATATAGGGATAAATATCTCAAAACATGTGAAATACACGTCTCTTTGCTGTGAACCATTTCTAATGATAAGGAACATTTAAGAAACTATTGAAAGTGTAGGGACCACCTGGCTACGGTTCTACATCTCAGTGGCTGGCGCAGAGCAGCAGAGTCATGGCACCTGACCTGCGTCAGCATCCACTGACCTGGCTAGCCTAGTCAGACTTCTTTAGTAACCTCCCTGTACCTAATGCTTAACTTATGGCATGCGGCAGCCTTCTCCGATCCCAACAGAAGCTTCTAGGCGCTACCTATTAAGCTATATGATCGCTCCCTCGGGTTAGATCAGATGAGAGTTTGTTCAGCTACCTTTGAGGAAGGAGGTGGAGCCACGATGTCGGTGCGAGAAGAGGATTCTCCACCGCAGAGCGCGGCAGGACTTCACTCTGGATCTTCCGTCACTGAAGATTGAGAGGTGAAGTGGTTCAATCTTAACAGTGTCACGGTGGGCGAGTATGATCTCTGTCTGTGTGTGTGTGTCTATGTATCTTTCTTGCAGCTCCTGTCCCCTTGTATATAAGGGGACAATACAAATATCTCGCTGAGGATCTGTTTATACCAAGGAAGGTGACGGGCACCAGGGGGCATTCTTTGCGTCTGGAGAAGAGAAGGTTTTTCCACCAACATAGAAGAGGATTCTTTACTGTTAGGGCAGTGAGAATCTGGAATTGCTTGCCTGAGGAGGTGGTGATGGCGAACTCAGTCGAGGGGTTCAAGAGAGGCCTGGATGTCTTCCTGGAGCAGAACAATATTGTATCATACAATTATTAGGTTCTGTAGAATGACGTAGATCTGGGGATTTATTATGATGGAATATAGGTTGAACTGGATAGACAAATGTCTTTTTTCAGCCTTACTATGTTACACAGTACTTTACAGTATGTACAAGTCCACACTATATCCTGCATTAGTGTGTCGGTGTATACTGTATGTATATAGTGTGGACCTGTTTACAGTATATTGCTGTGTATACACTTTATACAGCCCCTCAGCCTCTATTCTATATACAGCCAGCACAGTAACAGCCTCTGATATATACAGCCCAGCAGAAGCCTCTGATATATACAGCCCAGCAGAAGACCCTCATACATATACAGCCAGTACAGCAACAGCCTCTGATATATACAGCCCAGCAGAAGCCCCTCATATATATACAGCCCAGCAGAAGCCCCTCATATATATACAGCCCAGCAGAAGCCTCTCATACATATACAGCCCAGAAGCCTCTCATACATATACAGCCAGTACAGCAACAGCCTCTGATATATACAGCCTAGCAGAAGCCCCTCATATATATACAGCCCAGCAGAAGCCCCTCATATATATATATATATATATATATATATATATATACACAGCCCAGCAGAAGCCCCTCATATATATACAGCCCAGCAGAAGCCCCTCATACATATACAGCCCAGCAGAAGCCTCTCATACATATACAGCCCAGCAGAAGCCTCTCATACATATACAGCCCAGCAGAAGCCTCTCATACATATACAGCCCAGCAGAAGCCTCTGACATATGGAGCCCAGCAGCAGTCTTTGATATAGACAGCCAAGATTTCTACAATATACATACATATGTACATATTTTAATCTTTAACGCGCTTTCAGGACTTTAAGGGTTGACAAGGTCAGATATACTGCGTGAATTGGACTTTCGTGACATCATTAGTGATTTTGCAGCACAAAAATCAAGGAAAGTGCCCGGATTGTAAAAAATGAATGATTTTACTTTAATTACTCTGTGTAAATGATTTTTGTAAATAAACTTGTGGTCGTTTCATTTTGTGTTTTTGCATTACATATTGCAGCACCTTAAAAAATGGGCCTCGGGCCACCCACCTCCTTAATCCGGCCCTGCATAGGATATGATGATATCACCAATGCAGCCAGAGGTGCTCTCTGTCTAAATCAGCAGAGCCAGTGAGGTCAGTGATTGGCTGCAGCAATGATTCGCACTGTAGTTACATAAGTTGAAAAAAGATCTAGGTCCATCAAAAGTTCAACCTTTCTCCACCAATTGTACATTGTGTCACTTATTTAAGAGCAGGAGAGGGTGAATCGTGTCTTGACTTTTCTTTTGGAAAAATGGAACAAAATGGATCCTGTAGTCTAATATAAAGAAAACCTACAACACAGTTATTGTGTGTCAATACATTCCCCACAGGTTTAAGTATTTAATGTTCATTGAGGCATTTTTGACTAATTATTGCACTGTCTCAAGTAAAATCTAGGTGACTTGTAGGCATCGCATAGTAATTTTATGGACACCATTTTAATGTACTCTTCAAACAAAGTCAGAACAACACGTGTGAATATAACCTAACAACAAAGGCAACCACTGGATATTAAATAACAATATGTTTATTACAGGAGTTGTTGAGTTTTATGCCAATTCTGATTCCATCAATCCATAGCAGCAAGGCAAAGATGACGTTGTAGACGTTTTTTTTTTTAACAAAAAGGTGAATCTAAGAAGTCACAAAGCAGGCGAGACTTGTCCTGTACAATCTAATCCTGGGAAAGATGCACTGTGTAAGATTCAGGCAGGTGTTCTGGACCTCTTGAACTTTCTTACTCTTCATTTTGTTCATACTGGTGCTTGATGTGTTTCCACATTTTCTAGAAATACCAAGAAAGATTTTAAATTAATACAAAATAGAGCTGGCATATTAAACCGTATATTAGAATCCAAATTATATACATTATTACATGGATCTTAGACCTGATGAGACTAGTTATTATTATTATTTATTGTTATAGCGCCATTTATTAAGAGGGGAGTAGAGAAGGAGATCTTGTGAGGATCGGAGGTTGCGTGTAGGTAAGTACCGGGAGACGAGGTCACAGATGTATGGAGGAGACAGGTTGTGGATGGCTTTGTATGTCATGGTTAGGGTTTTGTACTGGAGTCTCTGGGCAATGGGGAGCCAGTGGAGGGATTGACAGAGGGGAGAGGCCGGGGAATAGCGGGGGGACAGGTGGATTAGTCGGGCAGCAGAGTTTAGAATAGATTGGAGGGGTGTGAGAGTGTTCGAGGGGAGGCCACAGAGCAGGAGGTTGCCGTAGTCAAGGCGAGAGATGATGAGGGCATGGACTAGGGTTTTTGCAGATTCTTGGTTGAGGAATGAACGGATTCGTGAAATATTTTTGAGTTGAAGTCGGCAGGAAGTGGAAAGGGCTTGGATATGTGGTTTGAAGGAGAGATCAGCGTCAAGGATTACCCCGAGGCAGCGAGCTTGTGGGACTGGGGAGAGTGGGCAGCCATGCACTGTAATGGTTAGGTTCGTTGGGGGGGGTCGCGTGAGATGGGGGAAAGATGATGAATTCTGTTTTGTCCATGTTAAGTTTCAGAAATCTATCGGAGAAGAAGGATGAAATAGTGGACAGACATTGAGGGATTCTGGTTAGTAGGGAGGTGATATCTGGTCCAGAGATGTAGATCTGTGTGTCATCAGCATAGAAGTGATACTGAAAGCCATGAGATTCTATGAGCTGTCCCAGGCCAAAGGTGTAAATGGAGAAGAGCAAGGGCCCAAGGACTGAACCTTGCGGGACTCCGACAGATAGGGGGCGAGGTGAGGAGGTGGTGTGTGAGTGGGAGACGCTAAATGTCCGGTCTGTTAGGTATGATGAGATCCAGGATAGGGCCAAGTCTGTGATGCCAAGGGATGAGAGGGTCTATAATAATAGGGAATGGTCCACTGTGTCAAAGGCAGCCGACAGGTCGAGGAGGAGGAGAACAGAGTAGTGTTGTTTGCTCTTGGCGGTTAAGAGGTCGTTGGTGACCTTAGTTAGGGCAGTTTCAGTGGAGTGGTGTGACCGGAAGCCAGATTGTAAGCGGTCAAAGAGGGAGCAAGAAGAGAGATGGGAGGACAGTTCAAGGTAGACGTGTTGTTCCAGTAGTTTGGAGGCATAAGGGAGAAGTGATATAGGGCGATAGCTAGATACAGAGGATGGGTCAAGAGAGGGCTTTTTGAGGATAGGTGTGATGGAGGCATGTTTAAATCTTGAGGGGAAAACACCAGTTGTTAGTGATAGGTTGAAGAGATGGGTTAGGGTTGGGATGAAGACTGTGGTGAGGTTTGGGATGAGGTGGGATGGGAGTGGGTCAAGTGCACAGGTGGTGAGATGCGATCTTGAGAGTAGAGTGGAGAGTTGATCTTCTGTAATGGTGGAGAAGTTGGTTTTGGAGGTGGAGGGCTGGGAAGTCGGGAGGAAGGGCTCTGGGGCTTGTTGACCAAAACTGTCTCTGATGCTATCAATCTTCTGCTTGAAAAATGAGACAAAGTCTTCAGCTGAGATAAGTGGGGAGGGAGGATAGAATTGAAGGTGTTGAATAACTGTTTAGGGTTGTGAGACAGGGAGGATATGAGAGCTGAGAAGTAGGTTTGTTTAGCTGTGGCGAGTGTGGTCTTGAAAGTAGTGAGGGACTGTTTGAATGCGATGAAGTGGTCGTTGGAATGGGATCTTTTCCATCTGCGCTCAGCAGCCCTGGAAGCTCGCCTCAGTTCTTTGGTCAGGCTGGTGTGCCAGGGCTGTCTGTTGATTTTGCGAGCTTTGGTATGTGTAAGTGGGGCAGCAGATTCCAAAGCTACAGCTATTGTGGTGTTATATAGAGCGGCAGCGTCATCCGCATTGTGTATGGAACTTATGTCTGTGAGAGGGAGGAGGGATTCCGAGAATGAATGTAGGTCAAGATGTTTAAGATTTCTGCGAGGATGTGAAAGTTTGTGGGGTGGGGATTGTAGACCTGGAGTGGAGAGAGATGAGAATGTGAGAAGGTTGTGGTCAGAGAGTGGAAGAGGTGAGTTAGAGAGGTTAGATAGGGAGCAGAGGCGGGTGAAGATGAGGTCCAGTGTGTGACCATCTTTGTGAGTGGCTGCAGAAGACCATTGAGTGAGGCCGAAGGAGGAAGTGAGAGATAGAAGTTTAGTGGCAGCTGAGAGGGAAGTGTCAATGGGGATGTTGAAATCGCCCATGATGATAGTGGGGATGTCCGCAGAAAGGAAATGAAGTAGCCAGGTGGTGAAGTGGTCAAAGAAGGTGGTGGCTGGCCCTGGGGGGCGGTAAATGGCAGCCAGTTGGAGGTTGGAGGGGGAGTAGATGCGCACAGAGTGCACCTCAAAGGAAGGGAGGGTAACAGGGTGGCAGTGGGATTGGGGTGAAGGAGCAGTTATCTGACAGGAGAAAACCAACTCCTCCGCCATGTTTGCTGCTGGGGTGGGGTGTGTGAGAAAGGTGGAAGCCACCGTAAGAGAGTGCAGCAGGGGAGGCTGTGTCAGAAGGGGTGAGCCAGGTTTCGGTGATGGCGAGGAAGGAGAGTTTGGTAGTAACAAAGAGATCATGGATGTACGAAAGCTTGTTACAGACAGAGCGAGCGTTCCATAGAGCTCCTGTTAGTGGGACTGGGGAAGCGGGGGCTGGGTGAATGGGTATAAGGTTAGAGAGGTTACGGAAGTTTTTGATAGAGCGTGGATGGGAGGTAGAAATGACTGTGGGAATATGGTGAGGAGGACCAGGATTTGGAGAGATATCACCAGCAGTGAGAAGGAGCAGAGATAGTGTTAGCAGGTGGGAGCAGGAGAGGGCATGAGGGGGCTGCCTGTGCTTTGAGACAGAGGATTGTATGCTAAGGAACAGTTCTGAGGAGGAGGTGAGATGGATGGGGAGGATTGAAGAGGAGATGAACAGTTCCTTACTTGGTATGGGGATTGGGGGAGGTAGCAGACAGTGAAAGATTATAGGGGTGAAAGTGAAAACAAACAGAAACATTGTTTACAGTGACTGGCCAGTTACCTTCAGGTTCAATTCAGGTTTTAATTCTAATGTAATCCACACTTTTAGAACACACTTCTAGAAATCACAGTGCAGACTAAGTCATGCAGACTTGCGCTATGCAATATATGGAAAACTAAGTGCGTTCAGGTGTGAAGCAGAGAGGAGTGGTCTCTGCTCATCTTGGTCAGAGAATTAAGGGTGGACCAGATGCATACAATCAAGCTTAAGTAAACAAGGTCATAAATATCACAGGGTAAGTTGGGGTTAGCTGAAAGGCATACCATGTGGATGCTATGAGCAGAGGAAAGTCTATGTGCAAAGCTGGGTGATGTACTATGTGCACTTCATAGCAGGAGAGCTGGGTGGATGAACATACCATGAAAATGCTAGTGTACGTATTTTTGAAAATTCATGTCAGAACAGCCATATAATCCCAAATTGAGAGTATTTTAATTCAGTTTTAGCTGGATTGATTAAAATATTTTAAAGGCGTTGTCCACTTCAGATAAGTGGATCTAAAATGCTAGAACATATAAGAAATACAGCCGGCCGTCCCTGGGGCTAGCTCCCTTCTGTCTTTGCTGCAGCACATTAACATTTTGATAAATCAGGATAGAAAGTCAATTAAGAGTACATTAAAGATTTTCTTTTGGGAAACATTTCCCTCTATGGACATCAAGACATAATGCATGTGGAAACAATGAAAGACAAACTCCAATAAGCCTTAATATATTAGTTATGCTTGATGCCATACTAAACAAACCCAATCCACAAATTACCTTCAGAAAACCAAAACAATCAAACAATAGACAAGACACAGGGGTGGGAAAAGGGGTATAGCAGTCCAAAAAGAAAAAAATAAATTCCTCCCCCACAATGGAGTCGCCTGCACACTAGCAGCCATCGGATCACCTCTATATACACTGATAGCTGCTACTGTGCGGAGGGAACCATTTTCAAACAGTATTAAAAAAATCCATCAGGATAACCTCAAGCACATTTATTATCACAGTACACATGCGATTATGCTGCAGAGCAGGTGCACGGCTGGCGCCTGCCTGCACAAGGGATTTTTCCCCAGAATGTATATAGTCATTATGTAAACTAGGGGGCAGGTCCGTGAGGGATTAGTCACCTATCAGTAGTCTGCATTATGAATATATAATCAGAGCATCACATGAAGACCCCCCACAGGCCGCCTCGAAGCACGAGAATATCAATAATCTTTTTTTTCAGTTTTGAGTTAGACAACAACCACAAGATGGATTTCATCAACCAAGGTATCACTGTAATCAGTATAATGGCACCGACCTGACACTGTTTGTAGGTTACTGTGCACAATTCTACTGACAGGTTCCCTTTAAAAGGGGTTGTACAAAAAAAACATTTATCCAACAGATTGACAGTCACTAGAGATCAGGCCTCAGACCCAAATAATCAAGGATTGAGGTCCTAAGTCCATAATTGATTGAAGCAACAATGCATAGGCTACCAATGAATCCCTGGCCATCAGATACAGTGATGAACTGAAGGGGGTGGGGCAGTTTTCATTCCTGGCCTGACAGTACATGGCTGCGTTTGTCATTGGAAGGTGACGCTATATAGTGATTCTTTATCACACTCCTTTTGTTGCATAGTCAGGTGCCCAGGTTGCTGATGGCATGCCCAGTGAGGTGTGACGGGTCACTGAGCTGTTCTTACGGCCTCCTGATGCTTTGAATACTGTATACCCCTCCTCACTTGTAAAGTGTCATGCAATAAATGGCGCTAGAATAATAAACAATAATATCAGCGCTAACTAGCACCTAACACGAGATGGGGCAGCTGCAGTTCCTTCCATGTGACAGAGGCGGCGCTATCCGCACACTGCATGGCCTCCTGCCAGTGCTCGGCATCTGCCCTTGACCTCTCATAGGTCGGTTCCCCCAGTATCAGTGTCCGCTCTACAGCTGACCCCGCCGTGCCCTTGGACCGGTCACCCCAGTGCCCTTACCCCTCGGTTGAGGTGCTCGAACAAAGCGTCGGCTCCTTGGTCAAAAGCCCGCTCAAACAGCACCACCCCGAGCACGATGCTGAGGGTGAACGTGGAGGTGCGGCGGAAGACGGAGCGGTACACGGTGTTCAGCAGAGACATGGTGGCGGAGCAGAGGCTCGGATGGAGCTGCTAGAAGGCGGCGTGACGTCGCGGTCACGTGATAGCAGGCAAATGCAAAGCGCCTCTCCTTGACGTAATAAAAAGGCGACAACATCCGGTCACATGACCAGACTCTGCGCATGCGTTAACTCGTCCAGTGCAGTAGCGAAGTACTTTGCTGTAAACAATACGAGGTTGGAGAGCAGCCGTGACGCGGAGCAGTGCCGGGGCTGAGGGGGCAGCGGCTGTACGCTGCCCGGGGTCCTCTCCATGGGCCGCCGCTACTTCTGTGACTACTGCGACCGCTCCTTCCAGGACAATCTTCACAACCGCAAGAAGCACCTGAATGGCGTGCAGCACCAGAGGTGCAAGAAGGCCTGGTACGACGTGTTCCGAGGTGAGGGCGCCATTACTATGTGCCGGCAGTTAGCAGGAGAGCCCAGACAGTATATGCTGCCGCCATCCAGAGGGCAGGGCGCCCAGGCTGCCGGCCTATGGAGGCCAGGTGACTGTTATAATGGCTCTCCTCTTCTGTCCATAGGATGCCCCATGGGGAAAGCACAGAGGATAGAGGTTGTACTCAGTGCTCACCATTTCTGTATTTGGGGTGCAGCGGTAGCCCCCACATTCTGGTGTGCTTGTTATTAGTGGCAGATCGTACACGCGGGCCTGGACGCTCTAAAGCAGCACTCCGGGCTTATGGTGACCAGTTAAGGAGTCGAGCTGCAGGTATTGGCAGCGACCACCTGCCACTCTGCTGCTAGACGCCATGCACTGTTAATATCCCGTTGGCGCCAGAGCTAGTGCAGATGATGGGTGGGGATATTGGGCCCCATCCCTCTGATATTCTTTCTTAAGGAGGGCGCATGAATATGGTAACTGGATATCATCTAGTTCATGACTGTATTAAAAAAAGAAAAAACCCATCCAATTTTCATCCAGAAAAAAAACAGACAATTTTTCATCTGTCCAAGAAGGCTAAAGTTGATTGGTGCAATAATCTCTTCAAATTTTATTTCATAATAAAATCCACAACCTGGTGATACAAACAAAACACGGACACATTTCTGGCACTGTCCTGTGCAGATTTTGTCATTCACTTCTTTTTAAAGCTTTTTCTTCTGTGTTGTCATGCTGTTGTGTGACCATAGCCTGTGGCTGACCATGTACATTAGATGGTTGTCGGACACTCGTTTGACTGACGGCCATCTCAGCCCACACGTCCTACACAGGAGCCCTTATTCACCCCAGCACTAATGTGTTCTATATGAGAAAGCCACCAACTGAAATGTCAGCCGGTTGCTTCTCTCGGGGAGAACGATGCTATCCAATGTGTATATGGGCCCCTAAAGGGGTTGTTTGGAGTCCAAACACTAGGATCCTCATTGATTAACAGAACGGGGACGTTTTCTTCCTACTAGAATGGAGCAGCAGTGTGCATGCTGTGCCAGCAGCTCTATAGAGAATGAATAACTGGGATAAAAGTGCCCACTTAGGAATACAAAATTCCAGATTGGGAAATGTTATGTCAGTGGTACAGTATTGCCTATATCAGTACACTTGCTGCAACGCAGAGCTTTATTATTTGTGATATGTTGAGCAGTCTCACCTATTATGAGTTATACCTATGGGATAAAGTTCCCCCAAATTATATTACGTCTCCCCTTCTTTAAAAGTGAGAGGTGACCATATTGGTGTCACAGAACACGGAGGTGATGACCTTATTGCCTGTAATACATAAGATATTGCAGAACCAGGACTAAGGTGTGAGAAATCTATCCACAATCGAGTGATATTTATAGGGGTTCACCAGCTAAAAAAAAGCTCTGCATACATGTGTAAAATTGAAATATACACAACTTCATAATAAACTTTCAGTGAAAGATCCACCAATGTCCCACTTTCAGTGCTGGTGCTGGAAATACCACTTGCTCATTGTTTTCTGCAGAAGAGAGCTTCTTGTGTTGGCCTCTGCCAGCCGCCGGCCTCTGCCAGCCGACTGCTCTGTCATGACCGATGCATAGACGATATAAGGACCTTCGCTAAATAACCAGTCAGCCAGGCCCCTTTATACATGCCTCACTGATTATGTGCCAGTGTGGGGTGGGAGACTTTGCTGTCTTGCACCTAACATGGCAGTAAAGCTGTGGGAACTGGTTCTGGGAGGACATGAGCAAGTTGCTTAGTATAAGGTTTTGACCAAATCTAAAGGTCTTTTGCTATTGCTAGAAAACCTCTTTAAGGTTGGTTTCACACTTGCGTTTTGATCTGCAGCGTTTGTACAGAAAAAAACACATGCGGTTTTTTTCCCTATGTTTAACATTAAAAACGCATGAGTTTTTTTGTATGCGTTTGGCCGCGTATCACGACGCATGCGTTTTTTTGCTGCATGCGTTCTGTCGCAGAATTGCAACATGTAGTAATTTCTAGAGGCGTTTTTTTTGCCGCAAAAAAATGTATTGTTGTCTATGTAAACGCATGCGTTTTTAAGCACATGCGTTTGCTTGCATTAAAAACGCATGCGTTTTTATAGAAAAAAACAATAATGCACCCTGATAAGCCACCCCCCACCATCAAGGTGATAAAGGGATCCTAACCCTAAACCTAACCCTAGGGATCCAAACCCTACCCCTAACCCTAACAATATGACAGTGAATACTCTACGAGTTAATATTTTTAGTACTCTATAGCAATACCGTATATCTTGGGGTGTCCACATTGAACAAAGCTTTTTATTAGAAGAATGTCCTGGTCACCAGGTCAACATAATAGCCAATCCCTATGGATCCCTAGGGTTAGGGGTAGGGTTAGGGTTAGGTTTTTGATCCCTAGGGTTAGGGTTAGGGTTTGGATCCCTAGGGTTAGGGGTAGGGTTAGGGTTAGGGTTTGGATCCCTTTATCACCTTGATGGTGGGGGGGTGGCTTGGCTTATCAGTGACCTGGTGACAGGACATTCTTCTAATAAAAAGCTACCCCTAACCCTAGGGATCCAAACCCTAACCCTAGGGATCCAAACCCTAACCCTAGCTATTTCTATTTATAGTGAGTTTTCTAGTTGATTTTGATGATTGGCAGCTGTCACACACTTCTCAGCATGCGTTTCAAAATCGCAAACGCAGGAAAAAACACATGTAAACGCGGCAAAACGCCGCGTTTTTTTTTTCTGCAAGCAAAAGCGCATGCGTCTAAAAAACGCAGTGTTTGCACGCGTTTACATGCGTTTTTTCACCACCTGCGTTTTTTTTTTTTTTTTAAACGCTGCAGATCAAAACGTAAGTGTGAAACCAGCCTAGCAACTTAACGACGCAGCCAATTTTTTGTTTTTGCACTCTTCTTCCTCCGCTGCTCATGTGATCCATAACTTTTTTTTTTGTCAACATAGCTGTATGAGAGCTTGTTTTTTGTTTTTGATTGACACCATTCATATTACCATATAATCTACTAGAATATAAGAAATGAATTCAAAGTGCTGTGAAATGGTAATTGAAAAAAAACACAGTTCCACCATAGTTGGAATTCATTTGCAATTCATTGCATAAAAATGAACTGGCAGCATGGTTTTCCATGGCAATACCAAACATACAGTTTGTTTTTTTTTTGTGTTGAAAGGGATTGTTTCATCTTTGTAAATAGGTAAAATTTAGTGATGAGCGAATATACTCGTTACTCGAGATTTCTCGAGCAAGCTTGGAGATTTAGTTTTCATTGCCGCAGCTGAATGATTTACATCTGTTAGCCAGCATAAGTACATGTGGGGGTTGACTGGTTGCTAAGGAATCCTCACATGTACTTATGCTGGCTAACGGATGTAAATCATTCAGCTGCAGCAATGAAAACTAAATCTCCGAGCAATAAAAAATACTCTGAGGCCCCCCGAGTGTGCTTGGGAAATCTCGAGTAACGAGTATATGCGCTCATCACTAGTAAAATTGCAAAGTGATTGTAAAAAAAAAAAACCAAAACCTACAATTTTGCTATTTACTTCTAATTAAAAAAACTGTCCCTTTTAGCTTTTGGTAGTATAAGGATTTAACCGGACCTCATGCAGCACAAATAGAGAAAAATATCCTGAAAACACAGGCGGTTGCTATCCGCTAACGCATGTTTTCCCAAAACAACAATGCAAAATGTACCTGATGCTGCTCATTACATGTGGTTTACCTTCGTGTGACCAAGTTGCCTCTGATCACTCTTTCCTTTCTGGGTTGTCTTGTATCCCATTTGTTTACTTTTTATACTGTATTATATTCTACTTTTTAACTTCTTGTTTGATTTAATATAGTATTCTTGAAAATAAGAGGGAATTTATTTTAAAGGAACAACTGTCATCAGGTTTTTGCTACCTTATCTGAGAGCAGCATGATCGATGGACAGAGACCCTGATTTTAGCAATATGTCATTTACTTTACTGGTTGCTGCAGTTTTGATAAAATTGCTGTTTTATCTACTGCAGATCTACCAAGACGCTAAATGATGAGCTCTGTTTAACTCTGCCCACACCATTGATTGACAGCTTTTTGTGAACTGTGTGCATAGGCAGGAAGGTGCCAATCAGTGGTGTACTATATGGGCAGTATTTAGATTGAGTAAAAGGATTTCTACATTGCTATGATGAGTCCAGAAGATGTGTGCAGTGTAATGAGGCGTACTTACCTCTGCTTTATCTGTACACAGTGCTCACTGCCAGGTGATCTAGAAGTCTTTTTACTGTGTAATATTGAAACAGTTTTGACATATACATGTTTGAAACTGGAAACCTCAGTTGCATACTGGTAGTTTAGTGGACTCAGACTTAGTGACAGGTTCCCTTTTAACCTTTTATCTTTCTGGAAGTGAATGTCAGGCAGTGGTTGACATGTGGGGAGGGAAATTAGCATCCTGCTAAATGTCCTAAACTGCTGCTGCAGAACAGACTTGGGCAAGACATGAGAAGTGCCTATGTTGTGCTGTATCTACAGTCATGGCCGCAAATGTTAGCACCCTTGAAATTGTTCCAGAGAATGAAGTACGGTATGTATCCCCGAAAATTTATTTTAATTACTAATGATTTTTTTTCATTTCTGTGTATTGGAATAACACAAAAAAAAAAACAAAGAACAAAAGGCAAATTGGACATAATTTAACACACAACCCCTGAAATGGGCCGGACAAAATTGTTAGCACCTTTCCAAAGTTGTGGGTAAACAACTTTGTTTCAAGCATGTGATTCTCAATCAAACTCACCTGTGGCAAATTACAGTTGTGGACAATATGAAAATCATACCTGAAACCAAATAATGGCAGAAAACCCAGGAGGACCCACTGCTGACACAGAGATATAAAAAAGCTAGACTGCAGTTTGCCAAATTGTACGCGAGTAAGCCAAAATCCTGGGAAAGAGTCTTGTGGACAGATGAAACCAAGATAGAGCTTTTTGGTTAAGCACATCATTTAATTGTTTATCGAAAACAGAATGAGGCCTAGAAAGAAAAGAACATAGTACCTACAATCAAATATAGTGGAGGTTCAAAGATGTTTTGGGGTTGTTTTGCTACCTCTGGCACTGGGTGCCATGACTGTTCAAGGCATCATGAAATTTGAAGATTACCAACAGATTTTGGGTCGCAGTGTAGTGACAAGTGTCAAAAAACTGGGTTTGTATCCTAGGTTATGGGTCTTCCAGTAAGACAATGACCCCAAACATACTTCAAGAAGCAGCCAGAAATGTATGGAAACAAAGCACTGGAGAGTTCTGAAGTGGCCAGTAATGAGTCCGGATCCATATTCCATTGAACACGTGTGGAGAGATCCTAAAATTGCAAAAAAAAAGCAGTCAAATATTCCAATTGCGAGCTGTAAGAAGTTTGTTGATGGTTATAGGAAGTGATTGATTGCAGTTATTTAATCCAAAGGGTGTGCAACCAAATGCTTATGTTGAGGGGGCCAACAATTTTGTCCAGACTGATTTTGTGTTGTTCCAATACACACAAAGGAGATAAAGATGTGTATAACAAAACATGTGTAATTACAATAATTTTTTGGAAAAAATACTTCATTTTCTGAAACCATTTCAAAGGTGCCAACACTTTCGGCCATGACTGTATGTATGATCATTACACTCTAGCTCTGATATTTAAACAAGCATTCTTTGCTGACATGTCAATGAAGGATATCCACTTGTGTGAACGGGGACCTTGGTCAACTTGGAGCAGTCTCATGCCTTAACAGTTGCAGGAAATAGTAAGTGATCCCTTTAGAATTAGATACATTTGTGCATTGATTACTAATGTTGATGAGCTGTTCTGTCACAACTAGGAATACATTATCTACTAAACTAATAAGACACAGACAGTTGTCCCATTAATGGACAACATTGAAGAAACATCCACAGTGTAGGGAAGAAAGTCAACTTCTGTGTTACTGACTTCTCCAAAAGCTAAATGTCAAAATTTGTTTCTATTAGGGCTCATGCAGACGAGTGTATTTTGCTGTCGGAATGCAATCACACAAAACATTGGATCGCACCCAGATTATGGGGGCCGTGCACATGTCAGATTTCTTCCTCAGACCGTGTCTGTCCGAGGTAAAAATTGCTGCATGACTGGGTTTCATCCTATATTCGGATTGCACTCCGCATGCAAATCAATGAGTGTGTGGAAAACATCGGGCTGCACTCTGATGACATATGACTGCACTCTGATTTCAACTGTCTGGCAGAATGGAGAAGATGGAGAATTTTTTTTTTTTTTTCTTCATCTTTTCCTCATCTGAGATAATCGAATCACAGTTTGATCAGAGTGTCATTTGCGATTCACTTGGATGATAGAATCTATGGTTGTCTGCACCTGCCCTAAAGGAGAAGAAATTGGAAGTGTCTGGTGATTTAAATTAAGGCACACAAAGCCTCGTTACTGACGAATCTGGCAAAATAAAGAAAAATTGGTAAGTGTGAACCCTTCCTCAAGACAAATGGCTTTTAGGAAATAAGTTATAGCGATAGAAAAAGCTACAGAATAATTCTTAAATCTTCACTCCAGTTTTTTTTTTTTTTTTCTTTTCCTTACCCCTTCACGACCTTGGCGTATCCATAACTCCTTAACGACATTGGACGTATGGATGCGTCCAGGCGATTTTGCGCACACGGGCGGTGCTCGCGACCGCCGCCTGGTATTTAGTGATTCTGACAGCCAGGGCTGTGGAGTCGGAGTCGTGGAGTTGGAGTTAGTTTTGGTTGGAGTCGGTAGAAATGTACCGACTCCGACTCCAGCTTTAAAAAAAAATGTATTAATATTTCATAATTGAACTTTCATATGAATTTTATAAATGTTACTCAAATATATATGTTCTATCAAACTATGAACAACAGTGATAAGCAGTTCTGCTGGAGATATACATTTCTTACTTCTTGTGTGTCACTGTTCTCCACTGCCCTTATCTAATCTTATACTTGGTTAACCGCATGTTGCCCCAACCCCCCTACTTACAATGTATGAAACTGAATGTGAAAATGTGTTGCAAATTCTTAGTAGTAAAGCTCCTCCTCTAGACTAGATGTTTACTAGGTGTGCGTCTTCCAAGCATCTCACACCTGCTACTCAGAAGAGGAAGACTGTAAGGCCATGTTCACACTTTGCGGCATCCCTCTGCGGGTTCTCCCGCAGCGGAATTGATAAATCTGCAGGGCAAATCCGCTGCGGTTATCCCTGCAGATTTATCGCGGTTTGTTCCGCGGTTTCCGCTGCGGGATTACTCCTATACTATTGATGCTGCATATGCAGCAATATGCAGCATCAATAGTAATGTTAAAAATAATAAAAATTGGTTATACTCACCCTCCGTTGTCCGGATCTCCTCGGCGCTGCACGCGGCGCTCCGGTTCCAAAGATGCTGTGCCGAGAAGGACCTTCGTGACGTCACGGTCATGTGACCCGGGCGTCATCACGGTCATGTGACCGCGACGTCACCGCAGGTCCTGTTCGCACAGCAACTCTGACCGGCCGTCTGCGTGCAGCGCTGAGAGGTGAGTATAACGTGATTTTTTTTATTTTTATTCTTTTTTTTACCCCAAATATGGTTCCCAGGGCCTGGAGGAGAGTCTCCTCTCCTCCACCCCGGGTACCACCCGCACATTAACCGCTTACTTCCCGCAACGTGGGCACAGCCCCATGCGGGAAGTAAGCGGTTCAATGCATTCCTATGGGTGCAGAATTGCAGCGATTCTGCACAAAAGTGACATGCTGTGGGTTTTAAACCGCTGCGTTTCTGCGTGTTTTTTCCCGCAGCATGTGCACAGCGGTTTCCATAGGGTTTACATGTAAATGGAAACTGCTGCGGACCCGCAGCATCAAAATCGCCGCGGTAAAAACCGCAAAGTGTGAACATGGCCTAAGAAGTATTATCCTTTCAACAAACTTTGCATCAGTTAACTGTGAGTACATGAGGAATAACAGTATTACTGACCACTATATCAGTTGTGCAACCTGGCAATAAATTTGTACAATTGTTTTTAGGAAAAACAATTGTCATTTGGATTGTGAATGCAGAATTAAAAACCTGAGAATGTCAAAGAAGCGTCACATTAAATCAGCTGTATTTGAACATTTCACCATCACTCAAGATAGAAATCATTATGTCTGTCAGTGTATGACAAATGATCCAGACGAAAACAAATGCTGTGAAGCCAAGATCAGTGCATATTCAGGCAAAGATAAAAATGCTCCTACCAGAGCTTCTAATCTAAAGAGACATTTACAGCGCTTTCATCCAGAAGTACTGAAAGCAGTGGATGAGAGAGACTGCATCCAAACCAATGAACCAGTGCCCAGCTCTTCCAGCCAAACAAAGGAGCAGAGAACTTTGCAGCCATCAGTTGCAAGATATTTTATCAGTGACAAAGTTACTGTGACACTGACAGTAGATACATTTATAAAACAGATCATAGAACTTGTTGTAAAGGATAGTGTACCTATTTCATTATTTTCACGACCAGCTTTTATGTGTCTGAATGGGGAAATGGCCCGCAAGCTTGGTGTTTCTCTGGAGAGAGAGAGTATTAGAAAATTAGTAATCGAATAAGCTTTTAAACAAAAGGAAGAACTTAAAAAAACTCTCAAGGGACGCTTTCTGTTTCTTAAAATGGATGCCTGCACACGTCAGAGTGAACTATTTTGCCATCAATGTCCGATTTGTTTGTGACAAAAATGAAATAGTTACCAAGACATTGGCAGTAAAAGATACCAAAGCTCATCACACCAGTGAGTTTCTCCAGGTCTTGGTGGAAAAGGTTCTGCAAGAAAATGAACTTAAAAAAGAGTTCTTTCTGTCGTAACTGACAATGCTTCAAATATGATAAGTAGTATTAAGCTAATGAATGAGAGTAATGATGGTGACCAGCAGCTAGAAGAACATTCTGGGTCCACAGACACAGAAATGTTTGAAATAGTCTTAGTTACTCACCGGTTAACGGTGTTTTTCGGAGTCCATGACAGCACTACGGAGAGAGGGGATCCGCCCTTCAGGAACAGGAAACCTACAGATACATAAGGGCGGCACCTCTCCCACGCATCAGTTGGTTTACAGAGCACAAGAGGACCACCAAGGTTAATAGCATACATAATAAACAATGATACAATATCTAACTATTCACTACCCGTGAATTATATAAATAAAACAAGAGGTGTACACCCAGAACTTAAGAAGACGGGAGGGTATGTACAGGTGCTGTCATGGACTCCGAAAAACACCGTTAACCGGTGAGTAACTAAGACTTTATCGGTCGTCCATGACAGCACTACGGAGAGAATTACAGAGAGTAACTAACTAGGGAGGGACTACAGCTTGCAGCACCCTTACACCAAAAGAGAGGTCAGAAGAGGCACCCAAGTTCAATCTATAATGGTTATAGAATGTGTGTGGGGAAGACCAAGTAGCAGCCTTACAAATTTGGTCGATCGACACCTCCAATCTTTCCGCCCACGAAGCCGCCATAGCTCTAGTGGAATGCGCTTTCAGACCTTCAGGCGCCGGCTTGCCCTTTGAGATGTATGCCAGCGAGATGGATCAGGGAGGCTATCTAGCTAAAGTAGATTTTGATGCCCTGTGACTAGTGTTGAGCATTCCGATACCGCAAGTATCGGGTATCGGCCGATACTTGCGGGTATCGGAATTCCGATACCGAGATCCGATACTTTTGTGGTATCGGGTATCGGTATCGAAACAACATTAATGTGTAAAAGAGAGAATTAAAATAAAAAATATTGCTATACTCACCTCTCCGACGCAGCCTGCACCTTACCGAGGGAACCGGCAGCGTTCTTTGCTTAAAATGCATGCTTTTCCTTCCTTCCGTGACGTCACGGCTTCTGATTGGTCGCGTGCCGCCCATGTGGCCGCGACGCAACCAATCACAGCAAGCCGTGACGTAATTTTAGGTCCTTCAGTATTTTAAAATTACGTTCCGGCGTTGTGATTGAGACAAGAAAAAAAGAGAAGTGTACGCTAAAGAAGGGGGAGACCACCAAAATAAGTAAACCAATAAACTTTATTATAAAGTGCACACAGACCTACAGCATATAAAAACATTTAAAAACAAAATTATACAATATACTCTGTAAGATGTAAAAAACCCCCCCATCCCCCCTAATCATACTGTTAAGTAATGAATATTAAAGTACAGATAGAAATAAACTCCAGCAAACAGATGGTATGCCCGAACCACAAATGCAGCTGAAATGAAAGACACCTGTATAATGAAGGGTGTAAAACTGACTGCAGAAACAGATAGCTGCCAATAGATATAACTATGGAACACCTCCACACATCATCTAAGCGTACTGACAAATATTTAGTACATAGCTGTTGAACATGATCAATGCGCAACCCGATAGAGGGTAACCGACCGCGACGCAATCACAAGCCGTGACGTCACGGGAGGCTGGACACGCGCGCATTTTAAAATGCGCGCGTCTCCTGCCTCCCGTGACGTCACGGCTTGTGATTGGTCGCGTCGCCCATGTGACCGCGACGCGACCAATCACAACGCCGGAACGTAATTTTAAAATCCTGAAGGACCTAAAATTACG